>NC_080064.1:159134206-159459082 GCF_949987535.1 Balaenoptera acutorostrata
AAAATCCATAAGCAAGTGAGTTTCTTTCCTCCGCCCTCCATGTGTGAAAAAACATACTCCCTTTCTCATCAAACCAATCAGACTCTCGTCCAGTGTTACCCACCCTTCTTGGGTCTCATCACACATAGACAAGTGGATTTGGATGGTGCACCGGGGGAAATGGAGGCAGCTGCTTGCTGTAGGAGCGGGCGGCTAGGGAGACGCCTGGCTGCCCAGCCTCGCAGGGCTGGGCCTGGGACCCACTGCCATACCAGCTGGCCAGCTCTGCTCTGCTCAGGTGGCCCCGAGTCTCCTCTTTCTAAAGCCTAGGCTCAGCATTCTTAGCAAGGATTAAATCCTTTCCCAGGAAAACCAGACCAGAGTCTATTGCAGAGAGAGAGAGAGAGAGAGAGAGAGAGAGAGAGAGAGAGAGAGAGAGAGAGAGAGAGAGAGAGAGAGAGAGAGAGTGTGTGTGTGTGTGTGTGTGTGTTGGATACTGTGGGGGCAGGGGCCAGGCCCCATGTCTCATCTGCATGCTCCTCCACAGCTGGCTCGTCCTGTCGGAGGAGTGCCATGGCAACACCGTGCTCTTTAAACACAAGAGTTTGTGCTGCCATCGCAAAGCAGCATTAGGCAATTTAATTAAGGAGCTGGCAGCAGACAAACTTTGTGAGTTAAAGGCATTTTATTAAATCCCATTGTATTATGCAGCTCAGTTCCCCCAGGAGCTGCAGAGCTGGGGGAGGACAGAGGAGAATTTGCTGGGGTTTCTTTTCTCTTCTTTGTTTTTTTCTGGCCTCCTTGCTGCTTCATGAATGCATTCATTGAACATAGGGGGACCCCAACTGTGATTGCCTGCTCCCCCTAGCCCAAGCATCAGGCCCTGGCATAAGGTCTGCTGGCTGCAGTCTGGGCGGTATGATCGCCAGCACTGACCCCGTGTGTGTATCACCATTCACAGGGCACTCTCAGCGCGCTATCTCAGGGCCAGGCCTCCAACCCGAGCTTCAGTATGTACTCGGCACCAAGCTCAGTGTTTCCCATGCAGGGTCTCACTGAATCCCCCCACACCCTCAGAGTAGGAACTTCTGGCAGCCCCATTCTACAGATAAGGAAAGTGAGGCTTACAGATATTACGAAGCCTGCCCAGGAGGATCTTGTAAGTAGTGTGTAGCAGAGAAGCAAGCCCAGACAGGCTGACTGCAGAGGCCGAGGTTCACAACACTGCTCCCTGTTACCTCTTAAGGTTGGTGATTTTTTTCCTCTTTCAACCTTCGGAATGGGTTCCACTCCAGGAGCCCAGCTAGGAAAATAATTCCAGGGTGAAGCTGGGGTGGGACTAGGCATTGTCCAGGACCCTGACCTCCTAACCCACCACACCTAGAACGTGTGAATGTGCCTCGTGAAAGGTCACACCCAAGCGCTGAGAACACGCTGGCATGTTCAGGGGGTCCAACCTGTCCTCCTGGCCGCCTCAGGGAGAGTGTCTGGCTGGGACCTGAAGCCAAGTCCATCTCCTCTAAGGACCAGAGGTCAGGAAACCAGATGAAAGACCATAGGCTGCTGTGGCTGGATGTGGGGAAGAACTTCCTGGGTGAGAGAGAGGTGGAAATAAAAAAGGCATGTCTTCCCAAGAAACTGCATTTTAGCTCATCTGCCCCAAGAGGGAGCCCACCCAGGCTCCTGCCTCCCGGCTGCGGAAGCGTGTCTGGGGCTCGCGTGCCTGCCAAGGACCCCACCCTGAGGCCTCCCTTCCCTGGCAGCCCTCTCAGCTCCTGGCTTGTGAGAGTCCCTCCCGTGCGAGCAAGCCTAGGGGAGTCCAGCCCAGCCCCAGCGGTTCTGGGGAGGCCCACGGTCCCCCTGGGATGCAGCTGGCCCCTGGGCCACCGGGCCTCCCTCCTCAGCCTCTTCAGGTGCCCAGAGCTGTGCCAGCAAGGGGCGAAACGCCTTTCACTCTGCAAACGTTCACCGAGCTCTACCCTGTGCCTGCCCTCCAGACCTGTAGACGGTTCTCTTGGGCTCAGTTTCCTCAATCCTAAACTAGGGGCAATGGCATACACCTTGTCCAGCTAAAACAGATGCAAAACAATTAGCTAATTTCATTAAGGGCTTTTTCTCTGCCAGGGACTTGCCACTCATCAACTCTTTTAATCCTTAGATGAGGGAACTGAGACTAAAAGAAGTTAAGCCTTGGGCCCAAGCTCATACAACTAGGAAGGGGCAAGAACCAGTGTTCTTGACAACCCCATTTTATATATATATAAACTTATACATATGCATGTATATGCATATGTAGGTATATATATATATATGTATATACATGTATATATAATTATTACATAATTATATATAAATAGCAGCATTGAGATATAATTCATGTACCATAAATTCAATCACATTATGTTTGAAAAATAAATTTAATGGCTGGATTTGCCACCAAGCTTAAGGATGTTTTACTGTTACCCAACAGGAAGCTCCTCTTGGAAGGTGCATTCAGTAGTCTCAGCAAACGGAGCCAGACGAGTCCAGCCATGGGGCTCCTCAGGAGCCAGCTGTGGGGTCTGTGTCTTCTCCCAGCCTCCACCTCTTTTCTTAACACTCCCCCCTCTTCTCACCCCTCCTCCACTTTGCTCTCATCCATCACCATCCTCTCCCCGCCCCCACCAGGCCCTGATGCTTCCTTCTGGCTTCCGGGTCTCCTCTACCCATCCCCACTCCCTCACCCCCACCTGGCAGAGACTGAGCCACAGCTGCAGGTGCTGTCCAGGTGACCCCTTTGAGAAGTCCCCAGAGGGGTGGCCATGTGTGCAGGCAGGCCAGGGAGGACAGAGCTGGCAGCAGCGGGAGGGCAAAGGGCCAACTCGACGGATGCCCAAGTCCATACTGCCACCATGTAAATCTCCCAGGGAAACAGCAGCATTCTAATCCCAGCTCCACCACTTACCAACGATGGGACTATCTCACAGAGCCCCAGTTTCTTCTCACTTGTAAAATGGGGATAAGAATATCTGCTCTGAATTTTAGTAGGTAAACTTCATTGAATACTTACTCTGTACTGGGCCTTTCACAAAGCTTAATTCTTATCTGACCCACATAACAACCCCCTGAGAGTGGCAGTTATATTTACTGAAGAGGAAATGGAGGCTCAGAGAAGTTAAGCAACTTGCCCAGGTCCCACAGCTAGTACATGTAGGAGCCAAGATCCAGGTCCAGCACTGTGTGATGCTGAGCCCTCACTCTTCAGCACACCAACTGCCAGGCTGCGAGGGAGCCTATGGGATGGATGTGTGCAAAAGTGCTTATCAACAGAAATCTCCAGAACAACTAAAGCAGAGGGTCTTTCCCCCAACTCTCACAGGGCTCTGCTATACAGCCTGGCCAGTTTTCTTCCACCGAGATAAGAACAAGTGCTCCAGGGGCTATGTGCCCTCCCTTCTGCTGGAGCAGCGTGGGCTGCACATGTGTTTGTGTGCATGTGTCTGTGTGTGTGCACTTGTGTGTTGGGGAGAGGCACGGTGCCCGGCCAGGTGAACCAGCTAAGAGAGGAGCAGATTTGGAGGCTGTATTTTGCCACTGCTTTGCTCTCCTGGGCTCAAGGCCTGGGTGGGGCCAGCTCGTTTTCGGTCATTTTCCCAGGGGATTCACAGCGGAACATTCTCCTCTGCAATACTGATAAAAATAATAATAATTAACTCAGCTGTGGCTTATATTTCTCCAGCATCTCTCTCCCCAGATCTCAAAACTCTGGGCAAATAGCAAATCTGCTGGCTTTCTAGCCATACCCCAGAGCCTGGGAAGCCTTAGGTACTGGCAGATTTTCTGTCTCCTCCAGCTGGGTGGCAAGTCAGGTGCACAGGAGACTGGTCCCAGAAGCTGCCCTTGGAGTGCCCCTAGCAGAGCTGGGAAACAACCCCAGGTGCTCTGCCTCTCCACCTTCTCACTCCATCACATTCTGGGATCACCCTGTGTCCAGGAGCAGAAGAAGAGGTAAGGAAGGGAGCAAGGTGTCAGCTGTCTTTGCCCAAACTTAAGAAGTTCCCCCATCTCTGGGCTCCCACACAGTGGGCACTGCCTTAGGGAGAACGACCCCTTGCTCCTCCAGCCAATGAAACCACGTCCGGCAGGTCTGGTCCCTGCAGAGGATGGCTGATGGCTTTTTCTGATCCCAGCCAGGAGTCATTACGCACCAAATGTCTAGTTTAAACAAGTGATTAGGCAGCTCTATTAAGAGCGCACGTGCTTCCCGCCAGGGAGGGACAGGAACTTCCAGAGGAGGCGGAGGACCTCAGGGCCTTGCAATGGGCTTTCTCCTCCAAAGCATTCTCCAGTGAATCCAGTGCAAGGAGGAACTCCCAGGGTTCTGGGAGCCAGCATCCTGGCAGATTTTTAGACACAGAGCCCACTCCTCAGCGTCCAGGCAGCCCACCCACGCCCTGATAGACATGAAGGACTCTGAACAATTTAAATACAGAGAAGCCAAAGCTCTCCTGTGGCCTGGGGCTTCAACCCCTCCAAAGACATTCTTGAAAAGCAATTACTGGATCTGAGTTATCGATACATTTCCTTTGCTTCCTCCAGGAGCTGCAGGACATGGAAAGGGTCAGAAGGGTAAACACAGTCAGCAACTGTGCTTATCATAAACATATTCCCCGAGCATCTCCAGAGAGAAAAAGCCTACTTAATCTCGAGTCCACAGATGTAGTCAAGAGCCTGGAAAATACCTGAAATTGTGTGTTTGTGTGCACATGTGTGAGCGTGAGCGTATGGGTGCATTTTTCGGGAGAGAAGGTCCATAGCTTGTATCAGATCCTCAGTGGGGTCTATGACCCCCAAATGCTACGGAGCACTGCTCTACTGATTCTTTGGTCAGTTCTAAAGATGATGGGTTGGCCCCTTTCCATAAAGGTCTCTTCATCCTTCAGAAACAGCAGTGGATTTTGAGGCTGGATTCTACCTGCTTGAAGAGGGGGGCAAGGACGAGTCTGGGGACACAGCTGAAGCAGAACTATGACAGGGAGTCTTTTGCCAGGCGGAGCTGTGGCCGCCTCTAATCTAGCTGCAGTGATGAAGTGCCTTCCTCGTCACCTCATTTTTCCCGTTGTGACAGCTCCATATCTGCTGTTCTCTGTCACCCCAGTGACAGCCTTCTAATGATGAAGGCAGCAACAATGTCATATAAATCCCTCCAGAACCCCAGGGGCTAGAAGGAGATCAGGTTCAGGAAGCTGGGAGCCAAATGCTCTACACAGCAGAGTGGAGAGAACAAAGTCTTTAGAATAGGAAAGACTTGAGTTCAAATCCTACTTCTGCTTCTAACTAGCTGTGTGACCTTGAACAAATTACTTAACCTCTCTGAGAGTCAGTTCCTATATCTGTAAAATGGGAATAACACCTCAAGGGTTATCTTGAGGATTCAATGAGGTAATACTGACAAAGAATCTGGCACAGTGCTGGCACACAGCAGGAGATCAATAAATGAGTTCTTTTTCACAGCAGGCATGGATAGGGATGTGCACACCTACACCCTCCTGCTGCACTACTGCAATATCAGAGAAAAGGGACCCCAGGGGAGAATGGCTTCTTGGTAACACGTGAATGGCAGTCAGAAGCCACGTCTGCCCACACTGACCCGAATCTCCCAATCCTTCATGGGTCGCCAGAAGGCCCCTTCTCCTCTGTACAGTGCTCTTTCCTGACATCCCATAATTGCCATCTAGGTTTTCCATCTGTATCGTGCAGCCTCTCCTCTCCATCTCTCTCCTTGTGATGAGGGAGGCCACTGGCTCTCCTTGACCAAAGGGCAGACCCCTTGGCTGCTTTAGCAGCAGCCCCCCACATCCATCCCCACCCACCTCTCCAGGGCCTCCCCTCCTCTTCTCTTTCCCTGAACTGTATAGCAACTGGCTGTTCTCTTTTGTGCTTGCAAGGCCTTTGAACTTGTTGCTCTGGAATGCCCTTCCACTCTCTGCTTGGGGAGCTCTTAATGATCCTCCAGTGCCAGCTCAACTGTCACCTCCTTTGTAACAATCCCTGCCCTCCCTCCTCTTGCTCCTCCAGAACCTACCCTAGTTTAGCAGGAGCCATGGAGTGTCTGCCTTCCTAGCCTGAGTTTCTCCAGAGCAGGGACTGGCCCTGCTCTAGCCTGGCTTCCCCTTTGCCTCGCACAGGGGTTGGCACATGGTTGGTGCTCAACAAATGCCAGTTGGGGTAAAAGAACAAATGGTGTGATGGCCCATGGCTGGCAGTGGGGTTGTCCTTAACAGGAGGCTTCCTGTAAAGGGGGCAGACCCACCCCATCTGTAAAAGGTGGCTAGCTTGGGTCCTGCTGGAGAAGGCCTAACCCTGTGTCTAGACTAGATGAGTAGCAGGTGACAATGAGAAGGCTGATGTGCTCATCCCATTTGGATTCTGCACTTGTCTATTTCAAGCCACGGGGTCAGGGCAGAGGGCTTCTGCAATCACCCCAGAACCTTCTCTACCTTGCACCTGCACCGGGAGAGGAGGTGGATGGAGGGGAATTAACCATCGTGAGCACTGGCAGTGTTAGGGCGAGCTCTGTGAGGCTGGCATCCTCGACTCATTTCACAGATGAGGACACGGAGGGTCAGAGGTGACTCACTGGCCCAGAGCCAGGCAAGAAGCTGCACAGAGCTGAAACTGGAGCCAGGTTGGTCCAGCTCTAGAACGAGATCTCTTTTCTTCACAAGATACTGTCTTCTGCAGAAATCATAACACAGCATCCAGAGGGAACAGGAATGGAGAAAGGCTCACACTGAAAGATTGTGTGTATGCATGTGCGTGTGCGTGATACTTCTTCACCAACGACAAAGACAGAGAGAATGGATGGAGGAAGGTTTGGACAGCCTTTCCTCCCACATGTCTGGATGTGGGTCAGAGGATTCCACACTGGGGTTCAGGTTCACAAGGCAAGCCTCTGAGCAGGCATCAGTCTCCAGGTACCGGTGGGGAACGGCTCTCTTAGCACAGCAATAAACAACCCAGGGGGCTTCAGCCCACCCCTGTTTCTATGCCGCCATGTCTGGTTACTTGCACTACTTGGCCAAAGTCTCAACCCCAAAATCATGGGAAGGAAAGGCGGGGACGGGGGGCAAGCCCTCCACCGTGAGAAAAGAGGGGAGTCCAGACACAAGGGTGAAATGAGGGGAAGGAGCTGGGGACAAGCTGCTTGGACTGAACCAACCCATCTCAGAGATTTAAGTACCTTTATTTTTGATCAGAAATATGTGATCTGGAAAATCTTGGGACTTCTATGCTTTTTGGGTTTTTGTTTTTGTTTTTTGCATGTATGTTATCGGTTCTCTTAAATTTTTAGTGCTCCTTTTCAAAAATCTACTCGTTTCCATTGAAATGGAGAGAAAATCGGGATCGTAAGCACCTGGGTTCGTGAGCAGCTGGGGAGCAGCACAGTCTGCTGGGGACTCTGGAGGAGCTGGGGGAGGGCAGGAAGGAGAGAGGGGTAAAGGGAGGGAGGACCAGCAATCACACCCAGGAATGAACAGTGGCTGTGAAGAAGGGTGGCGCTCCTTGCACACGGGAACTGTTTCAGGTCCAGGTGAGCTTCACAGGCACCCCCCGCACCTGGATTCAGAGCCAGGGCCCTGCAGCAGCCGAGCAGCTTTTCCGGCTCCTGTACGGGTGCCTGGAGGGCAGCTGGCTTGCCTCCTGTTGGAGTGGGAGAAGGTGCCAGGGAACCTGTGGTGACGGCAAGATTCTGAATCCAGGTAGCCAAGGAGCAAGAAAGCAAAAAAAGAGGCTGGAAAGTTAAGGGGAAAGGAAGGCCTTGAGGAGCCTGGTGTGGCAGGGTTAATAGTTTCCTTCAAGAGAGATTTCATGCCCCATTGAATAAACGAAATACTACGCAATTGCAAAAGAGCCGTCCCGCAGCGTATTAGATACCACCACACTGCTCTCTGTCAGTCGCCATCACGGTGACTGATGACTTATCAAAAGCCACACTGACATTTCCAAATGAGATGTTCTGATAGAGGTGCCATTCAACAGGGCCCAAAAAGCCAGAGAGAACTTGAATGTAAATGAGGAACATTTGTCACCTTTGTCTCACTTATTTAAAGGTTTCTTGTCTGACAACAAGTCCTCCAGGAGAGAGCTATGGAGAGAGGTGGACTGCAAGATGGGCAGGTGAGAGGGAAGGGAAGAGCACGATCCTGAAGGAGCCCAGAGGAAGAGGAGGACCGCGCCCGGGAACAGCAGGAAGCCAGGGGCAGCAGAGGCCGGGGAGATGGCTCTGATTTCTATGCCGACTCACTCTGTGACTCAGCAGAAAGGAGACGCAGCAAGAACACAGGCCTGCACCGTCCAACGTGGCAGCCCCATATGCGGCCAGTGAACATTTGAAATGCGGCTAGTCCAAACGGAGAAGTGCTGTACACGTAAACGCACACCAGCCTGTACAGATTTAATGTGCAAAAAGAATGCGAAGTATCTCATTAATAACTTTGTTACGCTGATTACATTTTGAAATGATAATTTGGGGGGATATATTGGGTGAAATAATGTTATTAACTTCACCTGTTTCTTTTTACTTTTTTAATGTGGCTACTCCGTATGTTAAAGTGTGGTTTACATTATATGTCTATTGAACAGCACTAGCATAGACTGTGGATCAGAAAGATGTAGGTTCAATCCCACCTCCACCACTTACTCAAGGCTCCCCCGTCCCATTCCTGGGAGCCAGGACTGAACACTCTCCTAGCCTCATCACTTATTAGCTGCATGCTCAGCTCTTCCACTGGCCCTCCATGAGAATCTGGGAAACTATCACCCCTTGGCACCTTGGTTTTCCCAAGTGTAAAATGAAGGGATTAGGGCAGATGACTTCTGAGTGCTCCCCAAAGCTCTATGACCCACAGTATGAATCAGCCAACCTCGGCGCACCTGTTTCCTCACCTGAGTCTTTGTGAGGGGCAAGCAGCAGCAGCGGGCTGAAGGGAGGAAGTGCGGTAGTGATGTTCCTGACCTCCTAGGGTGGCTCGATGTGCCTGTGCCTTACGGCAGACACCACTGCCCTCCGGGCTGGGATCTGGGCCATGGGGTGCTGCGCCGAAGCCCCCACGCCACCAGGGTGTGGAGCCTGGGGCTGTGACCAGCCGAGCGAGCCCAAGTGAGGAGTTCAAAGCGCTCTGCTCGTGAAGTGTGTCTAAAGAAGGTGGGCAAGGCCTTAAAATCTTTACCCAGGAGCACCACGGCATTGCCTAATCCCTGGGGAAGTAAATATCCTTCCTACAGAGCTGGCCTGGGCTCCCAGCTGCTGCCCACAACCAGCCCCTCTCCTCTCCTGAGGCTCCCACCTCCCCAGGCCAGGGCAGGGGTAGGGACGAAGATCCGGACCACCAGGGGGACCAAGGTAGGAAGAGGGTGCTGACAGCAACCTGAAGACCTAGTTAGCCAGTGCTCCAGGCCTCTGACCAAGTCCAGCTGGGGGCTGATGGCTTCTCTCTCAGACTCTGAGCTTCAAGGCCTTAAAGAACAGGGGACAGAGCTCTTCTTGTCACATCCAGATCAAACAACCTTTCACAGAGGGTGGTCCATGGTCCCCTTAAACCAGAGTTAGGTTCAGAACAACCATACAGGGTGCTTGTTAATCCTGCAGATTCCTGGAATCCACCCAGACTTCTGGAATTGGATTCTCTGGAGGTGAGACCCAGGAACCTGCCTGCCTAACACACTCTGGAGGTGGTGTTTGGTAAGCACTGATGGAGATCCCAGTGAGGGTTAGTGTAATGACTTCCGGGAGGGGGAGAACCCTCCCTACCCCCAGCCCGGAGCAGGCTGCATTTCTGTCAACCCCATCAGTAGGTGAGCGGGAGATGTTAGAGCAGAAAGTGAAGGACCAGGTATGCGTTGCAAGGGGAAGGGAAGGCTGGGGTCAATGCACCCCTCTTCTCACATCTGTGCAGCCCTATACATCAAAGACGGTTCCCAGGCACCTGAGGAAAATGGGTCAAGCTGCAGCAGCAGGGGCTGCGGTAGGAATGTCCTGCCATGAGGAGCCAGCCACCCTGGAGCATCTGGCTTCTTTTCTTTAGAGACAAGAGACAGGCCTATGAGGATGAGCTCTAAGCACCCTCCAAGGGGAAGGGGTCCTGAGGCTGTGGACCCAACCTTCCCAGGCCTTTCCCTCAGGTCAGGCCGAGGAGAGAGATCTGGCAGCAGGTGGAGGCAGACACGGGTGGGGGAGGGAGAGGAGGAACTCAGGCAGGTGGCCCAGCTAAAGCCAAGAGGAGCAGTGGGGAAACAACACAGGGCTGGAGCTGGTTGGTCCGGGGTTGGGGGGGGGGGAGGGGGAGGGGCAGGCCATGGGGAAGATGCAGAGAGAATGCTGGAGAGGGCTGCCGTCTGTGTCTCCCTCAGGAGGCGGTGACGGAGGGGCCTGGGTGGAACCCAGATGAAGCTGTGGCCTCTCCCAAGGCTGCCCTCACTGGGGGATAAATCTCAGCTGCTGACCCGCCTGTTAGCAGTGGAAGCCTGGGAGAGGACGTGACCCAGTGGCCTGGAAGCTGAGGCTCTGAGAGGAAATCCCTTCCCCTCCTGATTCCCACCTCCATGCGCTTTTCACCTCCCCACGAGCCTCCAGTCAGCGCTCCCACCAAACTAAAGGATGGCGCTCAGATGCGGTGGCACCCACCAAAGACGCCCTCTCCTGCAGCGCCACAGGCTTTGTTCCAGGGGTCATGCAAGGTGCTCCATGCCTGCCTGCTGACGTGCAAACCTTCACCTGCCGGCCTCATACCATCCGCCCTGCTTTATCTACGAGGAATGGGAGGCTCACAGACTCAGGTCACCAGGTGGTGGTGGCAGCCCTAACCCAGGCTGCCCCTGACCACACGGGAGCCTTCCACCAGCGTGGAGCCGGGTGAGCTCCTGCCAGAGTCACCAAAGGCGGCGGTGGAGGCACCAGAGCCAAGGCCCTGGCTTCAGGAAGGAGGAGGGGACTTGTGGAAGGTCACAGAGAGAGCCAGTGGCAAAGCCAGGATGAGGACCCTGAATTCCTGGTTCCAAACCTAGCTCCTCAAGCAGCAGCAACTCGACGACATGGGTGAGCTCAGGGTCGCTCCGCAGCCAGAGGCGGGGGCCAGGAGCCAGCAGCTATTCCCTCACCTGCTGCTGCTCAGGATTAGTCAGTTCTCACTGAAAAGTGACCTACTGGAGGCTGGGACCCAGGGCTGAACAGCTCCACACAGGACAACTACGAGGCTGTGAAGTCCTGGAGGGCAGGGATGGGTCTTGTCTTTGGATCCCAGCACGTAGCATGGTTCCCAGCACACAGTGGCAGTGATGGATGAATGAAGGAATGTGTGAATGAATGAATCAAACCAGCCTAATGTGTGAGGCTAAGTCGGGGGAGGGGCTTGGTAGACTCAGGACTCTGCATGCACCTCATTTCCTGCCTCTGGGAGGATGCCAGGCATTGTGCTGGGGGTAAGCCATGGGCAAGAGAGCAAAGAAGCACCCAAGGAGAGGAGAGACAAGTAAGCAATAAGAAGCATGATGGGCTGCGTGTTCCTCCTGAGGCCGGACCCCTGTGTGACCTTGAGCAAGTCCCTTCCTTCTCCAGGCCTTAGTTTGTTTAGTAGGAGCGGGGCTGAACTAAATGATGCAAAGTCACTCACACTGACCCCATGAATAGCAGGTGGTGGGCACTGGATCCTCTCCCAGCTGCAGAGAATCACAGCTTCACCACAGAGGGGCACTGAGGGGGTGGGGAAGATCAAGGCCAGGCAGAGATGCCCCAGCCCAAGGGAGGCAGACGCTCCTGGAAGCTGGGTCCCCAGAGATTGCGCAGCCAGAGGTAACTGGCTGTGACAGAGGAGCGAGTCAGTAGTCAATTCCATCAATAAAACTTTGATTGCCTAGGAGCCTTGTAAACAGGCAGCTCCCCTGTGGGCCCGAGGCACTCTCTTTCCTTCTCCCTCCTGCCAGCACCGGCTCAGCCCAACCCCAGCCTGTACCAGCCACCAAACGTCCCTCAGTCTCTGGTGCAAGGTGGGCAGCCAAGGGTTAAACGCCCACTGGCAGGTGAGGGCCCAGGGCCATGGGACAGTGGGAGGTGGAGGGAGCCAGAATCACTTAGCTCTCAATTAGTCCAAATTAAAATCAGGAGTAAGATGACAATTACAACTTGCAGTGGGCTAACTGTTTTCCCTCAGAAGCTGATCGTTTTGCAGACTAGGGAAATTAATTGTTTGAAGTCCCAGGTGGATTGGCTTTGAAACCAGCTGAGGCAAGCAGTCCCTGCCTCCTCCTGGACTGGTCCTCCACCTCCCCACCACCCCTCAGGGCAGCCACCTAGCCTCAGGCTTCTGCCCTTTGGGATCCTCGGGCAGGGACAGACTGAGGGTCTGGGGGCTCTGGGTAGGCGGAGGGGGGACACTGGCAGAGAGGCTGGGCTGGGGAAGCAGCTGCGCAGAAGGTGCAGCTGGTCAGAAGCCAGCGGTGCTAAGGGCTTCCAGCCCAGCTGCCAGGAGGGCCCACTGTAGCTGCAGGGGTCTCCCTGCCTGACCTCCTGCCATCTGCCCAGCTGAGGGGTGGGCTCTAAGAAACCTCTTTGGATTTGCCAGAAGTTGCCATATCCAATAGTCATCATAACATTCATGCAACAAACACCAATGTGCCAAGCACTAAAAAAGGACGAGGGACACTGCAGTGAACAGTACAGATACCACCCCCTCTCTCGTGGAGCTTACATGGGGAGGAGAGGGATAGACAATAAATGGAGAATAAATATGTAGGTAAATAAAACACCCGATAGTGACAGGGTTCTGAAGGAACATGGTAAGCAGAATGGCCCTCCAACGACCTTCACACACTAATCCCTGGAATCTGCTGAACCTGTTACCTTACATAGCAAAAGGGACAGTGCAGATGTAACTAAGGTTGTGGACTTTAAGGGGGAGTGTCCCGGATTACCTGGGTGGGGCACATCTAATCACATGAGTCCTTAAACACAGAGGACTTTGTCCAGCTGGAAGCAGAAAGGAAGTCCAAGCATGCAAGGATTTGGCGTCCTGTTGCTGGTTCTGAGATATAGCGGCTACGCACAAGGACTGAAGAGAGGCCTCCAGGAGCTGACAGCCAGCGAGGAAGCAGGGCGTCAGTCCTACAACCGCAAGGAACTGGGTTCCACCTGCCACCTGCATGAGCTTGGAAGTGGATTCTCCCTAGAGCCTCCAGATGAAGCATCCAGCCTGGCTGACACCCTGATTTTGGCCTTTTGAAACCTGGGGCCGAGAGACCAGGAGAGCCATCCCAGATGGACTTCTGACCTACAGAGCTGAGACAACAAATACGTGTTGTTTTAAGCCGCCAAATTTTTGGTGATTTGTTACAGCAGCATTAAAAAACGAATTCAGGAACTAATCGTATAGGATAGTGACTTGGTGCTGCTGTACCCTGGGTGGCCGGGAAGGGCTCTCTGAGGAGGGACCTGTCCTGAGACCTGAATGAGGAGGAGGAGGCAGAATATGATGATCAATCTGTCCCCATTTCCCAGCTTTAACTCTGAAGTCCTGAATATCAAAAAGCCCTCAGTCCCAAGCAAACCAAATGGTCGGTCACTGTAAGGCAGAGGGGACAGCAGGGCAAAGGCTCTGAGGTGGGGGGCTTTCGGGTGAGTCACCACTAAAAGCATCCTGGGGGAAGGGCTGTCAAATACAGGAGCAGGTGATGGAGCTGTGGGGACTCTCGCTCAGAATGGGGACTGAGCAGTTCTAGCTAAGGTGTGTGGGCCTGCCCAGAGGTGGGGCACTGGCTCCTTCCAGAACCCTCTCCTTCCAGCTGCGGGGCTTAATTATCACTGCCTTTCCAGTCCTGTCCCTGGGCTACTTCCTCTCTCCCCTGCTCTGCCTCCTTCCCCAGCTGGCCTCTGCCAGTGCCCAGGTGTCTCCTCAGTGCCAGGGTACCAGGTGCTTACTGCTGCTTTCCCTAGAGGGATGCTGGCGCACCACCAGTGGCTCACAGCAGGGGGAATTATTTGAGGTGTCTTTAATTAGTGAGACAATAGGAGGCTGGAAAGAAGGGAAGACAGAGGTCATGGATGGCTTCACGCCCCGTCAAAACGTGCCTGGGGGCCTGAGAAAGCCTGAGAAGTAGAGGGAAAGGGAAAAGCAGAGATGGGCAGGGAGCTCCTCTACACCCTCTGTCCTGCTGTCCCACGGCAGCCCCACCTTTACACGAACCCATCCCCCTCTCAGTGCAGGTCACCTCCAACACTGGAGGCATGCAAGCAGCAGCTGTTGGCCTAAGCAAGGAGCGAGAGTTGCGTAGTGTGAGAGTAAAGAAGGACCCCAGGCAAAATTTTGGCTCTTTGTCTCGTTAGCTGTGTGATGTCTGGCAAGTTAATTGTTCTGGGTCTCAGTTTTCTCTTCTGCACAATTAGAGTAATAATACCTACTTTGTAGGGTGGTTGTTGTGAAGATTAGAGTTGTGGAAAAGTGCCCCACATGGAGTAGGTACTGGATAAATGGTAGCTATTTCGATTATGAGCACTGAACCTCCCATCCCGAATCCCAGACCCCTGAATCCAACATATCTCAAATCAGAGTGCGCCCAAGAATCAGCTGGAGTGCTTGTTAACATGCAAATATCCACCCCACTCCTCTGATCCCTGATTCTGCAGGCCTGGGGATGGAGCCCAGAAACCTGCAGATTGACTCACTTCCAAGCAGGTGAATCTGATGTAGGTGCCTGGGTCTGCACTTGCTGTCCCAGGCCAGTGTCTGCCTCCTGGGGGGAAAGAGCTGGCCCCAAACTGTCCAGCATCATATCCATTTCAGAAGCTGCCTCCACATATGAAAAGAGCTGGCTGGGAGGTAGAGCCTTTCCCCCCATCCTCTACCCTCACATGGAGGTGTGTGCCTTAGGCAGCCTCCACACCTAAGCAAGGTGAGTTGGTCCTCTGCCTCCTGGGACGTATGCTGTAAGAGCCTCAGGTGGTCAGAGCTCACCTAAGCCATCTCATTTTGCCTCCTTGCTTTTCAATGGAAGAAACTGAGGCCCAGAGCAGGAAGGGACTTACGCAAGGGTACTTACCGGAACTCGGCTTCCGAACCTGATCTGCAAGATAAAAGTCCTTGGTTATGGGACCACTGGTCCCTTTCAACTCTAATGTTTAGGGGATTATTTACTCCAGGAGTTGGCTCCACTCGCCCCAGGTTGAGAATGCCCAGGGCTGATTGCCTTCTTTGATCTCTAATCAACCTCTCTGACTTCCAGGCCAGGAGGTCTGTAAAACTTTGATTGCATCCCAACTCCCAGGTCTCATTCACCTTATGGTCTATGTTTGGTGGGCATTCTCTCTTTCCTATTTTTGTTTTCCTCCTCCCTTTCTCTTTCTACACATTCATTCAAGCTTTGATTCTGTGCCTGCTCTGTTAGCACTGGGGATACATGAGATGAACAAGACCCAGCTCTGCCCTGGGGAAGCTCTCAGCCTAGCAGGGCAGACAGACAGACACAGGTCTCATGTAGGCCCAGGGGCTGTGAGATGTGTTAGACAGGGGCACCCACAGTGGGGGCTAATGAAGGTGAGAGCCAAAAGGGCCCTCGGAGAGCCATATCCTTCCTCTCTGTCCTTTGGACCTGTCTCCTGCCTTTGGCTCTCTGCATTTGCCAACAAATATAGTCATTTAGGTACAATACAGCACTGTTACTGAAAAATGAGAAAAACACATGGAAAAAATTTAAGTAATCTCCTTTCCCACCTCCCAATTCTAACTAACTGCTATTAACATTTTGGTGCATGTCCTTTCAAGCTTTTTCTTACGGTAGTAAATATTCTTACTGTATGTCCCTCTGCCTGGGTTTCACGTCCTCTTACTCGTTTTGGTGGAGCACACTGTCAAGGTACTTTTGAAAAAGAGGTGAGTTTCTTGAAAATGTGCATGTTTGAAAACATCCTCATTTAATCTCCGTAATTAATTGATAGACTGACTGAAAATATAATTTCAGATTAAAAAAACCTTCCCTCATATGTTTGGAGGAATTTTTCCATTATCTACTTGCTGCCGGAGTTCTATTGAGAAGTCTGCTGTTATCCTAAAGCCTGTCTTTTTCTTTCAGATACTTGTAGAATCTTCACTTTATCCCCAACGTTTTGAAATTTTAAAATGTGTCTTTGTGAGGCTCTTTTGTCATTAATTGCTCTGGGCACCTAATGGATCCTTGTGATCTGGAAAGTATGTAATCATTTTCGTTTAAGGAAATGGAATATATTTTAAATATCTAAGAGTTCATTCTCGTTTTCTGCATTTACACTGTCTGCAAATCACCCAAATGTCCATCAAGTGATAAATGGATGAATGTGAAATATCCATACATGCAATATTATCCAACCATAAGAAGGAATGAAGTACTGATAATGCTGCAACACGGATGAATCTTGAAAACATTATGCTAAATGATAGAAGCCAGACACAAAGGCCACATACTATACGATTCCACTTAGGAAATGTCCAGAATAGGTAAATGCATAGAGACAGAGGGTAGATTAGTAGTTGCCAGGGTCTGGGGAGAAAGAATGAAGAGTGACTGCTTATGGGTATGGGGTTTCTTTTTGAACGCGGTAGACTGAACAGATGATGTAACTAGAAATACATAGTGATGATGGTTGCACAACCCTGTGAATATACTAAAAACCACTAAAGGGCTTCCCTGGTGGTGCAGCGGTTAAGAATCCGCCTGCCAATGCAGGGGACAGGGGTTCGAACCCTGGTCCGGGAAGATCCCACATGCCGTGGAGCAACTAAGCCCGTGCGCCACAACTACTGAGCCTGCTCTCTAGAGCCCGCATGCCTCAACTACTGAAGCCGGCGTGCCTAGAGCCCGCGCTCCTCAACAAGAGAAGCCACCGCAATGAGAAGCCCATGCACCGCAACGAAGAGTAGCCCCCACTCGCCGCAACTAGAGAAAGCTCGCGCACAGCAACAAAGACCCAACTCAGCCAAAAATACATAAATAATTTTTTAAAAAAACCCACTAAATTGTTCATTTTGAAAGGGCGAATTTTATGGTATGTGAGTTATACCTCAAAGTTTTTCCTTTTTTTGGCCATGCCATGTGGCTTGCGGGATCTTAGTTCCCTGACCAGGGAATGAACCTGCACCCTCAGCAGTGAAAGCACCGAGTCCTAACCACTGGACCTCCAGGGAATTCCTGATATCTCAATTTTTTTTAAAAGGCCCCTTGCTCTGTGAGTATAAAATCCTCCCTTATTTCTCTGAGGATATCAATTGTGATGGTGGTGGTGTTTACATTTTCTTTTGCTCCCTGCATATATTTATCTTCTTCAATTTGTTTTATTTTGGCTAATGCTTTTTTTTTTTAAACATCTTTATTGGAGTATAATTGCTTTACAATGTTGTGTTAGTTTCTGCTGTATAACAAAGTGAATCAGCTATATGTATACATATATCCCCATATCCCCTCCCTCTTGCATCTTCCTCCCACCCTCCCTTGGCTAATGCTTTTTTATATTGGATGCCTTCCTTAAAAATCTTGTAGTGCTTGGCTGATGGCTCGTATTTACGAGTGAGGCATTTAGAAGCCGACTGGAAGCTCTGTGTGCGTGTGTGGGTCTCGCCATGGGAGGTTTCAGTGGAGTCCCCCAAATGTCACTATTTGCCCAGCTACCAACATTCCTAGAGCCAACAGGAGGAAAAGGTCAAGGGGCTCCCCCATCTGGCTTGCAAACATTCAGCAAATCCCCATTTTTCAATATATTGCCTCATCTCCACCCATACTTTGTACCCATGTTCCCAAGCCAGCTTTTCTTGGGTTCAGTCTCTCTGGAGAATAAAGTTCTCTCCAAGATGCTGTTAGGGTAAAGCAGGGACAGTTCTGTGGTGAAAAGGGGTGAGGAATCACTCTCCTGTTTTTGGCCCTACTCCACATTCTATCCTCAGATGTCACTGATTTCTGAGCCTATGTGTCGTTCAATGGCAGGAGTCTGTCCATTTCTCATTGGCTTCTCCACTGCGGATCTCTAGGTTTTACTTTCTCTATCAAGCCAAGTCAGTTAGCTTCTCAACTTCCACAGCTGCACAGACATCACTGATTCACCTTGGTCTCCTCTCCTTTGCCCTTGTGGGCTGGCACCTCTTCTCCTTTACTCTTGTTTACGTGTGGTAGTGGAGAGAGAGAGTGTTCAGTCTACCACGTTCAATCGCAGTCCCTCTCTGCTTTCTGTCATTCGAAAAGCAGCAGACACTTGGCATTCTCAAGTTTACCATAAGGTGGTTTCCACTGCAACAACCAACCCCGATCTGACATGAAATAGTGCACAGTGCTGACTTGCAGACTGTGAGTCTGATTCAGGAAAACCTCCTGGCAAGCTGAGAGTTAGGTGACTGCCCTCACTAGCCATCCTCATTACATTTCTCAGCCATACTTTACTACATTTTATGGGGGAAATTATAGGGTAGTCTCTAATCCATGGTTTCATGACAGGCTATCATGTCTCTCTCGAGAATGTCAAGGGTCTAGTGTATCTCTGTCGCTATGGAAACTAGTTCCCTGGTGACAGTCAGGCTTAGAGACATCACAGTGGTGGGATGCACGTGGATTCTGGCTCTGGTAACAGGCAGAGAGCAGTCCCTGGAGAGTTGGCTACACTCACCCTAATGACCAGCTATATCCTTCAAGATGTCTCCTCTCTTCCTGAGCACCTAGCATGGGGCCTGGCTCGAAGCACTTCAGCTCAGAGAATGAGGAGGCAGAGGGTGAGCCTGTCTGACCCACCAAGATCTGGAATCGTTCAAGTACTTCTGGAACTGCTCCCAAATCCAGCCCCCCAGGACTTCTGCTTCATGCTCACCCAAGCGAGGGAGAGTTGGCTCAGAGTTCTTTCAGTGGCCAACAGTTCTTTTTTTATAAACATTTTTTATTTCTTTAATGTTGTATCTATTTTATTTATTTATTTATTTTTGGCTGCATTGGGTTTTCGTTGCTGTGTGCGCACTTTCTCTAGTTGTGGCGAGTGGAGGCTACTCTTTGTTGCGGTGCGCGAGCTTCTCATTGAGGTGGCTTCTCTTGTTGCGGAGCATGGGCTCTAGGTGCGTGGGCTTCAGTAGTTGTGGCACGTGGGCTCAGTAGTTGTGGTGCACGGGCTTAGTTGCTCCACGGCATGTGGGATCTTCCCGGACCAGGGCTCGAACCCGTGTCCCCTGCATTGGCAGGCGGATTCTTAACCGCTGCACCACCAGGGAAGCCCCTGGACAACAGTTCTTAATCAACTTTCAGAGTGGGGAGGAAGGAAGGAAACGGATAATTTTTAAAAGTCACTAGTGTTTGGCTTTGAACTACTCCTCCGCCCCCAGCGTATTTACTATGCAAATGAATTAATACAGTTAAGTGCTTAAAACAGCCTGGCTCCTGGTAAGTGCTTTATAAGTGTTTGCTATTATTATTATTACAAAAGTTGTATTTAGCTTGAGTTCATATGAAAACAAATTTGCATTGCCTGCCTTTCTGCAACTCCCTCAACTCAGAAAATGCATAAGAGAGAGACCCAGGGATGGAGAACTCCTGGGTGTTTGACTCCTGTTCACACAAGAGCAAGTAAACCATCATCCAAATATTCTGCTTATTAGTTCTCCCCATTCACTAGATTGGTGAGCTCATTCCGTCAGCCCTACTCCTTGACGCTTTACCAAGAACCAATTAGTTGATGTCTGTAAAGCCATTTGTGAGAGCTCCCTTTCCAGGCTGTCCTCATGGCTGCCGCTTCCTGGTCCGGGGGGGACAGGCAGGCCCAGCTCCTCCCCCTCCCAGTTCGTTCCTCCCTGCTTTGTACCTATGGCTCCAGTACATCCCTGGTCTTGAACCGGCCTTGGCTGGCCGTAGGGCTCTGGCTCCTCTGTTCAGCTCTCCTGCCCATCCCTACTTCTCCCTTACAGCGCCTCCCCCCCCTTTTCCAGATGTGTCTTCTTGCCTTTTCTGTCACTGTCCCCATCATCTCACCTTCTCTCTTTTCATCCCCTGGGCCGGGAGCCCCTTAAGGGCAGATCTTCTCTACCTTTACAGTCTGAACACCTAGCATGGGGCCGGGCACATAGTAGATGTTCAAAATATTTTTTTTTCTTTTTGGAATGATGGAATCTTCTTTCTGTATTGCCCTGTTTCTGTATCTGCTTTGCATCCTCTATCTGTACGCCCTCACACCACCCCACTCACACCCTGGCTGGCTTCCTCTCAAAGCCTCTCGGGCCGCCCCTCTGCCAGGCTGGGTGCGAAGGAGCTAGTGTTCCCAGCGCCGGAAGAGCCCTGCTGACCTCAGCTGCAGGGAAAGGCCTGAACAGGTTGCATAGCTCAGTGTGTCAGAACAGATCCCTACTGATGAGGAGTAGGCTTGTGCTGTGCAATTTCCATCTCATTTGTCTCTTCATTTGTAGCTTAAGTTGGCGAATTTCGTCTGGAATGTGCCTGGACTCTGGCAATCCGCACACGACAAATGCGCGTCCCCTGTAGCTGTGACAGAGAGTCTGGCAGGGGAACAGGCTCAGGTCCTCCACGGTGGCACAGCCCTGGGTCCTGAGCCTCCAGAAGTGCTAATGCTTGAAGGATGGTGACCAAAAGTGATTTCTCCAAGGCCTGGGGTGGTGCAGGGACAGGGAGGAAACTGCAATGAGGGGGGTTAGGGTTAGGCCCTGGAAAAATTTGTTTTCTTTTTTTCTTTGTTCCTATCTACCTACCTATCTTGAGGGAGAGAGTAAAGTGCAGGGAATGGAAGATACGTTGTTTGGGCCTTTAAAAGTGGGCAACATAGGCACAATGTTGAGCGAAAGAAGCCAAGAAATCCGATCATATAAATTCAAAAACTGGCAAAACTAAAGTATGTTGCTAGAATTCTGAATGGTGTCAGAGTGTCAGGGGCATGAGGGAGGCTTCTGGGGGGCTGGAAGTGTTCTACATCTTGATCTGGGCTATGGTAACGTCGGGGGTATGGTACACCCTGTGGACAAATTCATCAATTTGCCCACTTATGATCTGTGTGCTTCACTGTGTGAGTTCTACATCAATAAAAATGAGAAAAAAAAAGTCACACTAACGGTTTTCCAACTTTACTATGCATAAGAATTACATGGGAGCTCATTTAAAATGCAGATCCCACTACTGGGCATATACCCAGAGAAAACCATAATTCAAAAAGACACATGCACCCCAATGTTCACTGCAGCTCTATTTACAATAGCCAGGACATGGAAGCAACCTAAATGTCCATCAACAGAGGAATGGATAAAGAAGATGTGGTACGGAATATTACTCAGCTATAAAAAGGAACGAAGTTAGGTCACTTGTAGAGACGTGGATGGACCTGGAGACTGTCATACAGAATGAAGTAAGTCAGAAAGAGAAAAACAAATATCGTGTATTAATGCATATATGTGGAATCTAGAAAAATGGTATAGATGATCTTATTTGCAAAGCAGAAAAACAGACACAGACGTAGAGAACAAACAAATGGATACCAAGGGGAAAGGGGTGGTGGTGGGATGAACTGGTTGATTGGGATTGACATATATACACTACTGATACTATGTATAAGATACAGAACTAATGAGAACCTACTGTATAGCACAGGGAACTCTACTCAATGCTGTGTGGTGACCTAAATGGGAAGGAAATCCAAAAAAGAGGGGATGTATGTATATGTATAGTTGATTCACTTGGCTGTACAGCAGAAACTAACACAACATTGTCAAGCAACTATACTCCAATAAAAATTAATATAAAAAATGCAGATTTCTGGACACTGGAGTGCTGTCTGGGAATCTGCACTGTTAACATCCCTCTCCCCACCAAGAGTGATTCTGAGACAAGGGTCCACAGACAAGATCACATGGGGCTTGGACGTTTGTCCAGTCATGACCTAAGTGCCATCCTGCTGGGAGCCATGAGGGCCAGCTGGGTGGTTAAGGGCTCCCAGACACCCGTGGCAGGAAGGGTTAGGGGCTGCCGTGCTGCGACACAGACACTGTCAGACAGAAGTGGTAGTGGGAAATGAGGGGCAGCTCTCTGAGCTAACTCAAATCAGCACAGGGAGTAGGCCCCCTCATCAGGGGAGGGAATTACTCTGAGCAAGGAGCCCTCTCCGGCACTCCTGTCCCCTGGGCACCCTGTCCCAGGATGGCCAGGCAAACGTCATGGAGATGCAGTGGTGGGGAAAGCTGCTCCCCAGCAGAGATGGAGCTCCACAGAATGGCCTAATGACTCCATAGGGACCAAAGACTGTGTTCGATGAGTCATGCATTCCTCAGCAAGCACCTGCTGTTGGACAGGAAGAAGACACCCAAGACTGAGACATGCAGCTAAAGAGGGGACCCTGGAGAGGGTGCAGACAACGTGGCATTTCCACAGACAGACGCAGGGCAGGAGTGTCTGGAAATGTGTGTAAATTATGTCTTCTGAGCCGTCCTTGATTTGAAGGCCTGGGAGGGGAGCTATTGATAGACAGGGGTGTGGGGAAAGTGAAGGGAGCAATGTTTGGGGAGCATCTACCACATGTCAGACCCTTTCCAAACACCACGTCATTTGATCGTCACGATATTCTGACTGGCTTACTCATGTCCACTTTACGATGATGAAACCAAGACTAAGAGATGTTCACCAGCTTGTTCAAGGCCACAGACTTACAAACAGTTGGAATCTGAACTCGGGTCCGTATGACTCAAGGCCCATGACCTTTCCATATTCCCTGCTACCTCTCCCTCTCAACCTCCAACAGCGGTCAGACATTTAAGAATTTGCAAAATGCTTTCTCACACGTTATCTTGTTTGAGTTTTCACAAACACCTGTGTCAGGCATGTATAAGTCCCACTTTATGGATGAAAAATTGACCTTCAGGTAAAGAATAACCTGCCCAAGATCAAACAGTTGGTAAGCAGCTGGGAACTGGGCCTTAAGCACAAGTCATATGGCTCTAAATTTGCCACAATCCCTTGTCTGGACACCGAGAAACACAGTCCAGCCCTGTCATAAGTCTCAGAGAATCTGGGGACACCACTGCTTAGAGCACAGCTTGGTTTCATGACGACTGGTTTTACTAAACCCCTTTATGAACTGAGAAAAATGTCCTAGCAGAGAAATGGAGGCCCAGAGAACTCAAGATTATACAGGACACTGAGGCCGGAGCTGAGACTAGAACCCATGTTCCCTCAAACAGATCATTTCCAGAGGCCTTTTGGGATATTCCTTCAATCTCATTCATATTCTTTGCCTCAGGGGCCCTCCCCTCCATCCTTCACTTGGACCATGAAGTGATGCCACAGGTGCAAAAGAAGCATTAACCATCCCTGACGGTGGGGTTGGGAGGGCAGGGCAGCAGCCCTGGGAGTCTTCAAAGTTCCTCTGGCAAAGAGTGTCCGGAGGCATCAGCTTGAGGACTGGGGGTGTGTCAGTGAGGTGCAGGTAGGCACAGGGATGTGTCATCTTGGGCATCTGCCCTGATTCCACCCACAGGGGTTTTCCCAGGCATTCTCCCCGGTACACCTGGTCATCAGAGGCCAACACATAACACACGAGGAGTACAGTGCTCTGGGGCGCCCCGCAGTATCTGGACTGCTCTCATGTGCTGAATGTTCACACAGGGGCAGCCACCATGGACCCTCCATTCTGCTTGTGTGTGCACCAGGGCATTATTCACTGGGTGGCTTCTCCCCACGATACCAGCAATCATTCTTTGCCCATCCTGGTTTCTCCTTGCTGCCGCCTCTCCTCTAGGCGATGCAACCAGTGCTCTCCAAATCAGACCTAATTAGACCAGCAAATCAGTGTACTCAAGTCATCACAGCACACTCCAAGCACAAGTGGAAATGCTGTTTGGATTATCCTGCAAGGTGCTTGTTGTGTCTGTTGGTGTTTCCTTGGATTATCCATTCTCTGCTTACCGCCTTCCATCACCTCCCTAATGGAGAGGCAGCACGCAGTCCCCCACAGGCCGGCATTCATCTTCCCAGTCTGACCCTCTTGCAGGCTATTAAGCTGCTGTTGCAAGATCGAGGAGGGGAGAAAAATGAAAACAGTGCACAGAGAGCAGCGAGGGCAAATGGGACTCTTTTAGAACCGGATCCATTGATAAGTCAGGACAAGAAAAAATAGCCTTAAGCTTTGAGAAGTGGAGAGCTCCCCAGATGGCAAGGCCATGTGAGCGGACCTCCTGGCTGGGCTGTTCACAGGAGGAGGCCAGGCTGGGAGGGTCTCTGTAGAAGGCTGGGCCTCCTAGGATCCCAGGCCCGAGGAAGTGAGGCAAAGGTTACTGACGTCAGTGCTGCCCCTGCCTCAATTAAAAGATTAACTACTCTCCCTATCCCACCCCGGTCCTCTCCTTCCAAAGCACTGTAGGAAGGAAAGAGCGAAACCTACAGACCAGCCATATAATAGACCCACGATACCAGCCTCACCAGGCCCTCTCTGCTGCAATCCTTTTATTCTTCTCTTGTTGCCGCCCCGGCACACTCTGCAGAGCCCTTTCCTAGACCTGCTTCTCACTGTGCCCCCGTCTGCACCCTGTCCTCTGGACAGGTGGCCTTGCCGACTCGTGGGGCTGACGGGATGGGCAGGCATGACCTCCTGGGCCCTCCAGCACTGTGCCTCCCTCCCCACACACACCTCTGCCAGCTAGTCCTCTCTTCCTTCCCTCTGTCTTAAGGAAAGAGGTTTTCTCCTTTTAAAAACCAACCTCGTCCCTTCCCACTTCCTCAGGAAACTCAGTCCCTCACTTACCCTCTCGCTGCCTTTAAAACCAACAATAAAAATGCCACTTTTGTCTGGTCCTCCCCCTAAGCAGAGCCTTCTTGCTTAGCCACCTGTGAGCTGCTTTTCAATCTCACAGCTCTTCTCAATCCAGCATTTTCTCTGCTTTCAGCCTCCGGGAGCTCTTGATGGACTCATCCAGCACCGCTAGAAGCCCTTCCTTCTCGGAACTCTCTCCCAGTCTTCTGTGCTCTCCTGTGCTCACCCTCCCTCCGGGACCAGCCTCTCCTGCAGGCTCATCCCCCCTCTGCCTTGGCCGCCTCCCCGGTACTCTCTTGTCCCATTGGCAGCACCACCACAGTGACCATCAAGTCCTTTCTCTCCATTCAGTCCCTAAGCTACCAAACTTCAACTTGAGCCCTTAGAACAGTGGCCCTAAAGCAGACACGCCACACCCTCTACCCCAGTATTGGCTGCACCTCCTAACAAGCCCATCCTCTCAACAGTCCATTCTGCCTCCCCACCCATGACTCTGCTCTCTTTAGGGAGAGGAGTCAACTCTCCCTTTGAAGTGGCCCTAATGACAGAGAGTGGTCATGCATTCCCAGGGGTCTGAGGACATAGTCCCAAATGGCCTGCAGAAAGGTCAAAATGACTCTGGAGTCTTGGTTAAACCTCTGTGAACTTCCCACCAGACTGTATTTGCTTTCCTCTAGTGTTTCCTCCCTGAGCCTGGGAGTCAAGGAGGTACCGCTCCCGAGAGGCAGGTCCCAGGCCTGTTCTTCCGTGTCCAGCCGAGTCGCACCTCCTCTAGGACACCTTCTCCAGGAAACACGGTCTCTCTTTCCACCAACTACCACTGGCTTTAGGGCCTATACCATTTAGTTTGGTGTTTAATTAATTGCTTTGAGGCTGGGTCAACACCGTTAGCAGTTCCTTGAGGGCAGGGCCCACGGTCTCACCCTTTTTGTCTGTCCCTCTGACACATGGCCCTTGCTAAGGCCTTGACTGGACTAAAATCACAGGTTCCCTCTGAGGCCACGGGACACGTTTCCAAACTCCCTCCGTGAAAGTCCCGCCCTGGAGACCCCACTTGTCCCCACTGTGTCCCTGGAGGCTGAGACTGGCTCTCTTGCCACCTCACCTCTACAGACAGAGGGATGGCACAGGGGCTCAAGCAAGCTGTCCCCGGGGTGCGGTGCCTGGCATTGAGACCGGTTAGCTCCTGGGGCCTTTCCAGTCACTTAATCCCATTTGGCTCCACACCTGAGGTTGAGGATTCCAACTGCTCCACAAATCCTCCTTAATTAAACCTCCCGAGGCCCCTGCCGAGTGGCAATAACTCAGCTCCTCTTCTACAGGCAAAAACGCCCTGGTGGCCTTCTTGGCTTAGGGCGGGCACTTTCTGGACCCAACCCATGGTCTCTGCAGCCTGCACCACCACAGCCTGCCTGGAGCAGCTGAGAGGGCGGTGGTGACAAGAAGCAGGAGCTGGAAGTCGGCTTCTCTGCACTGTGCTAAAATGAGCAACCTGCAAATTAGATGCAAAATACCATGCAAATATGGCATATAGTAATTTGGAACCAATAGCTTTGGGCATTTTAGGCAATAAAATGCCAGCACTGTATGTGATCATATTTACTGTCCCAATTTTCCTTTTCTGATATTCCAAGTAAAACTGAAAGTGCAGTTATGTAAGATATCGAGAGGGATGTTTCTCTCTTGTGAATGTCTAGGCACAGGGACAAGTTAGACATTACTGCTACCTATGTAAACACAGATGCTATTTCATCCACATCCTCTCTGGCAAACATTACTGAGCACCTACTGTGTGTAAAACACTAGGTTGGGCACTAAGAGTAGAGCATGAAGCACCATCAGTTGAGCTCAGTACAACAAACAAATCTATTAGGTGCCTATTACTAAACACTTATTAAATGCCACTTACTAGTTGTGTGACCTTGGGCAAGTTAGTTTTCTCACTTGAAAATGAAGTAATGCAAACGTACTTCAGTGGGTAAGTAGTTAAACTGTAGCACATCCCTATCAGGGAACACTACTCAGCAACAAAGGGGAACAAACTACTGATACAGGGGACAACTTGAATGAATCTCAAGGAAACTATGCTGATAGAAAAGAAGTCAATAGCAAAAGACATAGATCGTATGATCCCATTTATATAACATCTGTGAAGTAACATGATCATAGAGATGGAGGGCAGATTAGAGGTTGCCAGGTGTTAGGGATGGGGGTGTGTAGCTATGAAGGTTAGCACCAGGGAGCCTTGTGATGGTGCAGTTAAGTATCTTGATTGTGGTGGTGGTTACACAAAGCTACACACACACAAATGAAATTTGGATAAGCTCTATGAATTTTATCAACATCAGTTGCCTGGTTTTGATATTGAACCATAGCTTCATAAGATGTCAATGTTGGGGTAGGCTGGATGAAGGGTACTCGGGACTTCCCTTTACATTTCTTTGCACTTCCAGTGAATCTATACTTATTTCGAAACAAAAAGTTTTTCTAAAAATAGGGTATATAGTACCTACAAGATAAGTTTATTCTTAAGGTTCAGTGAATTAATATAAAGCACTTAACATATCTAGCACACAGTAAGCCTTCATTACATGCTGTTGTTGTTGTTACTACTACCTGCCAGGCGATGGGAGCACCAATGTGAGTAAGTCACGGTCTGTGTTCTCAAGGAGCTTCCAATCCAGCATTATAGGAAGACGCAGCAAAGACATGTTTAATACGGCATGCTGAGTGTGCTCAGTACATGGGAGGAGGTCTCTGGGCTTTGGGGAAGGTTTCCCGGGAAAGATGTCACCAGAGCTGAGTGTTGAAGTACAGGGAGAGTCAACCAGGTGAGGAGTGTATGAAGGGCACCCAGGCAGAAGGAACAGTCGAGCAAAGCTCACCGGTGTGGAGCAGCATGGGAAGGCCAAGAGGCAGTTGATTTTACTTGGGCATTTAGAAGGCAGAGGGTGGTAGGGTGAGAGGCTGCAAAATAGGCAGAAGCCACTCCAGGGAGGCTGTGTATGCCTCAAGAGCCCAGGCATCCTCCCTCCGGAGGTGAGGGTGAGGGGCCACTGTCCGACACCCTCCTCAACCACCCTCGTTCTTTCCTCTGGATTCTCCAGGCACTCCTGCTCCTGGGACCCAGAGAGCCTGATCTGTCACTCTGTCCTGGCGCTGAATGAGGGACTAAGTATCTGAGAAGAGTGAGAGGCCCAGTGCAGGCTCTGCAGAGCCCACGTAGACTGGCCTTAACCGCACAGGAGGTAAATCTACACAAACCAAACTACACATCACGTTCCACCCACCTCCTCCTTCCCACCCCATGTAGGGTTTTTTGCTTTTTTTTTTTTTTTGGTACCACTCCTCCTTCCACTACTGTGGATAATCCAGAACTTGGGGCAGCCTCTTTTCTAGAAGCATGTATATGCAATGGTGCAGAGAGCACAGAAGTGGGGCCACAAGCGCCAGGTTTGAGCTTAACTCTTTGTTGACCAGTCCCGTGGCTGCAAGCAAGCCACTAAACCTTCCTGAGTGGTAGTTTCCCCCACTGTGAAACAAGTGATCATAACACATACCCCAGCTTCTTCATAAGGGTGGCTCAAAGGACATTAAAAAAAAATCAAAACACCATGATATATGTGAAAGAGCTTTGTAGGTTGTGAAAAATTATTGGTACTGTTCCTGAAAGAACTATTGGTAAGGAGGAGTCTACACCTCTGATTGGAAAGTCAGAGTAAACCTCCTTTGAAGCTGGGCAGAGTCTTTAGCTGGGGAAGGACAGCGAAGGGAAAGGAAAGGGGAGAGGAGAAGCAGCCCTGCTTCCTTCTACTGCAGAACACAGGCAAGGCAGCGGTCATCTGGTCACACTTGGGCATGGCTTTTCCCTTCAGCTTTTTCCATGAGATCCTTTTTGTATTTAAAGACCTTTCACTAATTAATTCACTCCCCAAATATTTTTTGAATGCCTAATCTGTGCCGGTGTTACAACAGTGAACTAAACAGACAGTGTCTCTGCCCTCATGGGGTCACAGTCTAGTGGCAGGGACAGACATTTATCTAATAAGCACACCCAATTATATAATTAGATATCATGATGTGTGTTATGAAGGAAGCATATAGGGCATTATGAGAGTGTTTAACAGGGGGCTGATAAAATTCTGGAGGTACCCTGGGGAAGCTTTTTTAAAGAAGGGTTATTTGAGTTGAGAGCTGAAAGCTAACTAGAATTGAGGGAGAAATATGGAATAGGAAGAGTGATTAAGGGACAGGGAACAGCATGTGTGAAAACCCTGAGGCAAAGAGCTTAGCAAAGAATGGTAAGAAGCCAATGTGCAGAGTGTAGAGCATGACAGTGGTGGGCGCGCTGGGAATCGTTGAAGACTTTTGAGAGTATGGGAGACTGTGACCAGATCAGATTTGCGTCCTTAAAAGATCATTCTAGGGACTTCCCTGGTGGTGCAGTGGTTAAGAATACGCCTGCCAGTGCAGGGGACATGGGTTCCATCCTTGGTCTGGGAAGATCCCACATGCCGCGGAGCAACTAAGCCCATGTGCCACAACTACTGAGCCCGCGTGCTGCAACTACTGAAGCCTGCGTACCTAGAGCCCGTGCTCCGCAACAAGAGAAGCCACCACAACAAGAAGCCCGTGCACCACAACGAAGAGTAGCCCCTGCTCGCCACGACTAGAGAAAGCCCACGCACAAAGCAACGAAGACCCAACGCAGCCAAAAAAATAAATAAATAATAAAAACACTTAAAAAAAAGAGCATTCTAGCAGCTATTTGGAGACTGAATTGGCAAGGGCAGGTGTAAACATGCAAATGAGAAGGGGATTCCAGGGTGCAGGCGAGAGGTAAGGGCAGCCTGCAGTGGAGGCTGTGAGGATGGGAAGGAGTGGATGGACATGGGTGCTGTTCCAGAGATCAGACAGGACCTGGGCATGGACTGGTTATAAGGGGGTAAGGGGAAGAGTTGACAATGACTCCAGTACACAGAACTGGCTTGAGGTGGTACCATTCAAAAACCAGGCAATGCTGAAGGGGGATCAGGCAGCGGGTGGAGAGGCAGTGGAAGATTAGGAGAATCATGACTCTGTCTTTAGATATGCCAAGTCTGAAGTTTCTTGAGACACCCAACTTAGTCAACTAGGCAGGTGGACATAAGGATATGGAACTCAGAGGGAAAGGTGCAGGCTAGAGATGTACTTTTGGGTATCACCTGCACGTGGCTGATAACAGAAGCCTTTCATGAGATGGCCTAGGGACAGCTATCCAGTCAGAAGAGAATTCCTTGAACCAGACCATAAGCAATGCCAATGTTTAAAGATAGAGAAGGGAAGGATGAGTCAGCAAAGAAGACTTGGAATAACCAGAAAAGACAGGAATATGGGGTCAGAGAAGCCAAGGAAAAAGAAGTGTCAGAAAGGAGTAAAAAATGCTTCTGAGAACTAAAAAATGTTTCCTGCTCTTAGCGATATGGAAAGCTGTTTCAGTAGAGCGATGGGGGAGGAGGCCAGACTGAAGTGGGGCAGAGGAAGGAGTGGGAGGTGCAGAAATGAAGACAGCTAGTAGAGCCAGCTCTTTCAAGAAATCTGGCCCCTAAGAAGAAAGGAGATAAGGCGGCAGGCGGTGGAGTTGGACTTGAGGAAGGTTTCTGTTGTTGTTGTTGAAGATGGGAGAAGCTTGAGTGTGGCGGGAAGGACGTTCCTGAGGAGACCAGAGGACAGGATCTGGAACACAAGTGGAGGAAGAACTGCACTGCAATGGAAGTGCTGCCTCCTCTGCTCAGACAGGAGGGAAGGGGGAGAGGACTGGTGCACAGGCAGCTGGGTCTGAGGCTTTGGCGAAACGAGTTGAGGGTGTTTTCCCGATGGCTTCGATTTCTCTGTGAAGTAGGAGGTGAGGTCCTCGGCTGAGAGTGAGGGCGTAGGTAGAGTTTTGGGGAGGGAGGTGTGAAACAGTCATTGCGGAGAGTCGGGAGGGAGATAACCACAGGAATGTGGTAGGAACACCAGGCACTTTTGAAGAATAAGTTGGGTTGGTAATGGTGAATTTTTAGAGGCTCCAACCTGCCTCATTTTGTCTTTTTCTAGCAGGTTTGTTGTCTGGATGCAGGCAGAAAGCAGCAGATAGAGTGATTAATCTGGAACTGGGATTTTGCCAGACCAGGGCAATAAAGACAGAGGGTCAGGAGAGTTTAGGATATTGGCAGGAGAGTTCTTAAAGTGATGCAACATGGAATTTATCTGGACTCAGAGAAGTCAGAGGAAGGTCACGGATGGCAAGAAAGTAGAGGTGCCAATGGACCAAAGGATCTAGAACATAGGTCCCAATGGACCTACGTCCATATGGACCAAAGGTCTCAATGAGGTTAAAAAATGGCTATGTGGGAGTCTGAGATAACAAGCTGGGGAACCAGGAGGTGGTGACCAGAAAGCAGGGTGCTTTATTAGGTGATTTCCAGGTGATGGCAAGATCTAGGGTGTGACCTTGGGAGTGAGTGGCTGAGGTGGGGAAGCTGGTGAAGGGTCTGATGGGTCAGGGGGTAGAGTGAGTTGCCCATCTAGTCTTTGATCTCCCCCAAAACAATGGACAGACTTGGAAAGGGAAGGATGTCTATGGGCAGATGCCAAAGGCTTCACTGAACAAGAGGGTGGTTGGTGATGATAAGGGGGAAGCAGAAAAGCAGCCTGACTTTTATGAGATTCGGGGAATAATGGTCTCTTAGAGAAATTACATTCCCTTGTACCTTAAGTATGTTCTCCAGAGTGAAAGGTCAGAAAAGAAAGTGGAAGGAGTCTTGAGAAGAGGTAATAGATATAGCGCATGGTCAGAAGTTGGGAAATGTATACCTAGTCCTGATGACACTTACAAGCTATGTGACCTTGGACAAGTCTTTTCCCCTCCCTGGGCCTCAGATTTTGCATCAGTAAAGATAGGTTGGGGGAACCGGCTAACCTAAAGCTCCCCAATCGATGTTAGGGTGCCACAGATGGGTTACAGGTGTGCTGAGACATTGACCCCCTTAGCCCTCGGGTCAGAGTCCCTGAGCCGCTATCATTGTGTCTGTGTGCTATACTGTGAACAAGAGGGCGGGGTAGCGTGGGCCAGATACTCTCCAGGGCCCCAGCCGTCTCTGACGTTCTGTTTGCGCATCTCTGGCACTCGGTCTTGGAAGAGGCTGCGGGGAGGCTGATAGAAGAACAGACAGACTCCTGCTGCAGGCAGAAGTCCATCTGCTGGCAGAGATGGAAGCCAAGTTCCCAGCTCCCTCTTGCTCTCCTCGCCTCCCTCCCAGCACCGGCTGAGCGAGCTGTGATCTGCTCAGCTGCCCAGGTGAGGGGCAGGTGCATCTGTTCCTCTTCCGTCTGGTGGCTGGGTGGTCGCTGGCAGCCCCCTCAAGCCTCAGCAACAGCTTATGAAAGTGGAGGAGCACTTCATCCACTTTCCAGTTCTAAAAACAGACTCACCATTTCTGAGGAGTCGGGCAGAAGGTCTCATTGCACATGACCCAGACAGAGCCTTCATAATGCTGACCTTTCTCTTGGGGCCAGCCACTTCTCAGAGATCCATGGAAGATCCACTATGTGGCTGACCTTGGGCCACCCTCTCTCTGCCACTAGCCCTCCCTGGCCTCTCCCTCCACCTCCCGTCAGATGCTATATGCTTAGAGAATGCACAGGCAACCTAACTGCACCCTGATCATAAAATATTAGGAAAGACCAGCACCTGGCCCAGTACTTTGTACACAGTAGATACTCAGCAAATATTTACTGAATAAATGAAGACTATTCTCAAATACTTAAAAAAAGAAAACCCTACCAAGCCCACCAGAATTTTTTAAATTATTGATCACTTTGCTCCTATTTATTGGAGTAGATAAAAGATTACTTTTTAAATTCTTTAATATTTATTGGTGCCTACTATATGCCAAGTATTGAAGTGTGAGCTGGTTTCACTTCCACAACCCTGTGAAATGGGTATGTAAATCCCATTTTACAGATAAGCAAACTGAGGCTCAAAGAGAGGTTAAGAGACATGTCCAAGGTCATAGAAGTGGTAGACAGCGGCCCCAGGATTCTAACGGAGATGTATCTAACTTCAAAGATGGTGCTCTTTTCAGCACACCGGGCTGCCTCTCTGCCTAAACAGAGACCAGGATGGAGACAGAAGCGAAGGAGGAGGCAGCGAAGTGTGGAAGACTGCGTGGCACACAGGCGAGGCTCCCCGCTGCTTTGCCCTGGGAAAGTGGTTTTGAGGTTGGGTAAGCTTTGCTGAAGAGAAGTGGAGAGGGTCAGGGCCTCGCTCATCTCTCCGCCTTTGATTGCTTGGCTGGTTCACCCACTGCCTATGCAATCTGGCATCCCGCTCAGCCACTGCCTAGCTTGGTTCTCTGAGCGTGTGAGGTCAAGACGTGGCAAAGACCTGTCCTGTGGATAGACCTGTCCTGTCCCCTCCCCACAAGGTGGGACGACTACTGGGCCCAGGAGAGACCCCTGTTCTCAGGGCCCAGGGAGCAGGCAGGAGACGTCAGAAAACACAAGTGGTCTGACCTGCACGGATGAACACGGCTGTCAGCCCCCCACGCCTGCCCGCTGCTGCCTGACAGGTGAGCAGCTGTGCTCGACATCTGTCTGTCCATCTGTCTCCAACTCAGGGGCCTGGAGAGAGCTGATGCTCCTCAGAGAGGGGAGGCCCTGGACCTGAAGCAGCTCCTTTACTGCCGATATTCATCAGCAGGGAACAGGAAGGGTGGGGAGGGAAGAAAAGTGTGCCTCTATCACCATCCCAAACTTGAACGTCCTCCCCACTGCCAAGCCCCCCTCACCCCCCCCCCCACTAGCTCCCCTAGCTCTGCCTACCAAGCTCTGCAAATTACCACACATGCCAATAAGTCATTAGAAACCAGAACGGCAAATGTGGGGTTGCCATGGAGACCAACACCGGGAGACCCTGGGGGCCGGCCAGTGGCTCAGGTGTGCTGCGGGGGAGAGCTGGGTAGGCCAAAACGCCTGGCAGAGGGGAGATAAGGCACTAGCGGAGTGCTGACTTCAGGTGGGGCACCGGGCTCTGCCACCTCCACTCCCCCCTCCCCCAAGGCCCTGTGTGCTGCAAGAGGGCAGGTGCAGCAGGGCCAGCGGGCCAAGCCCCCTCCCTTCATAGAACTGCATCTCTGCCCAGAGGAGGTGGCTGTGACCAAGCCCACCTGGGGACCAGCCCCAAGGTGAGGGAGGCTGACAGCCTTGAGCAACCTGAGCTGCTGGCCTATGTCTAGAGGAAGAAGCCCCTCAGTGAGGGGCTGAGGGCAGGACCAGCACTCAACCACTTTCTCCCGTATTCCTGAACGTCGAACTCACTTGTGCTTCTGCCCAGTGCTGAGCATAGCACCCGGCTCTTCATAGGTAAAAGCACACACATCATTTGCTGCAGATGGATAAGCGGATGAGAGAACGAACGTGGGTAAGCACCTGAGATCTCTGACAGGACAGGAGCAGGCCCTGGACTGAGTCTACCAGTTCAGTGTGATCTCTGACAAAGCCACTTCTCTCTGGGCCTCGGTTTCATCATGGTGAAAATAACCAGATTGTGTTTCAGACACAGTGTATTTCAAACTGGTTCTTCAGAGCCTTGGAGTTCTGAAAGCGATTCCTCCAGGGTCACAGGTCAGGAGGAGGCCGAGTAGTGGGGTTCTGGTCCGCTGGCTCTGCTTCAACTACAGCACCCTGTATTAATTTCCTGTTGTTGAGGTAACATACTACCATAAATTTAGTGGCTTAAAGCAACATAAATTTATTATCTACAGTTTGAAAGGTCAGAAGTCCAAAATGGGTCTCACTGGGCTAAAATCAAGGTGTTAGCAGGTGTGTGTTCCTCCGTGGAGACTCCAAGGGAGAATCTGTTTCCCTGCCTCTTCCAGCTTCTAGAGGCTGCCGCATTCCTTGGCTCACAGCCCCTTCCATCTTCAAAGCCAGCAACGGCCAGTCAAGTCTTTCTCATCACTCTGACACTGACTTCTGCCTCCCTCTTCTACATTTAAAGGACTCTTGTGATTACACTGGGCCCAGGTGGATAATCCAGGATAATCTCTCTATTTTAAGGTCAGCTGATTTGCAACCTTAATTCCCTTTGCCCTGTAACATAACAAATTTACAAGTCCTGGGGATTAGGAGGTGAGCATCTTTGGGACGCCATTATTCTGCCTACCACACATATAGCTTTGTCTTGAAAAATGGATCAATTTCTAGAAATGTTTGAAAGCCACATGACCAGAGGACTCAGTTGCCATCAGTTTTAAATGCTATGGCCTGGACTCCTCCTTTCCTCCCTGGAGGATCCTTACAAGGAAATTCAGAGAAACTCTGGGATCTGCCCATTGAGTGTGAATGCTGGCAGGCTTAGGCTGTCCTGGTGCGGTGTGCAGAAAGGTGGGTCTCTGTGTCCACCAGAAAAGAGGTCTCCAGGGAGGAAAGCACGAGGGCTGTTTTGGAGAACCCACCAGTCTCAATTTTCTCCTCTCCCCTCCCTCTGTACCCATATATTCAGATTACCCTGCAGTCACCTGTTCTTGTTTTTACTTCCAAGTAAGGTCAGATGGAGCTGTGTATGCATGTGAATGATCTTCCCCCATCAGACTGGGTGATCCCTGAGGCCATGTCCTTGTTTTCCTTTGCTCCCCATTACCCATCCCCATCCCTTGGCACTGCACCTGGTGCAAAAGGTGTACTGATTTGACAGTAAAAAAATTGAGACAGTGGCCCTTCTTCCCACATCGTGACCTTCAACACTGTCCCTTCCTAAATCCATCCAGAGGAGCCCCCAGATTATTTGTAATAAACTCCAGAAACAGTACCCAAGTTCAGAAGGCACAGGTTTTAGAATCTTCCTGCTAGCACGTTTCTAGGCCCATAGTGATCAACACTTGCCCCTGGGGGAGATGGTGGCCTCACGTTCTCCTCCCACATAGCATAACTCTGTTCTCATCTCTGCAAGATACTCTCTGCTGACTGCCTGGAACCCAGTGGGGTTGAATAACCAGATTCTTATGAGAAAGGTGCCCTAGGTATTAACCACAGCCCTAGTGTTTTATGATTTTATGCAAATTACTCACCCTCTCTCAGCCCTCTTTTCCCCCCTTGGTGTAAACCATTCCCATTCCTACTTCTATCATATGTCCCAAGGGATCCTGGAGAAGAAATGTGATGCAGGAGGGGAAAGCTATTCTTTGGAGGTGCGGCCCTGGGGAGATTGAGGAGAAAAGGAACTAACGTTTACTGAGCTTCTACTTTGTAGCAGGCACTGCACTCAGATTAGCTCATTTAACGGGGTGGTTGAGAACCAGGGCTCTGGAGTCAGAAAGATGTGGGGCTGAATTCTGGCTCTGCCACTTGCTGGCCTCGGGCAAGTTACTTCACGTTTCTCAGCTTTGGTTTCCTCAATGGTAAAATGGGGGAAAATAACATCTACTGCACAGTGTTCGGTGGATTAAGTGAGATAAATGCAGTAACGCTTTTGGCACATCATAAGCACTCAACAACTTAACTCTTAGCATCAGCAACCCTATGAAGTGAGTGCTATTAACCCAGATGCATAGATGAGGAAACTGAGGCTCAGAGAACCTAGGAAACCACGCAAGGGCGTGTGCTTACAGGAGGGACTCTAATCAGCTCCGATGCTGGCTCCGCTGGATCGCGGGCAAGCCCCAGGCTCAGGCCTGCACTGTGGAGGTGGCCGTGCCGGGAGCCTCGGGGACACAGCTGGTGGGCCCGCCTTCCTCAGGCTGCTGCGGGCCCAGCGGAGGGAGAGCAGACCGTCGAGCAGAATGCTTAGCCCTTGTGACTCTTGGCTCCGGCTCTTTGGCTGGGGGCCGGGAAGGCACCACCAATGCTCCCACCCCACCTCAGGGCAGTCTCTCTCCACCCTCCAGAAGGAAGCCCAACCCCCAGGACCCAGGCGGCCTCTCTAGGGGAAAGAGAGACTCACCCCTCATGGCCGACGGATGCTCTTTTGGGCAGAATTTCATTTCCATTTCGATATACACGAAACTAATTGGAATGTTCCAGGAGAAACCTACCAAAGAGGAGCTCAGGCAGTGAGAGGAAGGGAGAAGAGAAGCTGGCTGCAGACAGGGTAGAGAAATGGAGCTCAAGGGAATTCCAGAGAACTGGGCCCCAGACAACAGGGGGCTGAGTGGGGGCTGGTGGATGGCACTAGATTAGAAGAGAGCACGTCTATGAAAACAACTCGAGAGCTGGAGATGGGACCTGAGAAGAGCAAGAGGGCTTCAAGGGACAGAGATCAGCCAGCTCTGCAAAGGAGAGGCCCAGAGCACTGGCCGACGGTTTCCATTCTCTAAAGGGCTGCTCTCCTGCTTCCTGAGAGAATAAAGGGGACACGAGAAACCTGGGTGATGGGGAAGGGGCTGCTCCAGAGACAAAATGCCTGCCCTCGGCAGCTTACGCACCTGCTGCCTTACTCCCACCCACGTGCCCTCCCCGGGCCTGGCCGCCCTTCCCCACACCCACAAGTTCCCCTCCTGAGAATCCTCCCCTCTGCAGATCCAAACCCCACCCGGTTTTCAAGGCCCAAATCAGCTGCACCTCCTCGGGGAAGCGTTCCCTATATACTCCCACACAGAGCTCACAGTTCTGATAACATTTATAGTCTAAATCACACAGTTTAGCACTTGGTTTTAAATACTGTCTGGTATTATTCCCTCCTTATTTCTTGTGAGTATAAGTTTTGCCTTTCCAGCTGATTGGTGGGTTTCCTTACCAGTAAGGAGTGTGTCTTATGCCTCTTTTTATGCCCCCCTATCCACCCCCCACCCCGACCCTGCCTAGGAGGCAGTGCCCATCATGTGAGGACTTGGTGGGTCAATACTGATTGACTAAATTCGCTTCAATGCCTGGAAAACTTCTTGACCAGCCACCTAAGTAAAACGCAGAAATGGATGGCCCAAACCTTGGGGTTTTAAAAGGTCAGATCATATCACCCCTGCCCTAAACCCTGCAAAGCCTCATCTTACTCTGAGGAAACAAACCCCTCACCCCAGCTCCAGGCTCTCCAAGATCTGGCCTCCTCAAACCCACCAGGCACAGCCCTGCCTCTGACCCCTTGCACCTGCAGTTTCCTCTGCCAGGCGTGCCCTTACCATCTGCCTCCACTTCATCTTTACTCATGTCATCTTCTCAGTGAGGTTGCCCTGTACAAAGCTACAAAGTCTCCTCTTCCTAACAATACACTCTTATCCCCTTTCCTGGCTTTATTTTTCTTTTTAGCACTTGCCACTTTCTAATACACAGTTGACACTTGAACGATGTTGGGGATCGGGGCACTGACCCTCTCTCTGCACAGCTGAAAATCTGTGTATAATTTACAGTCGGCCCGCTATATTTGCGGTTCCTCCGTATCCACAGATTAAACCAAGTATCGTGTAGTGCTGTAGTATTTACTATTGGAAAAAAAAAAACCACGCAGTTGAAACCCGTGTTGTTCAAGGGTCAACTGTACTATTTACTCTATCCTCAGACAATAAAGTACAATCTCTAGAGATCTCTGGTTGCTCACTGTTATCTATACGCCCAGTGCCTGGCACAGATGCTTCATAAATACTTGCTGAATGAAGAGACCCCAGCCCCACCCTGGGTCTGAGATGGCCAAGGCACAGTTGTGCTCAGAGATGGGCAATGGACAGGAAATTCTGTAGGTTCCCCCTAGACGTGGGATTCCACCATTTCACCCCTGGGCCAGCTCTGGGGAAACACTTTCTGAGGTTCGGAGGCCTGGAGCTGTGTGAGCCCCAGTGACCTTCATCCCATTGGGAGGTCTGTCCAAGAAGTAGAAGGTGAGGGGGCAGGGGTGACTGCCAGGCAAGGTAAAATGTCAAGGCCCTCCCCTCTGTGTGCACAGCTTTTAGGTTCCTAGCGTGCCCGACAGCCAGCCCTCTGTGGTCTCTCCATCTCCTGGGCATCACAACCTCTGCCCTCCCAGGCCAAAGACAGACACTCTCGTCACCTGCCTCTGATGCTCATTCTGAGAACGCTTTGTAAAGGAACACAACCTTCCCTGACTTTCTTCTCTCCTCGCCCCTTTCCTCCCCCTACCCACCCCCCAGGTAGAATGAGGGAAGACAGACCCGCCTTTCCTGGGGGACCTGTGCTGGTTGCCTAATAACTGCTGCCCCTTCTTCCACATGTTTGCTCCTGAAGGATCTGCCCCGTGAGATGTTTGTAAATAGGAACAATTGTACTTGTTCTTCCCAAGACACAGGATTCTCCCTTGTTAGAGACACCCCACTGACAGTGCTAATCTCAAACTTTCCCCACCTCCCTCCGCCTCTCTGGGGTCTGCAGCCCACCCTCCCAGAAGTCACTGGGACATCAGTCACTGGGAGAAGACATCTCCCAGAAGTCACCTGTGCATTGGTTCCCACTACTGTGGCCCTGGGGACTGACTCTTAGGGTCCAGCTTCTCTGAGGCCACTAGCTCCACGTGACCTCCGAGGCATTTAGCTGAGGCAGAGGAAACAATGTTGGTTCTCCAGGAGCTGTGACCTCTGGGAGGAAAAAGAAGGGAAACCCTCTCTAAAGGTCCCAAAAGGGGGACAGGCAGCCCCTGGCTTGGACAGGACTTGGGGAGCTTCTTACTGTAGGGGCGGGGAGAATGGGCAGGATGCCCCCAGAGCACCCTCCAGGCCCAACGGACACTGGATTCTGGGGGTGTTGAGGAGCCCACCGGTCAGAAAGAAGGTTAAGTCCTCCCTCGGTTTTTTTGCAGCTACATGTCCTTGAGCAAGTTATTGAACCTCTCTGAGTCTCAGTTTCCTCATGTTTAAATTAGAGATAATAAGAGGACTTACCTAATGGGGTATTTTTTGAGGACTTAATGGGAAAATGTAGGTAAAGCACATAGACAGTGCCTGGCACATGGTAAGTGCTCAATAAATGCCAGCTGCTATAATTAGTGCCATTACAATGTGCGAAGTGGAGGCTGAATAACAGTTAGTGCCCCAGGAACCCTCTGCCTGCTCTTCGTCTTGGAATTCACTTCAAGACCATCGAATGCTGAGCAGCAGGGAAGGTGTGGGTGGAAGAAATGTACAGAGAAACTGAATTCTAAACCAAGCCTGGGTCAACTCACCCCCTAAAAGGCAGGTCCCTCAGGCCAAGGTTTCTCCTGGGTCCCCAAGAAGCGCAAGAATCCAGAGGACAAGGGCCATGGCAGCTCTGGGTTTGGAGCAGAGACTGCTCAATGATGGCTTAGAACATTTAGGAGGCCAAGGTCATGAGACCAATCCCAGCAGGGATGTACCAGGTCCCCTGCCCAAAGGCCAAATGTTTTAGGCTGGAGAGTGTGGGGATGTTCTGGGCGACCTGCCAGCCCCACTGGAAGCTCAGCTCCGAGCACCGGGAACAAAGAGGCTGAGGTAGGATGTGTCTGAGGTGCTCCTGGTATCTACAGAAGGTAACACACACACAACACAGCCCCTTTCCACACATGATTCCTGAGCTCCAGGGTTTCCAGGCCCACCACCTCTGCCTGGTTGACTCCTTTTCAAGGCTTGCCCCAATATCATGTCCTTTGATGACCATTTCCTAATCTGCCGACAGAGACAGTCACCTCTTTATCTGCTTATCCCTATAGTATAACACTTGTTTCATTATTGTTAAGACTAACTCCCCCATTTAAGAATAATATTTATCTGGCACTTACTAAACTCAGTGCATGTATTAACTCATTTAATCGTCACAACAACTCTATGAAGTAGGTACTAGTATTATCCCATTCATAGATGAGGAAACCAAGGCACAGAGACGTTAGATAACCTGCCCAATGTCACCCGGCTAGAAGTGGTGGATTCGAGCCACAGCTGTGTGGCTCTAGAATCTGTACTCTTACTGTGGGCTCCTAGAAGGCAGGGGCAACACCTGATTTGTCTCTGTCCCTAGCACCTAGCACAGGGCTGAACGCACAGTAGGTACTTAGAAAAGATAGGCTGACTGAGTAAGCACACGCCTGCATAAGGCTAACATAGTGAATGTTCCAGCCTCTAAGCTGCGGGACAGAGCTTACGCCCTCCGGAAAGTATCAGATAAAGGCATCCTTCTTATTCACCCCCTCTTAGCAATCCCACGGCATGCTGCTGTCTGTCCTGCCCATTGTGTCTTTTCGTGCATGTCTCCTGCCTTCTGGTTTTTGTTTCTGTTTTATCTCCTGCCTTTGTCTGTTCCTAGGTCACTCTCCCCCTTTCCTGTCCCACCCAGCCTCCATCCATTGTCCCTGTCCTTCTCTGTAGTTCTTGCAGGCTTGAAAGCCTCCCACCCCCATTCTTTGCCTTGGAGCTTTTCTAGAATCCAGACTTGCCCAAGGAGGCTGAGAACACCAATTACGTTGACTCATTAGACTGGCCATGGACCAAGCTCCTACACACTGACCCTGAATGGAAACGGCAATTTCTCATCAACTCTACTTAGCTGCTGTGTGTGTATGTGAGAGACTGCCTGCCTACAGTTTGTCACAGACCTGTGTGGGATCAGGAAGATCCATTGCCATCCCTGCCTCCTCTCCCAGGTTCCAAACTCCTCCAGGAAGCTTTCCCGGATCCCATGAGAAAGCTTATTCATGTAACCATTCATCAAATCCTTATATATTTTAATATTCTGAGGAGACAAGGCATGCTCCTGAAAAATTCGGTTAAAATGTAATCTTCAGATAACTGTATAAGTTACCAGGTGTCACAGACATAGGGGCCAAGTGAACTGCAGATAATCAGCGATTTCAATACGGAGACCTTTGTGACCTGGGACAAGTGGTTTATCCTCTCTGGTCCTCAATTTCCTCAGCTATAAAGCAGATGATAATCCAGAATTTAGAAGGTTATTAGGAGGATTGAATGAGATAATTTCTGTAAAGCTCCTGACAGGCTGGTGCTTATAGGTACTCAATGACAAATATGTTTCTTTCTCCCTTCTCCATCTAAAGCACTGGCCTTCTACTCAGCCCTCCCAGATAAATGGTAAGATATGAACTGGTCCATCCTTTGAGGTCAGAAATGTCTTAAGGACAGGATGACCCTGGGTCTGTAAGCTTTGCAGTACCTGGTTTACTGTAAGAAGATGGGCCTGTCATGTTAGAGGTCACTCAGTATGATAAAGATGACAATTTACTAGGATTGTTCACATGCATCCCCCACCGACCCCACAAGTAGTGGGTCTTTGAAACAGCCTGGTGAGCACAGACCTAATCAGCTGGGAAGTCCAGATACAACTCTGGTTCTGCCCTGAGATATAAAGGTTTGTTTAATTGCTGTATCCTCAGCTCCTAAAATAGTGCTAAGCACAGAGTAGGTGCTCAATAAATTGTTGAATGAATGAATATTTTTTTTTAAAAAAAGCAATGGATTTCCTTTCCCCTTTCTAATAATAATAATAATAAAAAAAGAGGGTAGGTAGGAGGGGCAAGTGGTAAGGTACAGGAGTCATGCATGGGGAATGCAGCTGCAGGCCCTCCACCCAGGCTCCTCCTCTGCAAAGGGGGTACAGCAAAGCTAACAGTGCATGTGTTCCCACCATCACGATGCTCAGAAGCCAGGAGCCAAGTGCACACGCCTGGCTTGAGGTTGAAGCTGCAGTTTATAGAAGAGACCGGGAAAAGGTGGAGACAGACCTGGAAAGGAGGGAGGGAGAAGTCTGGGGAGAGGATGAGGGTGAGAGAAGAGTGAGAGCAGTCTGAGGGGAAAGGGAGAGGAAGAGATGCTTGAGGGGGAAGTGAAGAGTGAAGGAGAAAGAGAGGAGGAGGAAGGAGTGGGGGAGGCACAGGAAATAAAGAATGGGGAGTGGAGAGGAATGGTGGAGAGTTACAGAGGAAACTTGCTGTCTCAGCTTGGGTGGAATTTGTCTTAGCAGACCTCTGAGTTCCCCCTGCCATTCAGTGTCTTCTTTGGGTTGGGCTGTGCAGGGGGAGGCTGTAGATTTGGGGGTGCTCCTAGATGCCAGGTGTCTGCCAGACCCTGGGGAGGTCTCAATCCCTGAAGCCTGAGGCCTTTAGTTCCATCCTTTCCAAATAATGAGGTCTCTGCCCAGGTCTAGAGGGACACCCCCTTCCCACCCCCCCAAGGGAAGAAGGAGACTCAGTGTGAGCCAAGCCCAGGGGAAGGAAAGTGGTCTAGAAGGCTCAGACCCCTAACTGTGTTCTCTTTCCGTCTTCTCCCCATAAGGACACCTGGCCAGCCAGGAAAGTGGGTCAGGCCACCCACATGTGACTTTTTTCTAATAACAGCAGGGCCCACAGGCAAGGGGGCCTCAGTGCCCTGTACATAGCCCTGCCCATCCCATGCCCAGTACTCTTGTTGGAGGGACCTTTAAGGAGCAGTGGGCAGTGGGAGGGGATCCCTGCCTTCTCATTCAGGAAGAGGACATGGGCCAGAGCCCACCCCAAGCTGGCGGGGAAGGGGGAGCCTGCCATCTGCCAGGGTTCATGGAAAGACCCAGATCTCCCCATGATGATGACCAAGCTGGCAGGGAGCCGCCTCTACTCCCCTGACCTGGGGTGTCTGTTTTCTCTACCACCGCACCTTCTGGGGTCTTCAAGTAGAGGGCCTGATGGGTCCATTTCTGGCAACTGAGCGCTGTGCCCAGCCCACCCCCTCCAGGCCCTGCAAGGTGCCCTATTAGAAGCTGCGTTGGCTCCAGCAGACTGGAGCTGCGGCAGCCTGAAGAACAGAGCACAAAGCCCAGCTGACATCCTCCTTCCTGTTCCTTTGATGGGGAAGGAAGGACAAGGACAGAGGGGGAGCACAGCAACAGCCCTAGGGCCCACTCTCAGGGTCCAGGTCTCCCGCACCTCTTTAGCTTCTCAGCTCAGCCCTAATGGGGCTCAGGTTCCCCTCACCCGGCGGCTCCCCGCTGGCTGGGCCGCCGGAGCCTGCGCCGCCCTTCGCCTGCAGGACAGACGCACCACCTGTGGCTGGCCAACCCCTCCCGTCGGCGGCTGGGTGCCGCGGTGGGCTTGAGCTGGCCTTCCACTCCCGGGGCCCGCAGGCTGAGCCCGGGGCCCGCAGGCTGAGTCCGAGGCCGGCCCATCCCCCACCCCGAATGTCCCAGCCCAGGCTGCGCGCAGACCCCTGCCGCCCGGGAAGAGGCAGGCTCCGGGTTCCACATACTTCGGACAGACGCCAAGGCCACCTTGGACACCCAAGCTCCAAGGAAGGGGAAGTCCCCGGGTTCTGGAGCGCTTCCCCTGGCGAGTCCGCCCCTGTCACGCCCTCCCTACCCTCTCTGCCACCTCGCGGCTCCGCGACATCTCAGGGCCCCGCTCTGCCCAGCAACAGTTTGGGGCAGTTCGGGCCTCTCCAGGTGGATTCAGGCCCGGACGCCCCATCCTCGGGTCCACCCTGCGCAGTCGGCAACCGTCTTTCCAGTCTCCAGCCCTCCTTCCCTCTCCCCTCGCGGCCGCCTCCCCGTCCGAGTCCCCGGCTCCCTTACAGGCATCGCGGCAGAAGCCCGCCCCTCCCCTAGCGCCCGCCCGGCCCAGCGGCCCCCCGCTCGCGCGCCCGGGGTCGCGAGCCGCACACTCACCCCCGGCCGCCGGCCGCCGCCTGCGCCGCCGCGCACCGCTCGGCTCCGGCCCGGGCTGGGCTGAGGAAGACCAGTCCGCCCCTCCCTCCGCGCGCCGCCCGCGCAGGCCGGGGTGGGGTCGCGGGCGCCTCCCCACCGCGGAGTTTTCCTGGGAGTGGTCCCGGGGCAGAGCCGGGTTAGGGTGCCGGCAGAACAACCACCTTCCCACCCGCGCCTCGCCGCGCCCGCGCGTCCGGCGGGAGGCTGGCGACCGAGATCGTGCGCTCCTTCCGCTCGCCGCCCGTTCGCGAGTGCAGCGAGCAGGCCTCCGCGCGCCCCTCCCCCCAGCTTCTCGCTCGCTGCTCCGCCGCTCTCCCAACCTCCCCAGCCCACTCCGGTCGCCTTCTCCCAGTCTGCCTGCCACGCCATCCCCCACCCCCTCCAGTCCCGCTGCCATTTTAACTCCAGAGTGGCCAGAGGCCCCTTTCCCTAACACACACACACACACACACACACACACACCAGAGGGAGGAGTTGGGTGGGGCAAGATGCTGAGGCTTGAGCGTCTGGGGCCGTGGTGTTCTTGTGCTTTTACACGCAAGGCTTGTCTGAAAGAGGAAGGGGGCACAACGCGCGGATCTGAGAGGGGAAAGGGAACGGCTCTTCTGATATTGCCTCTTACTCCCTTGTAAGGGCCAGGAGGACGGAGGAGAAATTCAGCAGCTTTTAGAGCACAGGTGCAACTCGTAAGCATAGCATTTTTGCTTTGCGTGGTGTTATCCTCCCCCAAGTTAACAGCAGACTAAGGAATGCAGAGAGTGGGTTAGAATTTGTCCACGTGTACGGGTACCGCTCATCCTAAAGAATGGTATGGAATATCCACCCCACCCCCACCAGTTCTCATGCCCTTCCAGCATTGCCCCCTGAAATGGGCAGCTCTGGCTTTCTGGAAGATTCCATCCTGGCCCTTAGCAAAGATATAAATCTCCATAGGTGTTAGGCAGGAACTGGCAAGTCCACTGAGGGGCTTGGCTTTGGGGGATGCCCCTCTTGCAGGCTGGACGTTGTGAACGCTGGGAAAGGAGTGCAGGATGCTGAAGGTGGGTGCTGGGCTGCTACCTGGTGGCTTAGAAAGGCTAGGACACCGCCACTGGTCGATGCTTAGGAGAGTGCGTCTCCTGCTGGAGCCAGGTGCCTGAGGCCCATGCCTTAGCGGGGCCTTGAACCTGGACTACTCAAAATGGACGTGACAGGCTCAGGTCCATGACAGGCCACACCCTACTGGTTCTGGTTCTGACCAGAGCCTGCAGAAGCAACCATAGGGGAGTAGGTGGGGTGGAGCCCAAGGGATGGGGAGTCCTGCCAGGAGTGGCATCTGGTCTGCCTTCCTTCATCCAGGGCGTGAGCTCAATGCCTCCTGTGAGCTGAGTTTCAGAGAGAACAGGGACAGAGCTTTCTGGCTCTGTCTTCTCCAAGGGCACAGCCGGTGGTAACTACGTGCCTGGAGGCTTTTATCAAATCGGCTTGAAGGTCTGTGTGTTCTGTATGCACAGAGGGGGTTCTCACCTTCATGTATTCAATAAGCACATATTAAGTTCTCATTGTACCTCCTAAACCACTCCCATGCCCCCACCCTCCACCCCTGCTGTGGGGTGTAATGGCCTCAAGGAGCTTAGAGGGACAAGTTGGAACTATATGAAACACATTTTAACATTTCAAGGCAAAGGAAGTGCCGTAGAAATACAGAAAGAAAAGGCTGTTAGAGGTTAGGGTTATTCATGAAAGCTTTTACAGAGGAGTTGAGCTTCAAGCTGAGCCCAGATGGAGGGACAGGTGAAACTGGCAGAGAAAACAGGGACTAGCAAATGCAGGAAAGTGGAGACCAGCAGAGCAGAATGGATTGCCTGGTAGGTAGGGGGCAAGGGAGGGAATTTATAGAGCTACGATTGGATGCCAGGCCTTTTCACACATCTCCCTCATTTTATCCTCTGAGTTGACTCTTACCCCATTTAACAGACAGGAGAATGGAGGCTCAGAGAGTTTAAGATCTACAGGCATAATCTGAACCCTCTTCTTGGAACCACAGTGCCCTTGCTATAACACCATATTGGGTCTGCAGAGTGGGAGTAGCTGATGAAGAGCCTGAGTTTCCAGGCTGAGCAGTTTAGCTGTGGCCCAGTGCACAAGTGATTTGGGATGAAAGAGGCTGGAAGATGGGAGGCTAGTGAGGAGGCTGTTGTAGGAACAAAGGGCAGGGGAGCAGTGAGACTGGAGAGTAAATGCAATAGGCCTTTGTAAGGAAGACTTGGTAGAACTTTGACACTGACTCACTGAGTGAAAGGGGTCAAAACTTGACTGTAAGCTTTTTTTTTTTTTTTTTTTTTTTTTTTATTTATTTATGGCTGTGTTGGATCTTCGTTTCTGTGCGAGGGCTTTCTCTAGTTGTGGCAAGCGGGGGCCACTCTTCATCACGGTGCGCGGGCCTCTCACTATCGCGGCCTCTCTTGTTGCGGAGCACAGGCTCCAGATGCGCAGGCTCAGTAGTTGTGGCTCACGGGCCCAGCTGCTCCGTGGCACATGGGATCTTCCCAGACCAGGACTCGAACCCGTGTCCCCTGCACTGGCAGGCAGATTCTCAACCACTGCGCCACCAGGGAAGCCCGACTGTAAGCTTTTGAGCATGGGTGTTGGGGGCCCTTGTCAATTCACCATCTTGAGGGACGACGTCAATGTATTCAGACTGATCATGAAAAGGAGGAAATGTTACCAGTCCTTTACCAGCTCAGTGACACTCCAGTGCCCCAGCCCCCCAGCACCTATGCATACTGCATAGTGTGTCTTAGCTCCCAACCCAGATGGTAAACTTCTGGAGGGCTAAGACTGTCCCACACAGCATCGAGTCAAGACTAGTGCCTTATAGTAGATGCTCAATAACTGATTATTGAAGAAAAAATGGGGTAAAAGTAAGTAACATTTGCCATTTGGCTGGTTCCTAAGTGGCAGACCCTGTAAGACACGTAAGGGATAAGGGAATTGTATCGTCTGTGGGCAGAGAACTAGGTAGAGAGTGTGGCCCCAGAGCAGTGGTCCTCAGGCTTAAGCATCATCTACAGCATGTGAACAAATGCAGACTCACAGGTCCTACCCCAAAGTCAGATTCTGCAGGAATCTACAGTTTGACAAACTCTCTAGGTAATTCTGATTCAAGTGACTAGATGAACCCTGCTTTGAGACACACTGGCCTGGTGTGCCCATCACTCTGATCTCTCCTGCCTGGGCTCAGCAAGTACAGAGCCCCGTATTCTGGATATTGGGGAACCACAGTGAAAGGAGAACACAGGGTCCCTGCCAGAGGCAGGTTCATGGTGAAGCTGATGAAGCTTAAGCTTTATGGTTGTTCACTTGTGGGGATGAGGGGAAGGGAGGCCGGTTTGCAAACAGGAAGCATTTTTATGCAAGCATTTCTGGTGAACTGAATGAAGAGGTGTCATAAGGAAGGGATCTGAATTTCCAAGGCTTACATAAATTATTGTGATCTTCCTAGTTCTAAAGAAATATCACCATTGGGCCTAATTTTGTATTTGTTCTTTTTCTTAAGAGGACCCCACAAAACCTGGCTCTTCCCCTGGCCCCTGCCTTCAGGGAGCTCCCAGGATCCGCAGACACCCTTGGAGCACAGAGAACCAGAAAGGCAGGAGGACACTGCAGATGGCAGAGCTGTGTGGAACTGCAGGGAGTCCTCAAATTTATCTTGGGTTATATTCCTGGAAAAGGTACTGCAGGTAAAATGATGTAGGTTGAATCTGGTTTTGCCCAGAAACAAAGTGATAATGGAAATTACAATCCTCACCAAGGTCCTGGTGCCCAACTTTTTGTAGGAATAAGTATAAATACCATATTTAATCAACTGTAAATGATACACCTGCACTCTGTATTTGTTAAATTGAATTTGAATATATAAAACAGCTAAACTGGGCAATATGGTAACCAAATCCCATTCTGTTTAACGTAACGTATTCAAAAGATTCCTGGGAGAAATGCTCTTTTGGAGGGAAGGAGGGAGCCATGGAGAAGACTGGAGAGACTCCCCCTTCCCTTCATATGGAATCTGTTTAGGCAAGAGGGAGACTCTCAGAGATCTGAAGCTGGGGGACAAGGGTTTTGTGCCCCATGGCAATCTGAAAACAGCCCAACCAGGCAGCATCATTTGTGGGTACACCTGGCCAACTCTGAAGTGCATATGTCTCTTAAGACAAATTAAGGGCTGCCTACATGCACAGCCCAAATGGGGGACATTTGAGAGGGATTTGAGTACATGAAGGTGGATGAGGGTGATCTGGGATGGCTTTCTTGAGGAGGAAATTTTTGAGAAGATACTTGAAGGCAGGAGAGGAGAATGGTTAGGCTTCCTGAGAGGTCAGTGCCAGGGACCCTCAAAGACCTTTTCATTTGACTCTTAACCCACCTCATTGTGTAACCTATAGGCTGCCGAGAAGACTTTGTCCCAAGGTGCCCGTCTCTCACCTCCCATCTACTTCAGTGTTTCTCAAACTGCAGGTGGAGACCCATTAGTGAGTTACAATAAGAACTTTTAAAAAAAATGAAATAGAATAGGATAGAACATATTTCATTAATACTTTTGTTCCAGTTTCATGAAATCTTATGTGTGTACTATGTCATGGTGTTCAATGTATTTCTTACCATGGGTCTCCATAAAACCTTGGCTATTTATTCCCGAAGTCTGCAAATAAGATACTTATGAGGTATCTCACATGTTAAGAGTAAAGTATTTTCTCAAATCCAGCCTTTTTACATGGCATTACTTCTGTGATTTTCTTCTTTTCCAATCAGACTCTGTTCATTTCTGAACATTTTATTTCAGAAATGGTTGACAGGGCAAAGAAACCGGGACTCCATGTAGCCTAATCCTGTACTTTTCTCTTTGCACTGTCTCTGACCCCTATATTTTCTTTCATATTTTCTCTCAGAGAAGGAAGTCTGTATGGTCTTACTGCCAATATTTGAATTAGTTCCAACATAGGTCTTAGAGCTCACAGGGCTCTCCAGAGATCATTCCTAAGGCCTGTCCCAGCAGCCAGCGCCTGGGTCTGTTTTTGCTTTGTAAACTCAAGCTTCTGAAACTGTGTGAGCAAAAGAATTACCTGGGGAACTGATTAAAATGCACTTTCCTGGATCCCATCCATAGATCTGGAGTGGGGCTCCTGAACTGCAATTTTGACCAGTTCTTTAAGTGATTCTGAGGACCACACTTTGAGAAACACAATTTATAAACCATGGAGAAAATTCAGCTCCTTCCAGGAAGCTTTCCCCCATTCACTCCTGATTCTGATCCCTCCTCTGTTTCCCTTCTGCAGGAATAGTCTTGTTTATGCCACTTTATGTTTATTTGCAATCATTTGCACTTTGTCTGGAAAGTTATTTTATCTGGGCATCCCGCCTTCCTACTTAAATTATTAGCTCCCCCAAGGAACTGTATCATTCATTACTGTTTCCCCAGAGTACCCAGCTGAGGACCTTGCTCATGGCAGATTTCTCATATGCTCTCTGTGCATAGGACAAAATCCTCCCATATATCCCCCTGCCCCTCTCAGCCCCTAGCCCCCTGGGTGGTAGTCTCTATCCTGGAGTGCTCGGGGTAGGGGTAGGTGTCTGAGTTGTTCCCTGGATCAAACAGTGTTATTGACTGGGTGATTTCAGCTCTGTCTGACTTTGTCCTTTCCAGTTCACCTCCATAGGTTTAGAGAGAAGTGAATCGGTAAAAACTAATGAGTCCAGATGACCCCCCTGGGATAGTAGCTTCATCAAAGGCTATTACATGCTCCCCACCCAGAAACACATTGAACAGCAAAGGCAGAGGGCTGAGCAGCAAGGCTAGAACCAGAATGAGGCAAGCTAGCTGCCTAGGGAGCAAGATATAAGGCAGCACTTACCCTCAGGTGCTGACCCTGCACATGCAGGACCCTAAGAGTGGACACCTCCTTAAATTTCGGCTCTAGGCACCTTTCCTCACCCTAGTGCCAGCCCTGCTAAGCAGCCTAAAGCAAGTATCCTGGGCCCCAAGTCTTGACACTTAAGCCTTAAAATGGACGGAAGGAAAGGGGGCTGAGGAAGGCGTGGCCTGGACACTGTTCTATTCCTAGATTAAATGGTTCTTCAGGCAGAGGTCAGCTTGGTCCATTCTCCTGTCCCAAGGCATTGTCCTGCATGGTAAGCAACTTGGATAAAATTGACTCTTAGCTCCTGATTCTGTGCAGGGAGCGGTCAGCGTGTGGTCTCACTTGGTCCTTTTGAGCTCCACAGCAGCTAGCCTCCAGCTAGGAAGAAGCTCAAACCCGACTCAGTCCCATGTCCTCTGGTCGAAGTCCACTGGGTTTTTCTGTTGTTGATCTTTCCTTTTTTTCCCCCTCTACAACTCCTCTGCCTCTCGTGGAAGACATCCCACAATCCCCGAGAGCCACTTGTCAAAGGGATTAAAATCTTCACTGTCAGAAAACTCATCCTTATGTTTTATCCTTATTGCTCCTCCTATCACAAACCACATTTCTTCTGTTTCAACCTCAGGGGGGATGAAGAACAGCCTGTCACTGGTCACCAGCCTCTATGTGGGAATCCTGGGTCCTTTGGCTTTGTGAAGTCTTTTCTGTCTTCTTTTCCTCAGGCACTGTAAACTCATCTTCTTTGCTGGGGGGTTTCTTTTCTTTTTTGGGAGAAGAAAAATTATAAGGAGAGGAAGGAGGAGAAAAGTAGGAGAAAGAAGAGAGTTGAGGATGTAAATTAGCGCCACCTCTTCCTGAGCTGAGGGAGACTGATCTGCCTGGAGGCAGGACCCGAGGAGGTGACCAAAATGCTGGGCTCCTTGCAGGCCAGGACCCTGGCAGACAGCCTAGTGCCTTGGGCTGCATCTGTGTACTTCTGCACGAATGGCTAATGGTCCACATCCCTTCACAGACCCCAGGCCCCTGTCTCTGCTGGATGGGTCCCACCCTGGAAGGGAAGATGGATGAAACAGCTACTGGAAGAAGTTGCACCTGGCTCACCTGGATGCCCCCGTCACAGAGGAGTGGGACTTTCGGACTCCAGATGGGAGAACAGAAAGCTGAGGCCCCGGGTCGGGCACCCAGCCCTTCTCCTTCCCTGTCCCCCTGCAGTGTCAGAGATGATCTCCCCACACACTGAGTAGGGTGGCTGGAGTGGATGACTAATGCACGTCATTTTCAAGATGCTCTCTCTGCACAGGAAAGTACATTCAGATCCAGGTTTTAATTGTGTGTGATTTTAGCTGAGATGGTGTTAATTTATTTCCTTTGCTACTTCAGCGGTTCTTCCTCTTTCATCACGGTGAAAATATCTGGAATGTATCTTTTTTTCTTAAGGACAAAGAAAAGAAGCTGATCTTGCTCCTTTTCCACTGATTGAGGTTTAGAACATTCTAGGGCTGCCAGATGCTCTTTAGTGGGTACTTCAGGACGGAGGCCCTACGGTCTCCCACTACCCAGCCTTCCTGTCCTCCTGCTACCAGATTTGCCAAAGGGAATGCTTGATGCGGCAGGACCCTTACCACCCAGAGAGACCCTCTGACAAGTTCACTGAAAGAGGGGATTTTTTCAGCCAGGGCTGGCTCCAGTTAGTTTCCAAAATGTGAGGTGCTTTTTTCTTTTTAGAACCTTCAGAGAAAAGGGGAACAACTTGACATCTGCAAAGGGCTTCGTGGAGGAAGGGGACAGTGTCAGTGAAAGAAAGATGGGACAGGAGGCATCGAAGGTCCCCTGGTTGGTGGTCCAAAGCTAGTGCTTTCTGACTTTGGTTGGAAGGGGGTCTATTTGAGAAAGTAGGCAGGGTCAGGGTAAATGTGATAACCCACTAATACATTTTTTTTCTTTTCACTCAAATTCTCTTTGTGATGAGCATAAAAATAGCACACACACCTTCAGAGATTCTCTAGCATCTTGCCCCAGAACTTTGCCCTCTTTGAGAATTATTGTTTTTCTGTGTATCTGTACTAGCTAAGATCATTTTATCAAGCCTTACTTACTCTAATTTTTATTATAAAAATAAAATAATTTTAATTTTCCAAACTTAGAATTGTAGTATCATTTTGAATATGTTCTTTCAATCTGTATGTAAGTCCCAAATTGGAGATCAAACTTCCCCACCCCTCTGCACTGGAGAGTCACTGAATCACTGCCCTAACATCCAGCACAGGATAAGCAGAAAAGCATCAGCCATACCAGGCTGGGACTATTCAAGGACACTTTTGCCTCTTGTCCAAGTCACTCCCCCCATCTTGTGAAATCAGTGTCTTCTTCGGTCATTTGGGCACATAGTAGGAAATTAATTAAGTATATATTTCATGAATCTTACACTATTAAAGTCCAGGTCTTCCTTGACTTACAGTGGGGTTACATCCCAATAAACCCATCATAGGTTGAAAATATCTAAAGTCAAAAATGCATTTAACATAACCTACCGAACAGCATAGCTTAGCCTAGCCTATCTTAAATGTGCTCAGAACACTTCACAGTAGCCTACAGTTGGGAAAAATCATCTAACACAAAGCCTGTTTTATAATAAAGTGTTGAATAGCTCATGTAATTGATTGTAACTGTACTGAAAGTGAAATACAGAATGCTTGCAGGGTAAGGAACGGTTGTAAGTGGATGGGTTGTTTTTCCTTGTGATCCTGTGGCCGACTGGGAGCTGCCGCTCACTGCCGCTGCCCAGCATCATGAGAGAGTATCATACTGCACGTCACTAGCCCGCAAAAAGATCAAAGTTCAAAAGCTGAAGAACGGCTTCTACTGAATGTGTATTGCTTTTGCACCATTGTAAAGTCAAAAAACCGTTAAGTCAAACCATCGCAAGTCAGGGACCATTTGTATTATCAAGTGCTTGGCACCGTGCTGGCGCCTGGCAGTGACAAAGTACTCAGTAAGAGTTAACCACTTTCCCTAAGGTCCCCAGCAACCTGCCTTCTCCACATATCCTGTAGCCTGCCCTCTGTTAAGAAGTTCTAGCTGGTTGAGATGCTAATTTTCTTAAGGTACCTTGGGACAGCCCTCAACCTTCTCTCCAAATGGTGACCACCTACTGGTTTCTTTTGGTTGAATCAGAAGCCTAACACAGTGCTGTACACATAGTAGGGCCTCAACAAATGCCTGTCGAGGGAGTGACTGAATGGTCTGGTGCCTTCCGCTTGGCAGCCGCTCAGGTCGAGGGAGGCAGAGCCGGGGGAATGGTTGGGGCTGGAACACGATGCAGCTCCTTAGTGAACAAGTAAGCTCTTCTGATTGTGCAGGGCTCTGACTTACCAGGACACAGCTATGGCTTGAAAATCATTCTGGGCAGCCCATCTTTCTAGCATGTTTAGGGGCTTGTTGGAGGCCAGAATTATTTTGCTGTTTAAAATTTGTTTCTGAGTTCTCTCTAGATTGCTTGGGATAGCTTTGGAGTCCAGATAGCTCTTCCTTCCAGTTGCTTTTGGCCATTTCCTGCTGTGTCACCTGCAGTCTCAGTCTCTGTAGGGCGATAAGTATCGGTTCCTTTCCCACCTGGGCCCGGCCTGGACTTAGTGGACACCTCTGACCACAAGCTGAAGGTGCTTGCACTTCCCAGATGTGCCTGTTTATTTGCCCCAGTTGCCATTTCTTAAAAATTAAACATATACTTACCGTATGATCCTGCAGTCATCTTCCCAGACGTGCGTCCCGAAGAAATGAGAACTTAGGTTCACATAAAATCTTGTACACGAATGTTCATAGCAGTTTTATTTGTAATAGCCCCAGAGTGGAAACAGCCAAAATGTCATTCAATGGGTGAATGGTTAGACAATCTGGTATATCTGCACCGCAGAATACGATTCAGCAACAAAAAGGAATGAACTAGTGATACAAACAACAACTTGGATGGCTCTCAGGGCATTGTGTTGAGTGAAAAAAGCCAATTTCAAAAGGTCACATGCTGCATGATTTCATGTATATGACATTCTCAAAATGACAAAATTGTACAGATGGAGAACTGATTAGTGGTTGCCAGGGTATGAGGAGGAGGGGTGGTTTAAGAGGAGAAGAGGGGTATGATGTGACCATAAAGGGGCAGCACGAGGGATCTGTGTGAATGGAACAATTCTGCATCTTGACTGTGGTGCTAGTTACATGAATCTACACATGTTATAGATAAAATTGCGTAGAATTACACACATATATACACACACACACAGGAGTGCGTGTAAAATTGGTGAAATCTGAATAAGGTCTGAGGATTGTACCAATGTTCAATTCCTGTTTTTTGGGTTTTGTTTTTTAAAAAAACCTCTACCCTTTGTTACCACTGTTTGTCAGCCCCTGGGCTGCCTTTGATCTCTAGCATGATGTTCAGGATAGGTTTGGAAGTACCAGATTCTCCTGGCATTCTTAAGTATTAGGAATATAGCTAAAATACTTCAGTTCTCCTTCTAACCTATAATGAATCCATTTTCCCCAGAATCATTATAATCTGGTTTGGGAGCTCTACCTATTTCCAGCCTATGCCTCCTCTTGGGGTATTGTATTCTAAGTGGTTTATCTACCCTGTGAAGTAGGAGTATAAACATATTTTGTTTATTTGATTATTCTAAGCCTAAGCAGCTTCACTTTCAAGTTTAAGGAGGATCCTGAATTCAATTGCCAGAGGACTTGCTTCTTCTGCTACTTTATTTTGGGTCCAAGTCTGCATTTTCCGAACCCATGGTGTGGTCCTGGTGATCCGAGGCTCCACCCTGCTGTTGGCATGGGATACAAAATGTGGCTTGCCCTGGGGGAGGTGGGGGTCCAGGGTAGGGGGGCCTGAAAGAGCCATCCTAAGACTTGATTCATTTAACCACCCTCACCCCCACCCCACATGAGCAGCCCCAGGAGCTCTGTTCTCTCTCCCCACCCTAAGTCTCTGGGAGGGAAAGACATAGGCTTGTCCTGCCTCGGTCGCACACCATCTCCTTACTGCTCATCTAGGCCCACCTTCATCTTTTGCATCCTGATCTTGTGGGGCTCCCAGGAAGGTAGACAATCATCCAGGAGTGCATGTCCCCCCTTTCCTGTCTCCTGTCTAAGCTTGCCTGGACAAAACCCCTCATTTTGTGGGTGAAGACCCTGAGATCTTGCAGCAGTTAATGGCAGAGCTGGTCTATAGCCCACTGTGGGACTCCATGCTACCTCTTTTGGAGAATGAGTTTCATAAATTTATTTCTGACTGAGAGTTCTGGTTTGTTAATTGGGGGAGTTTGATGACAACAGATGTGGGACTTCACCTGAGCTGCTCTGGCAACAACTCAGAGCCAGCTCTGTGGCTCTGTGCCCCCACCCCCTACTTTTCCTGGGGCCAGTTCTTCAAAAGGGAATGAAGGGATGGGGAAATCTCAGGAAAAAGGAGGAGTTGCCTCTGGCTCTTCTGGAGGCTCCTTTGCTTTTTGGTGCTCTAGCCTTTTGGAGCACCAGGTTTACACTGAAGGATCAGCCCAGCCAGAGGCAGGAAGTCTGAGCTTAAGGGTGTGGGCAGTTGGAGTGATGCTGGGGAGTACTGTGGGCAGACTGGAAAACATCCTCCAGTGGGCTAAACAAACACCCTTCCCAACCGATACCCACGCACACACGCACATGCACACATGTATGCAAACATGCATGCCATGGGATTTAAGCATACTTCTTCTTGACCTCTAGTATGGTACATGGTTAGGGACATAAAGGTTAAGGCTCACCTGACCTAGTTTGAATCCTGACTCTGCCACTTCCTGGCCATGTCACTTTGGGCAAGTCTTGTAAAAACTCTTAGCCTGCATTTCTTTATCTCTAAATAGGGGTAATGAATAGCATCCAGGGATGTCACAAGTATTGGAAGAGAATATATGTAAAGTACTCAATCTAGCCCCTGGCACTTAGTGAGGGCTCAATAAATGTAAGTTATTTTGACAATGCTGATTATGATAATGGTGAGTATGAATGTTTTTTAAATCATTCTATATTTGTGTCCCTCATGTTTCAGCTTAGACACTACTTCCTCTAGAAATCTTGCCTGACTCCACGGGCATGGATGGAGGACCACTCCTCTGAGTCCCCTAGCACTCAAACTTGTCTACCTTACTATTTTCACATTGTATTGTTGGTCTTGCCAACTAGACTGTGTTATTTGAGAATAGCGTCCACACCCTGTTCATTTCTCTATCCCCAAGGTTTAGCACAATGCCTGACAAAGAGTAGGTGCTCAAGAAATATTTGTTGTGCTGGAGAGGGTGTGGAGAAAAGGGAACCCTCCTACGCTGTTGATGGGAATGTAAGCTGGTGCAGCCACAATGGGAAACAGTATGGAGGTTCCTCAAAAAACTAAAAATAGAGTTGCCATATGATCCAGCAAACCCACTCCTGGGCATATATCCAGACAAAACTATAATTCAAAAAGATACATGGGGACTTCCCTGGTGGCGCAGTGGTTAAGAATCCGCCTGCCAGTGCAGGGGACACGGGTTCGATCCCTGGTCCGGGAAGGTCCCACATGCCGCGGAGCAACTAAGCCTGTGTACCACAACTACTGAGCCCACGTGCCACAACTACTGAAGCGCACGCACCTAGAGCCCGTCAGCCACAACTACTGAGCCCATGTGACACAACTACTGAAGCCCACGCACCTAGAGCCCGTCAGCCACAACTACTGAGCCCATGTGACACAACTACTAAAGCCCACGTGCCTAGAGCCCATGCTCCGCAACAAGAGAAGCCATGGCAATGAGAAGCCTGGGCACCGCCACAAAGAGTAGCCACCCCCACACTCACCGCAGCTAGAGAAAGCCCGCGTGCAGCAACTAAGACCCAACACAGCCAAAAAATAAAAAGTAAAAAATAAATAAATTTATTAAAAAAAATACATGGACCCCAATGTTCATAGCAGCACTATTTACAATAGCCAAGACATGGAAGCAGCATAAATGTCCATTGACAGATGAACGGATGAAGAAGATGTGGTACATATATACAATGGAATATTACTCAGCCATTAAAAAGTACGAAATAATGCCATTTGCAGCAACATGGATGGGCCTAGAGATGATCATACTAAGTGAAGTAAGTCAGACAGAGAAAGACAACTACCATATGATATCACTTATTTGAGAAATCTAAAATATGACACAAATGAACATATTATGAAACAGAAATAGACTCACAGACTTAGAGAACAGACTTGTGGTTGCCAAGGGGGAAGGGGGAGGGGAGGGGAGGATTGGGAGTTTGGGGTTAGTAGATGCAAACTAGTATATATAGGATGCATAAAGAACAAGGTCCCACTGTGTAGCACAGGGAACTATGTTTGATATCCTGTGATAAGCCATAACTGAATCACTTTGCTGTATAGCAGAAATTAACACAACATTGTAAATCAACTGTACTTCAATGAAAAGAAATATTTGTTGAACAAATGGGTGAGTAAAGGGATGAATGAGTGAATGAACAGATGGTATGTAAACTCAGGACTCAGTATGCCCTCTCCATACTGAGACACAGCCTGCCTCCAGGTCTTTGCTCATCCCATTTCCAACTTTTGGAATGTCTGTTCCTACCTTTCTGTTTTTCTTGAACATTTCCCTCCTTCAGGGCCCATCTGGAGTGCCTACTTCCTCTGTGAAGCCTTCCATGATTACCCCAACCCGCTGTGATCCCTCCTGGGTTAGAATTCACATGGGAATTATTTGGCATTGACTTGGACTATCAGTTATCTTTTTATATTTATGTTCTTCCTCCCCAAACTATAAGTTCCTAGAGGGCAAAGATGCCACCTTATTCTGCTCTGCATCCCCAGAGTGTTTTGTAAACCTCCAGGGCTCAATAAATGTTCATAGGTTGAGAGTCAGAGGAATTGTATATGAGGCGCAGGGACCAGGAGAGCCACAGGCAGGCCTGCAGGGTGGACCCCACAGTGGTGCTTCTCCCACCTGCGAGCTGGCTCAACTTGGGCAGTTTACTTTCTCTCTCGGAGTCTCATTTTCTTCAACTGTCCTGAAAAGCAAAAGTGTTTACTCTGGAGGATTGATGGGAGAAAGTACACAAGGAGTCCCTGACACACAATCACCTTCGCTGCCGTTACTGTTCTGCCTTCTTCCACTGTTTGCCTCCCGTGCGCTACCATCTGCTGAGTTCATTCTATTGCCCTGCACTTTGCTTCATCTTACCCTGATAATTATGAGAACCCTGTAAGCAAGGCATTCGTCCCCTCATTTTAAACAGGAAGAACCTAAGATTCAGGCACGTTGGGTAACTTTTCAAAGGTCACACAAGTAGAAAATGGCAGAACGGGGAGTCAGGTCCAGGTCTGTCTGACACCAAATCCATACATATCACAATCTAATTCTGGAAGGAGCACAGAGGTCTAGCCCTTGCTCTGCCACCAGCTTGCTCTGTGACGCGATATTGAACAAGTCACTAAATTTTCCCGGTTGCCTCACAATGAGGTGGTCAAGCTAGACGGTCTGTGACATCACTCCTGCTATCGTGCCAGGATTTTCTACTCCCCTGTGAGCCCCTCAAGGGCAGGGATGAGGTATCCCTCAGGGTTCCTTCCCTAGCATCTCTCATTCTCCTTACTCAGAGAAGGCCCACACAGGTTGCTGAACGGAAGCTAGACTAACTGGGGCTGTGGCAGGTGGGTAGGAAGGTAGGGGGTGGTGCTGGTTAAGAGTGAAGGACCGTGGTGCGGGAAGCCGGCGGAACACAGTGCAGTTGCCATCAGCAGAGAGAGCCTGGCCTGGGCAGGAGGGAGAAGGAGGAGGGGCTCTGATCTGACCTCTGTCTGGGTCTGGGTCAAAGGATGGCGACAAGGGAGTTGCTTAGGTCAGCAGTTCTAGGGAGAGGGATTTCTGAATGGTTTAGGTGAGCCTGTGGTTTGGGTGGCTGTAGAGAGAGGGTGGTCCTGACTCAGAGCCATGGCCGGGCCTGGTTATCTGTGCTGAGCCATGGCAAACAGGATTCGGCAACGGAGTAACCACGACCTACCCAGCTTTCCGTGGCTTGAATAGCTGTCTCCCCTTCTCTAGCTGGGAACCTCAGTTTTCAATACTCAGCTGGGTGACACACTCCTGGATGCCCCGGGAGACACCATCCTTCTCCTCTGCTCGTCCAGCGTGATTAAGGAGAAGAGGCCAGGCCTTAACACTTCTCTCTGCAGGGGAGACCGGTTGGTCAACATCTAACCAAACACATCCTGTGTTTGACCCACCACAGAAGAGCGACTGTCAGACGTGGCCAGCTCCCCAGCCTTCCTCCCCAGGGTCCAGCAGGAGTGTGGGGACTGCTCCCAGCTCTTCCCTGGCTGGTCCCTCACACTTCACACTCAGCACCCTCATGGCTGCCTGCTGCCTCCTGCACATGCTCTTGTTCCTTCCCCTCCCAGAATCACACCGTTTAATCCCTGTGTGTACCAGTCACCTGCCCACTATGGGCCCAGCACAGATGTGCTAAGAAGGGGGCCCCAGAGCAGTCTAAGGGATCATTTTGTAGAAGACATCGTTCCCCATGAGGGCACAGTGCCCATAATCAAGTGCTGTCGCTATGGGCCCTGAGGGCTAGGGGTGGGCAGAGCAATGGTCGGGCTGTCCCCAGGCAGCATGGAGCCCCGGGCGACAATGTCATCACGGCCTTCCTTCTGCCACACATCGTGCTTGGCACTTCTGTGCCCAGCAGCACTGGGGAGAAAGGGCGGCAGGGCAGTCCAGGTATGCTGAGCCAGGAGGCAGCAAGGTCTGGGCACGTCCTCATTTGTCTGGAGGGGCTGAGGTGTCCAATGCAGGGAGCCAGCTTTCAATGTGTTTCCCACCAACCCCCTTGAATGTGTCTCCCTCCTCATTGGGGCTTGGGGGGGGTCATTTTGGAGGGTCTGTCACAGAGCACCTCAGCTCCCCAGCCCTACAGACAGAGGCCCTGACCCTGCAGAGAGACTGGGAGGGCCCAGGCAGAGGGGAGACATTGTTCCTCTGGCTACTTATTTCTTTGGTTTGTGGCTGTTTGACAACAGTGGTAAAAACAGCTTATAAATTAGGAGCCCTGCTATAAAATGCAGAGACAGCTGTGGTGCAGGGGGCAGGGAGCATTCCTCCCCCTGATCTCCTGGCGCTCCCCAAGCAGGACAGGACCCCATCTCTCCCAGCACCCCTGGCCCCGGGCAAGGCGGGGGGGAGGGCTGGTGCCTGACACCCCCAGTGCTTTCCCCAGTCACAGGAGGGCCAGGGAGCGGCTGTGGCTCCTCAGAGGTTCTTCGAACACGGAGACGTTTACATCTGTTCACTATGGTCCAAATTACGAGCAGGAAATGAGCCTAGGGAACGTCAACCAAGGGGTACAAGGTAGGAATTCTTCTGTGAAGCTTGATTTAAATCAGCCTCCAGAAGATCTCAAATGAGGCCTATGGGGAGGAAGAGCTGCAAGAAGAAGGCAGGGAGGCCGGCCTCCAGGAGTTCAGTGACCTGCTGCGTCCTTTAAGTGTCCTCCTTTGTGCAGTGGCCTCTCTCCCAGCCTGTTCAGAAGGCCAGTTACTCTGGCCCAGAGGGAGCCCCCGACGGAACTGAGGATGGGCTCTCAGTGCACCTTTCCGCACGACCAGGACAGGTAGCCGTGCTTCTCTGGCCACAGGAGGTCGCTGGCCCAGCCCTCTAGGGAAGTGCCTCCCCTCTACCCCTTGGCAGGGACAGTATCTGGTCTCCTGCGGCTTTTCCTTCCTGCCCCAGACCCAGTGAGAGCCTAAGGACCTGGGTCAGAGCCTGGGGGTGTCTAAGCAACCACCCAATTGTGCTCAATGCAGACTGTCTGTAGAGGGGCCTCAGGACTTATGTACCGACTAGAGCTCACCCTTAAAGTTAGTTCCTGAACCCCAAACACAGCTGCCTGGACTCAGCACCCCTAGTTCTATGCTCTGCTTGTGCTATCCACCCCCCTGGCATGGCTGTGTAAAGCTCCTGCAGCTGGGTTATTCCTCTGCATTTGTTTATGTGTTTTCTTTGCCGGTGTCGAGTCACTGTGTGTGTACAGCCAGCCCCCATGAGGAGAGCCTGGAGAGCAGGAACGGGGCTGCTCCCTTCAGATCGAGGATTCTGCTCTCAAGCAGGCCTGGCCACAGGATGCCAGTAGGCAGGGAGAGGACACCCAGGACACCCAGGGAGAGGGGGCCCAGGTGATGTGTGTGTGTGTGTGTGTGTGTGCACTCACATAAGCAATTAAACTGACATTGAGGTGCAGTACACAAGTCTTATAGGCGCTGCTTTTTCCTAGGCATTTTAGTTTTTTACTTACTCTCTTGTCCTGAAAGGCAGCTGCCCACACATTCCACCCTGGCCCAAGCCCAGGAGGTCTGAGGGGCAAATTCCTGGGCTGTATTACACCAACATTAGACCTGATGTATTTTAGACCAGTGAGCTACCAAGCAATGTGCCATCTCTTTTCGAGAAATAAGACATTTCTGACCCACTGGAAACATCCAGGAAGTACTTTATCGAATCTAATAAGCTGTGTGACCTTAGGCAAGTCAGTTAACCTCTCTGAGTTCAGCTTTTATCTTGGAAGTTAGGAAAGTGATCCCGGTGAAATTGCTTTGAGGATCAAATGAGATAATAGATGAGAAAGAGCTCTGGAAGGTCAAAGTTCTCTAGAAGGTCTAGAATTCTAGAACAACCACAACCACTGTTATGATCAGCAGGTATAGACTGTGGTGAATGCCAGAAAGCTAAGTGCTCCATGAGGCCTTATTGAGAGTATGCTCTCACCACCTGTGCTTGCTATCCTGATCTTCTCTTTTTCTCTTTCTATGTGGTATATGTGATCCAGTCATTTTACACACACACACACACACACACACACACACACACACACACACACACATGCATGCACACACAAGCCTCAGATGCTGTTGATTGATGCTTGACCACCCCTGCTGCCCAGCGTACCCAGGATCCCATATTTCCCCACAGTGTGGGGCCCTGGACCAGGAATGAAGGCTCTCTGCATGACAGTCCCTCTCCTCACTACCCTTCGTCCATACTCTAGGACCCTGGAGACTTAAAGATGACTCTGGATACAAGTCTGCATGCATCTGGAGGGGTCTCTTGGGCCAACAGTTTCTACGAGGGGCAGGGTGACACCCTGGGACACCCTTTGGCTATCCTGTATCTAGTGTAGCTTTCCAGTGTCAGGGGGGCTCCTTGGTGGGTAGTTGCCCCCCAAAAATAAGGATCTGTAAGCTTCAGGAAATGTGTTTACGGGCCATTAGGAATAGCTCCCATCTCACTGGGTGGGTTTACAATTTAAAGAGTATTTCTATTTTAGCAAAATGGGAATCAAAGGACCTTCCTCATTACTGGCCTTTAGTTTCAATTCCGGAGAAAGTCTTCCCAACCAAGCTGTCTACATCAGACGTTCAGACCGACCCGCGTCCCCCCTGCCAGGCCCAGCTGGAGGGCCTTCCGGCGCAGAGGCCTGGCATGGGGGTTCCTTCAACTCTGGGAGCACCCGCAGCAGAGACCTGGGCCTCCTCCCCCTCCCATGTTCATCAGTACACGACGCTGTCCACGAGGCTTTCGGTCCGCTTTGGCCAAACTGCAAATGCGGAATACCTAGGATTTCTGCGGGGCTGGTCCCAAGGTGAACCACGTTTAGGAAAGTTCCAGTTTTCCCATGGGTCTGAGACCCCAGTTAGCTGCAGGGTGGCGACACAGAAGAGGGGGCTGGGTGTGGCCCCTCTCTCCTCCTCTGAGTCTTGGTCTCCTGCCGCCCAGGCCACGACGCTGGTTTTGGGGTGGGGTGCGTAGGTGACCTGTATCCTCGGGATAATGCCTCCCGGGATCTCTGCTCTGTTCCTACTGCGGCAGGAAGATGACACTAAAGCGTTCCTCCCTGCTGTCCCCAGCGCGGTGTTTTTCCACCTACTCTTCTGGCTTCCCATCGATTTAAATAGAGAGAAGGCAGGTTGGGAGAGGGAAGAGTGCGACCCAGGGAACAAGAGGCAGACTAAAGCGGAGAGGGGAAGAGGAAGAGGGAGAGCAGCATGGTGGGCGGGGAGGGTGGAGAGGGAGCAGGAAAGAAAATGAGAGCTGCAAGAAGATAAGCAGAGCCCAGGGAACAAGAAAATAAAAGGGGAGGAGGAGAATGGGGGAGCGAGGGGAAACTCAGCTTCCTGGGCTTTGGCAGAGCTTCCTCCCAGGCCTCCCCTCCTCCAGCCAGCTGAAGGGGTCCACCTCCTGGAGCCGCAGGCCGCAACCCAGGGAGGACAGAGCAGGGCCACACCTCACCAGACCCCTCGTCCTGGTGATGAGCCCTGGGCTTCATGGGGTATGCGTGGGCAGAGCTGTGCCACCAGCTGTGCCCACCTGATGGGACACCCCTCTTCTGCTCCCCACAGCCCCACAATTCCGGGTGCACAAACTACACCATTTGATCGCTTCCTGTAGATGAAGGCACTTTGCATGAGGGGCTTCCCTCTGTTCCAAGGGGAGAGTTGACCTCTGAAAGGAGGGCAGATGATCCTGCCCACTCCACACCCCTGGCCCAGGGCAGTGTCCAGACATGACGGGTGCAGGCTCTCTGGGGGTGATCCTCACACCCCGGGCTCTGCTGTCCCGGTCCTTTCTGTCCTGGGGCTTTGGCTTAGGAAAAGACTCGAACACAGTGGTGTTTACAGCACAGTTGGATTTGCCTGTGTTGCCATGACAACAGGGAGGCTTGCCCCTGTTCTTGTTCCCACCCCATCCTCTGCTCCTTTCACAAGCTAAACACCTCTCTCTGTCTCTGTTTCTCTCTCTCAATTCCCCCTCCCCCACCATTATTCCTAATTTCCATGGGACTCAAATCCCTGCCTGCCCCATCTCTCCCTTTGGAAGGATTAAAACTGTGCATTTTTCTCTTCAGTCCTTCCAAGATTGTAGATTCCCAAGAGCTGGTTCCAAGCTCTGAAGGGAAAGTGTCCTATGCTGTAACTGGGAGGAGGGGGCAAAGGACCTGGGCGCAGTTTGTGGGAATGCTAGGGCCTCACGTCTCCAGCATCCTCTGAGAAATTGTCTTCTCCTTCCTCAGAGTACACCCCCAACACACGCCATCCCAGATCCCAGGCATCTGAAAGGACCCCTCTGCCACCTCTGACCCAGAGACATGTTGCCTTCTTTTTTCAGATTCCCAGTCAAGATTCACCTCCCCCTACAAGCATTCCCTGTTTAACTCCACCTGACCTCAAACGCCAGGCTCCCCCTCAGCATTTAAGTGCACTCTGGAGTATTGATCTGCACTTGCTTCTGCTGTACATGCCCACATCTATGTTCTGGGCTGGGTGTGGGTGGGTGTCTAGCTTCCTCAGCAGCCGGGGGCAGTGTTTTATCTGTCCATCCTCCCACCTCCGTCCCAGAGCCCTCTCCTATGGCAAACCTGTTCTGTGTACATCGGTAGGGCTAACCAGCCCACCCCCCTCACCCTGCCCCACCCACCGAGGGATGGACACCTGGCCAGGCCACACTGTGCCTTCTCTGAGACTTGATACTAGGACATGGGACTCTCCCCCTGGACGGTGAACTGTAGGACAATTTAGCCTTGGACTTCTAGGGGCCACATTTCCCACCACAGGAAAAGGAACCCATAAATGGCAGGCAACAGTGTCATGACTAATATATTTACCCATTATACTGGGAACTTCCTGAGGGCAAGAGATGTGTTACTCCTACCAGATTGGTGTTCCCTGGGGCAGGAGCTGGGTTCCCCCATCTAACAGGGAGCTCCCCAGGTAGGAGTGTTTCTTAGTCAGATTAGGTGCTAAAGTCTTGGTAGTTTAATTGGTAAAATATCAGGCATCTAAGGCTCATCATTCAGGGTTTAATTCCTTATTTGGATAACTTTATAAAAATCATACCTGATTATAAACTCCACCTGGGTAGTAATGGTCTCGTTCTCCCTGCAAGGGGCTGAACCTAAAGAGAAAGGCAAGGTAATCTTTGCCTTTTGGGATTTAAAGTATGGCAAAAAGGCTTGTCTGTGCTCTGACAGAAGTACAGATAGTGTCCAGTGGGAGCCTGGGAAGCAATGGCCATACCATCACAGGGCAGGTCTGGAAAATCTGAGAAAAGGTCCCCAAACCAAGTCCTCAAAGAGGCATAGGCACTTGTCATCTGGGTGGGGTGGAAGATGACTTTCCAGACTGAGGGAGCAGCCTTAGCAGAGACGGGAGGTGGGAAGTAGCCTGGGGGCTTGGAAGGTGTAGGTGGGTGTGGGTGCCAAAGGCAGGATGAGGCTGGGGGCACCCCTCGTGCTGAGGGGCATCTTTACTTCTCCTGGCCTGGACCCTCCCTTGCAGCAAACCTTCATGGAATCATCTTCAGCTGCATGGACTCTGCAGTCTTTCAGGGCAGGGTGAAGAAGCTGGGTTGCACACCACACAAGAAGACCTCCTTCCTTACCTCTCCCTCAGGTTACCATTAGTCAGAACTCTCAGTTGCAAGTACCAGTAACCAGTCTCTGTTAGAGACATAAATAAAATACGAAGTTTATCAAAAGATAACCGGTGTGATGTGCTTCATCAGCTTAGGGTACAAATCAGGTCACAGATTTTTTTAGTATTTAAGTTAATCCTCTAAGCATCCATCTGCCCAATTTAGCAGGAAGTCCAGAATCTCTTTCTTGATGCCCCTTTCTTCCTCCACAACTCCTGCCCCTTGTAATTGTTAGAAAAGTCCTAGGGCTTGTGAAGTGGGAAGGGATGGGTGAGTAGATAACTGGAGGGCCTGACAGTCCACGCTCCTGTCACTGCCTCATGACATGATGCTCCGACAGTGGTCTCCCACGGTCCAGTGGTGCTTTTCAACTGCTGCTTTGATGTCCTTGCTGATCAGGTTCCTACACAGACCAGCACAGGGATGTTCCACTCTCGGGCCCCTGATATACCGCAAATGAGTGTATACTCGTGTGCTCAGCCACTGTCCCCAAAGGTCACCAGCTAAGTAGCCGGACTGGGAAGAGTTGCTAGACACAGTAACACTCTGTGCCAGAACGAGCCACTCTGCCACCAAGATAACCTGAGCTCCAGCATTAAGGCCAGATGACCAGTCTAGACTAGTGCTTCCCAAATTTTATTGGGTACAGTATTATAATTCTGCAGAGCCTATTCAAGCACAGACTTTGGGCCACACCCTCAGAGATTCTGATTGAGCGGGTCTTCGATGGGACCTAACAATTTGCACCTCATCCCACAGGATACTGATGCCAGTACAGGGACCATACTGTGTAGCCCGGTCTAGACTCTTCTTTCCTCAGGATGAGTTCTCCCTTGGAGACCTCGGTGTCCATTCTCACCAGTGATGTCTAAGGTTATTACATCTCAGTCCATTACAACTTACTGAATTTGAGATCAGCGACTTGATCCTGTTCCTTTCAAGAAGTTTCATGGGCCCTATGCAAATTTGTCTTTTCCTTCCCCAGTTACCTTTGACCCCACCTTCTCAAAGTGGGCCAGCAGCGTCAGCATCACCTGCGAACCTGTTGGAAATTCAAATCCTCAGGGCTCACCCCAGACCTATTGAACTATGTTCTTTTATGTGATGGTGAGTCAGGTGCAGCCACAAGAAGAGACACAGGAGAGGTTCAGGAAAACATGTTTATTGTACTCACATCTTCTAGAAACAGGAAGCATGCCGCATAGGGCCACATGAGGAAGCATTGTCAGGAAGCAGAAGGGGCAGGAGGGAGGGGAGAGCATAGGTCACGGCCTTTATCGGAGCTTCTGTGGGAAAAGCAAGGCAGGGCAGGGTAAACAGTTTAGGACTGGCTAGTTTGAATAATTCTGGTGGGCTCTAAGCGATAAGGTGTCCCTAGTTGCCCGGTACCTGGCCTTGGATGATTAAGGCAGAAGCATTGTCTCTTGGGGTGTCCCAGCCAAACAGAAGAGGTTTGGCTCGGAATAGTTAGTTTGCATATCAAAGGAAGATGTGTTCCCAGCTGGGCCCTTTGTTACCTCTAAGAATTGATTAGCCCGGGAGATGCTCTCTCCCTAGCCAGAAGGGTTTTTAAGATTTCAAAACATCTTAAGATACAGAAAATAAAACATATAAACATACACTAGCTGATCTAGAAACTCCGGGGGTGGGGCTCAGTATTCCATTTCAACCTCCTGCAGGTGAGTCTGATGTACACTGAAGTGTGAGACGGTCCTACACCAAGAGATATCAGAGGGGCAGCATTTGTTAAGCCATAAAATAGGTCTGTTAAATGTCCGCTCTCGGGGAACCCCTTCCTGAGCTTTACCTAAGCTCCCTCCCACTCCGTATCCGCCACGTGCAGCCCGGGGAGGAGGGCACAGGGTGCCGTGACTGCTGGGCTGTCAAGCTCTTTCCAGTGAGCCCTGCCCCTGCCTGGCTGTGTGTCTTTGGGCTTGTCACTATCTTCCTTGTGTCTCCTCAGCAGCAAGTGAGGACGGCACCAGATGATCTGCCAGCCCTGTGTTTCCTTGCTTTTCCTTCTCACTCCCCATTGTCCTTATCTGTAAAATAGAGAGAATGCCCACCCCTGGGATTACAGAGACAATGAAATGGGGTGATATGTGCGGAAGCACCCAACATATGGTAGAGGCTTGATAAATGTTAGTTGAATTTTTAATTATTTTCTTGTCCTCCCAATTTTGCCAAGATCTCCCTTTTACTTCTTATTTCTGCCCTTACTCTGGGCTTTAATCAGGCCTCAGGACCCCTCTCCTCTCCAGAACTGTCTTCTCTTTATTAGCTTCCTTACACCTGACAAATCTTGTGGGGAGAGGAGCTCCCCTTATATTTCCTCAAGAATCAGGTGAAAGAGGGAAGAATTGGGGTCATGCAGGTTGTACCAGGCACCCGGGGGATGTATGACAGAGCTGGCCTGCTCCACGCCTCTGCTTAGCTGCTTCCTGCTAAACCCCAATTCCCGTTCTTCTATCAGGCCTCAACCAGCCCCTCTGATGAGCGGCTCAGATCCCAAAGAAGACCCCCGAGTCTCTTCACTGCCTGTCCACCCCCACTCCATCTCCTCCCCCCGCCAGGGTTGCCTCTGCCAACGGCTGGCTATTTATATCCCCGAGCAGCTGCTGACAGACAGCTGGGAGCCGGGAGGCATCTGACAGGGAGGAGCGAGGCAGAGATGGCAGGGTGGTAGGTGGTGCTGTCACTCTCAGAGGACTGCCGGGCAGAGCCTCCTCCCCTTCACCCAGGCAGAGCTGACAGGGACATCTGGCAAGGGACACTTCAAAGGCAAGGGAGCAAGGGGTATGAACCTTGGGACAGGAGGCAACAGGGGTGGGGCTGGGGGAGATCTTTGCCCCAGATCTTTTTCAGAAGGGGAGGGACCAGCTGTAGCTTAATTATCTGAGCACTCGCCCTTGGCATCTGCTGCTCAGGAGCTGTATGACCTTGGGTAAGTCACTTCCTTACTCCAGGTAAAGTGAGATGGTTAAACACGATGTTCTCTAAGTTCTTTTCTAGCCACATTAGTAGAGAGGTTATAAACACAGATCCTGGAGTCTGAATCCTGACTCTGCCACTTGTTTGCTGTGTAACCTTGGACAATTTACTTAACCTCTCTGTGCCTCTCTTTCCCTCTCTGTAAAATGAAGGCTCTTAGAGCACCTATATCACAGGCTTTTTGTAGGGGTGAAATAAACTAATTAACACATGTGATGGCATGAGAGTGGTGCCTGGCACATGGTCATTTAGTCTAAATAGAACTTCAAGTCTATGATTCTTTGGATGTACCTCCTTGCTCTAAGAAGTTAACTGTATTAGAAAATATTAAGAAATATTTTTTATATATATTGCAGGAGGAAGGGGAAGGTTTAATGGGTTCATGCACCTTGTATTATAAAATAGGTAACCTGCAAATTAGGAAATGTTTGGGCTAAGGCTACATTTGTTCTGAGTCTGAGACCTCGTCTTCTGACAATTGCTTCACTAGTAATCTCTGGGGACTGTGGTTTGTTCAAAATATCAAAGGGTCAAAAGTTATTGTGCTGTTTTTCCGACCCTGTCTGTCTGTCATTCTCCCTCTCTTTGCCTCTCTCAGCTCCTGTCTTCCGCTGAATCCTTTGCTGTCCTTCTATTTCAAAAACCAATACCTGGTCTGGGAAAGAACAGAATCCCAAGCGTGTAATTAAGTCTCTGGGCACAGTTGTGCCTACAGCACCAGCCTAGCTATCAGGGTGGGGCTGTGCCTGAGCAGGAATCTGGGGGCTGGCGACCTTGGAGCAGGGAGCCCATCAGTCCCTCCACCAGCTCTGAGCCCCACAGGCAGACACCTCAGGTTTCCAGCAACACCTCCTCAGCTACAGTGTCTGTGAGCAGTTGAGGCCGGGGTGGATGAGGGTCCCTTCTCTCTTTTACTAATCTTGGCCCTCCTGTTTAGAAAAGGAGTATACCCATAACAGAGGAGGGGGAGAGAGGGAAGCAAAGGAAGCTGATGGGTTACCATGGAAACCAGCTGAACACAAACTCTTAGCTTCAGCTAATACTTGACTTGCAGAAATACTTCCATAACCACAACTTAAATGCACACACACACACACACACACAAACACATTCACCCCTGTAAAAGAAGAATAATTTTTGACTCATGCTTCTCTAATCACAGCAATTAGGCTTCTAATGATCAAGTCCAGATAAGAGATGAGGATAGGATGAATCTGTTCTCTTTTAGAGAGGCCCCTTGCAGTTCACTCTCTTCTTGGAAACTTGGGACATTGGTTCCAACATCCTAACATTGCCCAGAAGTCACATATGGAGGATTACATCCCCAAGTCCCTTCATCCTTTGCTGAGTCACGCCAGTTATAGACCTAAATTGTCTGGTTTCAAGGAGTCCCCTGCCTTTGGTGGATGCCACAGCAGTGGGGAGGAAGGGAGTGTCAAAACTGGTTAGTCATTCATTAAACATTTCCTGATCACCCATAATGCACCAAAGTGCCAGAAATTAAAAGTGATAATAAAAATAATAAAAATCTGGTCTCTGTCATCAAAGGGCATGATAGTCCAGGCAGTGGGTGGTATAACACAAATTATCTGCTACTACTAATAAAGGATCCACATTTGCAAATGATTTTTATATATGCACAAATATTGCATTCAAGGTGACCCCTCTGGCGTTATGCTTTCTTCAGGGGAGAAAGTGAGAACTGGGGCTCAGGGAGCGAAGGGCGAGACCACCTTCTCTAACACCCTCAGCGCTTCCAGCTCCTCTGTCACTCTGCCTCTGCAGTCACCTGCCCCAGCTGCACGGCTGCCAACCCCTTCGCTCCCCTGGGTTAACTGCCTTCTCAACTCAAAAGTTACCTCCTCCTGAAGGGGGTCAACCTTATGCCCTACAGGAAGCAACACAAGTTTCTGTAAGACCCGCACTGAGAAGGTGCTTTTAAGTTAGCACACTGCCCACGGATTTAAACTCCACAGACGCTTACACAGTATCTCATTTAATCACCAAGTAGCCCTTTAGGTCCCATTTAACAGGTGAATTACTGGGAGTCAGTCGTGCACGAGGTCGCGCAGCTATCTGGGGTAGAGCCTGAGCTCCCCCAAGGCAGGTCTGTGGATCTTCAACACTTTCACCCCTGGGTCCGCACAAGTAGAAGATCTGGGTGGCCAGGGGGAGTCAGGCCTGGACCTCCAGCCTCACTTTTTGCAAAATGCTCTGCTCAAATGTCCCTTGATCAGAGCTCTTCCCTGACTACCTTTTCCAAATTGAGTCGTCCCCCTCACTCTCTATCCTCTCCATCCTGGATTTTCTTCTTCATACTCCTTGCCACCTGCTATAATATATCCACCCATTTGTGTATTGTCTATCTCCCTCCATTAGATTGGAAGCTCATGTCTAATTTGTTCACTGCTGTATTCCCGGCACCTGGAATATTGCCTGGCACATAGTAGGCACTCTGTGTGTTAGTTAATGAGTGAATGAATGAACAAATGGAACGTCAGACAGGGCCACCAGGAGATGGCAGCTGAGGAAGTGGTCCTGGACCATCCCAAGGGCAGTGAACTCGCCCCCTCCTAGGGACCCGGGGAGCACACATTCCACGGCCAAGTCTGCCAATAGATAATTTCAAGGCTGAAATGAGCCAGAGTTTCCCAAGAGTCTCTGCTCAGAGAGGGCCCAGAAATTTTCAATAAGACAAAATAACAAATGTAACAGTTTGGGGTTTGGCGCTGCTTCCCTCCCCCTTCACCGCCCCCAACCCTGCTCTGCTTAGAATCAGTGCAGCCCCTGCGACTGCAGAGGGGCCTGTTTTCCCCGCAGTCTCTGCTCCTGTTCCCACAGCCAACTTCCTCCCGCCCCACACTGATGCTCCCAGAGCTCATCTGGAACCTTCTGATTTGCATCTCGAAAGAAAGAAAATAAATTCCACTAAACGCTGTTTATTTTTCCTTCTGTTTTTCCTGAGGCAGACCTTTTGTGGCTCCTGGGATCCGGAGTGGGTAATCAAGGAGATTTCAGTGGTTGGGGAGCTGGGGACCTCAGGGGCCTTCACAGTAAAAGATAAAGGGAACTGCAACTCCAGTTTGAAAGGGGTTGGGGGTATGGGTGGGGAGACACTTGGGAGGAAAGATAAAATGGCAACAAAACCTGCCTGACACAATTACAGCTACATCTGCATAACAGAGACAGAGAACTCACTTAGGAGTGGTAATTAGATTCTCCAGTGATTAGGGACACTTTCCAAACATGGGGAGAGGAGATGAAAATCCAACCTTGAAGTGGAAAAAGCGTGTAAAGAATTGAGTGCCGCTAGTGGGTGGCGGGACAGGAGGATGGCCGACCGGAGAGCTAATGGATTCCAGGCCTGACCCTGCTAGCAAGCAAAGGTTTTCAACCCAGATCTGCTTGTCCGGATCAAGGAGGATAGTGTTGAAGACCTGCAAACCTGCTCTCTAGGTAAAGGGAACGGTAAGAGCACAGGCCCCGCTGAAGCATACCTGGGTGTTCAGGAACAGCAGGGAGCCTGGTGGCTGGAGCCGGGGCGCGAGGGGAGAGTGGGCAGAGAGGAGATCGTAGCTCACGCAGGCGTTGGGCATCCTCTATGGGTCCTGGATTTTACTCTGAATGAGAGAGAGGCCATTGGAGGGTTTTGGGAAGAGCAATGATGTGACAAGATTTTCCATAAGGGCAATTCCAGTTGCTGTTTGCCAGACTGTACACGGCAAGGCTAGAAGCAGGGAACCCAGTTCCGGAGGCAAATGCAGCAGTTAGAAGGCCTAGGTGGTAGCCATGGACATGGTAGGAAGTGCTTGGAGCCAACAGAATTGGTTGCTGGATGGGATGTAGAATATGGGAGAAAGGATTCAAGGATGATGCCCAAGATTTTAGCCTGAGCAACTGGGGCTACTGTTTTGGGATGGGAAAGAATGGGGAGGGAATAAAAGTTCTGTTTTGTAGATATTAGGTTTGAGATTCCTGTTAAACATCCAGGTGGAGATGTGGCGAAGGCAGTTGGAAATTGGAGTCTGGAGTTCAGGGGAAGAGGTCTGGGCTGGAGGTATAGATTTGCATATAGATGGTACTTAGAGTAATGAGAATGGATGAGATCACCTAAGGAGTGAGCACTGATAGAAAGGAAGGGAGGGAGGTCTGAGGCTGAGCCCGAGGCTCTAGCTATTTAAGTTCTTTCTGGCAGATTGGTGGTATAAGAGCATGATCAGTCTGGGTAAACTGAGGCCTAGATTTCAAGCATTCTATTCCCGTCCACGCCAACTCCTACAAACCTCTCAGGGCCTCAGATCCCGGAGATGGGTACTGAGGCATCCGAGTGTCATTACGGGAAATGGAGAGAGAACAGAGCTAACAGTGACCTGGACAAGTCCCTTCCCTTCCCCAGACCTCAGCTTTCGCTTCTGTAGAAGGCGTGGTGGATACTTGGTCTCTGAGGGCCCTTCCAGCCTGAACTCTCTGAATTTCACTCCAGAAAGTCTAGTGCACTCTGGGGGCATAACTGACCTCAGGGAGACTGTTGGGTTGATACCCTGTTCCCCTCATCTGGCTCTCATTATCTACAATATACAGTTGATCCCTGTTACTGTGGATTCTGTATTTGCAAATTCTCTTACTCACTAAAATTAATTCGTCACCCCCAAATCAAAACTCAGGGCGCTTTGTCGGTCGTTCACAGACCTGTGCAGAGTGGTGAAAAATTTGAGTTGCCAGAGGCATGTGTTCTCAGCTGAGGTCAAATGAGGCGACCCTCTGCCTCCTTGCTTCAGCTCTCCTACTGTAAACAAGTGCCCTTTTCATGGTCTATTTAGCGCCACATTTTCCTCATCTTTGTGCTTTTTGTTGGTCATTTTGCTGTTTAAAATGGTCCCCAAGCACAGTGCAGAAGGGCCGTGTGGTGTTGCTGAGCAGAGGAAGCTGTGATGCACCTTATGGGGAAAACACGGGTGTTAGCTGAGCTTCCTTCAGGAGTGAGTTCGAGTGCTGTTGACCACCAGCTCCCTGTTAGTGAGTCAACGATATATATTAATACGATGTCTTTAATAAAAAAACACACATAAAACAAAGTTATGTGTTGATTGATTGACGAAGATGTTGTGACCAGGGGCTCAAAGGAAGCGAACCTTGTATTCCCCCGGGAGCAATAGTTCAGGATTTGCTAATTCAGTGTCCACAGTGACTTGCAGACCCTAACTACTGCGGATAACCAGCAGTGGCTGAATTTAGTTTGTTAAACTCCAGTACACGCACACATGAGGTAGCTGCACAAATGCTAATGCATAGCCCTGTGAGAAGCAGATTTCCTGACTAGCGTACAATACCTGTATACAGTCCTTTTGGTCTGTTCTCTTATCGTATCCAGTCAAAACTGTTTTCTAAAGTTACTTAGTTTAGTTCTTTTCTTTCCCATCCCCTTCAGTGTAGGTATATGGTTCATTTACACACAATCTGGTTTATTTCTTAGTGTATTCCATTTTGAGTTCCCCCAACATTCTGGCTATTTTTTAAAAATTTGCATTCAGTGACATTCACTTTTTGTGCTGTACGGTGGAGTAGGTCTCGACAAATGCACAGAGTTGTGGATCCACTACCTCAGACATGATATAGAACAACTCCATCACTCCAAAAATTCGCTTGTCCTGTCCCTTCATGGTCAGTCCCTCTCCCCAGCACTAACCCCTGGCAACCACTGATCTGTTTTTTGTCCCTAAAGTTATATCTTTTCCAGAATGTCATATAAATGGAATCATATAATATGTAGCCTTTTGGATCTGACATCTTGCACATAACAAAATGCATTTAAGACTGATCCACATTGTATGTCAACCAGTAGCCAAGTCATATTCCACTCCATGGAGGTACCACAGTTTGTTTATTCATTTGCCTGTTAAGGAACACTTGGGTTGTTCCAGTTTTTGGTGATTTTGAATAAAGCTGCTGTAAACATTCATGCACAGATTTTTGTGTGAACATGTTTCCATTTCTCTTAAGCCAAGAAAAGTGGGATTGTAGGGTCATATGGTAGGTGTATGTTTAACTTTATATGAAACTGCCAAGCTGTTTTCCAAAGTGGCTGTATCACTGGCAATGTATGAGAGTTCCTGTTGCTCTACAAGCTCATCAGCACTGGGTAATATTGTCAGGTATAAAAAAATTTTTCTAGCCATTCTAACAGGTTTGTAGTGGTATCTCATTGTGGTTTTAATTTAACATTTCCCTAATGACTAATGATATTGAACATCTTTTCATATGCTTATTTGCCATCCCCGTACCTTCTTTGGAGAAATGCCTGTTGTAATCTTATGCCCATTTTTTATTTGGTGTTTGCTTCTTTATTGTTGAGTTTTGAGGGTTCTCTATATATTCTGAATACAAGTCCTTTGTCAAAAATGTGATTTGCGGGCTTCCCTGGTGGTTCAGCCGTTAAGAATCCGCCTGCCAATGCAAGGGACACGGGTTCGAACCCTGGGCCGGGAAGATCCCACATGCTGTGGAGCAACTAGGCCTGTGTGCCACAACTACTGAGCCTGAGCTCTAGAGCCTGCAAGCCACAACTACTGAGCCCACGTGCCACAACTACTGAGGTCTGCGCACCTAGAGCCTGTGCTCCACAAGAGAAGCCATGACAATGAGAAGCCTGTGCACTGCAACGAAGAGTAGCCCCTGCTCACTGCAACTAGAGAAAGCCTACGTACAGCAATGAAGACCCAACACAGCAAAAATAAATCAATAAATAAATTTATTTAAAAAAACAACAAAAAAATGCGATTTGTAAATATTTTCTTCCCATCTGCGGCTTGTATTCTACTAACAGTGTAATTTGCAGAACAAAAGTTTTTAATTTTGATAATATCTAATTTATCGTTTTTTCTTTTTTTCCCAACAAACAAGTCTCTGCCAATTTTAATTGTATTTTGAGCAACAAAAGATTCCAAGGTTACAAAAAGAGAATAGAACTCTAGCCCTTGGGGCTGGTCCTACTGCCTTGTGGAGGCCAAGTGCTGCTGTGAGAACAGAAGCCCCATCAAAAGAAGTTTAAAGCAAAATTAATGTTTCTTTAAAAAAAAAAATCTTTATATGATGCTTTCTTTCTTTTTAAATTTTTTCCCTCAACATAAAAATTAATTCTTACATCTGGTTACATAGTCTGCTCCTTCCTGCTGCCAAATTAATCTCAAGGACAGCACAAGAATGTCATGTCAAGGCACTCCCTAATCAATATTCCGGTCTAGGGGAAAGAAGAAAGGTGTCACTGAGTGGTGCGGGGACTCTTTTTTCAGCTTGGGTCATCTCAATGGTGGTTACTCTCAGCACCTGAGTGACTTATGGGATAGGACAACCCCACAGGCACTTCACTGCAGGACAGTTAGCACCAAGGGCTAAGGTTGGGAGAGACTGCAGCCCTGATCTATCTACTGTGCAGGGAACAGAGTTCCAAAATGTGAAGCATCAGCCTGGGAAGGCACCACCAGAGAAGCAGCAGCATTCCAGAAATTCCTTTCCTTTGGGACATGTGTGTGGGTTCCAGTCTTTGGTGGCCAATGGAATCTGTAGCTATGTGACAGCCCTTTTAAGTAGTGCATGTGCAAACTGTTTTAGACCACAAGGGTCACTCAGACCATAGCTTCTCATTTAATTCCATAAAAAGATAAGATCAAGTGGGATAAGGAAAGGAACCAGTGCTCCCACTCTACTGAACTGGGCTTGGAAACCAATCAATGCATATTATCTATTTTCTGGCCAAATCTAATGGGGAGAAATCAAAGATGAGTCAAATGCTGCTTTTCCCTTTAAGAGTCTATCTGCTAAATTAAAATATTTACCACTTATTTTTGGAGTGGGAACATTCCAAATGGCTTATTACCTCAGCTGAAGTGTCTTTAGAGGAGTGACTAATTGTGGATTTTTCTAACCATCTAGAAATGGTTAAGGGTTGGGAGGCTCTGGGCAACAGACCCCAGTGTCAATCTGTTAAATGAAGAAAAACACCCCTACCTGTGGGCAGAGATGGACCTGTACCTACAGATATACTACTTCTAGTACACTGATAAATTTTTTTAACAAAGAAAAACACATTTTCATTGTCAAAATCTTTACAGAACATATCCAAAACCAGAATTAGAGCACATGGACACCCAGTCGCAAGAGTACCTCAGTCGCAGGTGAGTGAATTATTTGAAATGGAGCACTTGCTCCAGGTTCCCAAGTGCAGGAAACTGCCCTTTCCTTACAGGGACAGTGAAGAACAAAGAATACCCTTCCTTCTTCCAACTGCACAGGTCCCATTAGAGGGTCACTGGCTAATCGCTTGGGTGGGCCTTTGGCCCCAAGTCTTGGCCTTCCCTGTGGTAAATCCCAGTCAGTTCCAATGAGACTTCACCACCCTTTACACATTCTTCTGTCTTGGGTTAATAAAGTGCAACACATCATGTACCCTACCCTTTTCCCCCCTCTGCTCCTTTGCAAGCCTGTGGGTCAGGCCTCAATAGGAGCAGAGATCTCTTGGTTATCTGATCAACCCAGGTGTCTTTTCCATGGCCTCTCTCACAAGTACATGGTATCAGTTATGACCTGGAACCAAATATAAAGGTGCAGAGAAAGGTAAAGCTATCAGAACACATTATATCTATATATATAAAATTCAATTTTGAACATGGATACATTTTTTTCTTTTATGAATCATACTTTTGGTATTATATATCTAAAAACTCCTTGCCTAATCAAAGTCACAAAGACTTTCTCCTATGCTTCCTTCTAGAAGTTTTATAGTTTTTTGTTTTACATATGACCCATATGTAAAATGGTCCTTATGATCCATTTTTAACTAATTTTTAAAAATTTTGTTTACTTATTTTATTTTTGGCTGCGTTGGGTCTTCGTTGATGCGTGCGGGCTTTCTCTAGTTGCAGTGAGTGGGAGCTACTCTTCGTTGTAGTATATGGGCTTCTCATTGAGGTGGCTTCTCTTTGTTGCAGAGTACGGGCTCTAGGTGCATGGGCTTCAGTAGTTGTGGCATGCGGGCTCAGTAGTTGTGGCTCGTGGGCTCTAGAGCACCGCTCAGTGGTTGTGTCTCACGGGCTTAGTTGCTCGGCGGCATGTGGGATCTTCGTGGACCAGGGCTTGAACCCGTGTCCCCTGCATTGGCAGGCGGATCCTCAACCACTGTGCCACCAGGGAAGTCCCCATTTTTAACTAATTTTGAGTTAATTTTTTGTATAAGGTGTGAGGTATAGGTTGAGACTCATTTTTGTGCATATGTGTGTCCACTTGTTCCAGCACCATTGTTGAAAAGACTAAACTTTGAGAAGTCTTTTTAAGTCAATTTAAGAGAATCTTTTCATGGGCCTCTTGGCCATCTGTATGTCTTCTTTGGTGAAATGTCTATTTAGGTCTTCCACCCATTTTTTAACTGGGTTGTTTGTTTTTTTGATATTGAGCTCCATGTGCTGTTAGTATATTTTGGAGATTAATCCTTTGTCCATGGCTTCATCTGCAAATATTTTCTCCCATTAAAAAAATTTTTTTTATAAGTTTATTTTCATCGTGTTTATGGTTTCCTTTGCTATGCAAAAGCTTTTAAGTTTAATTAGATCCCATTTGTTTATTTTTGTTTTTATTTTCATTACTCTCGGAGGTGGGTCAAAAAAGATCTTGCTGTGGTTTATGTCAGAGTGTTTTTCCTATGTTTTCCTCTAAGAGTTTTATAGTGTCTGGTCTTACATTTAGGCCTTTAATCCATTTGGAGTTTATTTTTGTGTATGGTGTTAGGTAGTGTTCTAACTTCATTCTTTTATATGTAGCTGTCCAGTTTTCCCAGCACCACTTATTGAAGAGGCTGTCTTTTCTCCACTCTATGTTCTTGCCTCCTTTGTCATAAATTAGGTGACCATATGTGCATGGGTTTATATCTGGGCTTTCTATTCTGTACCATTGATCTGTATTTCTGTTTTTGTGCCAGTACCATACTGCCTTGATTACTAGCTTTGTAGCTAGTAACAGCTACAAAGTAGCTTTGTAGTATAGTTTGAAGTCGGGGAGCCTGATTCCTTCAGCTCCGTTTTTCTTTCTCAGGATTGCTTTAGCTATTAGGGGTCTTTTGTGTTTCCATACAAATGGTAAAATTTTTTGTTCTAATTCTGTGAAGAATGCCATTGGTAGTTTGATTGATAGGGATTGCATTGAATCTGTAGATCGCTTTGGGTAGTATAGTCATTTTCACAATATTGATTCAATCTAAGAACATGGTATATTTCTCCATCTGTTTATGTCATCTATGATTTCTTTCATCAGTATCTTATAGTTTTCTGAGTACAGTTGTTTTGCCTCCTTAGGTAGGTTTATTCCTAGGTATTTTATTCTTTTTTTGCAATGGTAAATGGGATTTTTTCCTTAATTTCTCTTTCTGATTTTTTGTTATTAGTGTATAGGAATGCCAGAGATTTCTGTGCATTAATTTCATATCCTGCAACCTTACCAAATTCATTGATTAGTTCTAGTAGTATTCTGGTGGCATCTTTAGGATTTTCTATGTATAGTACCATGTCATCTGCAAACAGTGACAGTTTTACTTCTTCTTTTCTAATTTGTATTTCTTTTATTTCTTTTTCTTCTCTTATTGCCATAGCGAGGACTTCCAAAACTATGTTGAATAAGAGTGGCAAGAGTGGACATCCTTGAAAAGATGCTCAGCATCACTAATAGTTAGAGAAATGCAAATCAAAACTACAATGGGGTATCACCTCACACCAGTCAGAATGGCCATCATCAAAAAATCTACAAACAATAAATGCTAGAGAGGGTGTGGAGAAAAGGGAACCCTTTTGCACTGTTGGTGGGAATGTAAATTGATACAGCCACTATGGAGAACAGTATGGAGGTTCCTTAAAAAACTAAAAATAGAACTACCATATGACCCAGCAATCCCACTACTGAGCGTATACCCTAAGAAAACCATAATTCAAAAGGACACATGTACCCCAGTGTTCACTGCAGCACTCTTTACAATAGCCAGGACATGGAAACAACCTAATTGTCCAATGACAAATGAATGGATAAAGAAGATGTGGTACATATATACAATGGAATATTACCCAACCATAAAAAGGAACAGGGGCTTCCTTTGGTGGCGCAGTGGTTGAGAATCTGCCTGCCAATGCAGGGGACACGGGTTCGAGCCCTGGTCTGGGAGGATCCCACATGCCGCGGAGCAACTGGGCCCGTGAGCCACAATTGCTGAGCCTGCGTGTCTGGAGCCTGTGCTCCGCAACAAGAGAGGCCGCAATAGTGAGAGGCCTGCGCACCGCGATGAAGAGTGGCCCCCACTTGCCGCAACTGGAGAAAGCCCTCGCACAGAAACGAAGACCCAACGCAGCCAAAAATAAATAAATAAATAAAATTAAAAAAAAAAAAGGAACAAAATTGGGTCATTTGTAGAGATGTGGATGGACCTAGAGTCTGTCATACAGAGTGAAGTAAGCCAGAAAGAGAAAAACAAATATTGTATATTAGCACATATATGTGGAATCTAGAAAAAATGGTACAGATAAACCTATTTATAGGGCAGGAATAGAGACATAGATGTAGAGAATGGACATGTGGACACAGGGGGGACGGGGAGGGTGGGATGAATGGAGAGATTAGGTTTGACATAAATACACTACCACGTGTAAAATAGATAGCTAGTGGGAACCTGCTGTATAGCACAGGGAGCTCAGCTTGGTGCTCTGTGACGACTTAGATGGGTGGGATTGGGGGGGGGGAGGGAGGTCCAAGAGGGAGGGGATATAGGTATAGCTAATTCACTTCATTTGTACAGCAGAAACTAACACAACCTTGTAAAGCAATTTTACTCCAATAAAAACAAACAAATAAATTGAAAAAAATGTCAATTGAGGAAAAAGACTGAGTTTCACAGTGGGTTGAGATGGTGGTCTGATTCTGACACTGATTCCAATGTGTGTTTTTTTTCAATGCTACCAAGAAATTGACTCAATTCTGACACTATCTACCTGGAGCCAGCATCATATCCCACATCTTAAGGGCTCAGTCCCATAAGATTGCCCTCCCCCTCAGATGCCAATCAATAGTCCAGTTACCTGTGCTTCTGATTGACTGGCTATAAATCAGTGGTTCCCACCACCCCCTCCTTAATTCAAGTAATTTGCTAGAGCAGCTCACAGAACTCAGAGAAATAGTTTACATATTGTTTATCAGTTTATTATGAAAGGATATGATAAAGGATAGAGATGAACATCCAGATGGAAGACATGAACATCCAGATGGAAGACATGAGTGTGTGGGAAGGGACGTGGAGCTTCTATGTCCTGCCCGGGCACACACTGCCCTAGCACCTCCATGTGTTTACCAACCTGAAAGTTCTCTGAACCCCATTCTTTTGGGTTTTTATTGAGGCTTTATTACATAGGCATGACTGATTAAATTATTGGCCATTGGCAGCTGATTCAATCTCCAGCCCCACTCCCCTCTCGAGGTCAGGAGCATGGGACTGAAAGTTCCAGCCCTCCAATCACGTGGTTAGTTCCCCCTGCAACCAGCCCCCATCCTTAGGTGCTTTCCAAAACTTACCTCATTAACATTAACTCAGATGTGACTGAAAGGAATTTGTTGTGAATATCAAGACACCTTTATCGCTCTTATCACTTAGAAAATTCCAAGGGTTTTAGGAGCTCTGTGCCAGAAATAAAGACCAAATATATATTTCTCATTATAAGTCACAGTATTACACATGGGAACTGGAAAAGGATGGAGGAGGGATCAGAGAGATGGTCCAGGTATCAAATAATCCATCAGCAGCTCAAAACCAGAGGTGTTTAAGAGGAGATAAGTCACCCAGGAAATTATAGAAAGGCTTTGGATTTTCCATGAAGTCATTAAAGTGGGGAAAGGTTGTTGAGTCAACCTCAGGCAGATCTGAGGTCTGAGATCTAGCTGACGTCTGAGTACCCCCAGCAGTGAGGTGCATTCTCTCCCAGGTTCTGGCTCCTTGGCGTGGCCGGTGAGGTGGGTGTTGCAGCCTGGGCTGGGAGCCAGGTTGACTCATCAGCCCAGGGTGTGCGTCTAGGAGAAAGGTTGTTTTGTTTGCTCTCACAGTGAGCCCCGTTACAATAACAGAACCAAGGTGTCCTGGTACTTTGACTGCTTTCTCCCTGGGCTCCTAATGGAGATTGACAGGATCTAGCATCCCAGGTAATTCTATTGTCGGTTTCAGCAGCCTCCTGTACCTCATTAGACAAAAGCAGGGAGAAATGTCAGCCCCAGAGCAGAGGGGGCCTATCAGAGTGAGCAGCTTTCGGAGATGACAAGGTAGTGAGGAAATTATCTGGGCCTTCCAACCAGCCCCTCTAGGTCCCGGGTGGGAAACTGGGACATTTGCAACAAAGCACTGTGTCGGCGGGTGGCCAGTGTGGACTGTTCGGGTTCTGCTGCAGACCCTGCTCATTGAGGGACGGAATGAGGGGAGGCTAAGAAAGGCTGTATTGGTCCAGCCCTTGGGTCAGAGGCTCCTTCTGGTGGTGGGATCTATCAGGGAGGTGTCTCTGGGTGGCTCCGGTGTAAGCAGCAAGTGGATACATTGTTGGGGGTCAAAGCCTTAACTGATTTATCCAAACCTTTAGGATTTCACTCAGGATGGATAAATTGTAACAGACTATGGGCGAGAGAATCCTGGGCCTATAGGAAAATAGGAATCTGTCATTGTCCCACACTAATATCCTGTCCCCAGCCCTGGCCAGAAGCACACACAGACTTACATAGATACACACATAACACACCCAACACTCACGTATAGAGCCTCATGCACAAATGCACACAACACTCACTCATCTACTTGTACACATATTTGAACGCACAGGGCACTAGACCAAACATATATGCCCAAACCACACAGACACATGACATATACAGGTTCATGTTAGAAGCATTCGTCTACAAAGTTTTTGTCTGTGGCTTATGGCATCAGCCTCTTTGCCATCTATTTACATCTTGGATGTGTATAGCTCACATGCACATTCACACCCACCCACCATTCTCACAACATACAGCATGCACTCAAACACCCATGCCACAAACATACTCATGTACACATAAACATACATGCCTCTTCCATGTTCACCATGCATGAAAGCTCCCCACCACACCCGGCCACTCCCCATGTGTGGACACCCACGTACTTACACTCCCTCCCGCAGGCTTTTGGCAGGCTGAGCTGACATCCACGCAGACCAGCGGAGCCGGGAGTGGTCTCCGCCTCCCTCCGGTCATTGACGTGCAGCACCTGTCCTGTCTTTAGTTCCTCACACTCCGGCTTCGACTGGGTTGAATGCCAGAGGCTGCCTGCACAGAGCCCAGAGCAGCAGTCCAGAAGCAGCTGTCCTGGGGGAATGCGGCTCCCTGAGCCTGGGAGGGGTGTGTGCCAACCTGGAAGGGCCATCAGGAAAGTGACCCTGGAGTGACCAGGTGCTAGTGACCACCCCACCCCTCAGTGGTGCTCTGGAGTGCCATGGCCTGAGTCAGCACGTGGCACCCTCTTTCCAGCCCTCTTTACTCCCCCTCAGAATCCTGGACATTTGGGGGATTCTAGGCCTTCCCCAAACTAGAAGAATGAGTGGGGCCTGAAAGAGATAGCAGCTCAGAGAACTCAAGTCAGAGTCTGGGCTGCTGCCTTTTCCGTTAGCATTTGCTTCTGCATCACTAAAGCCCCGTAATCTAGAACATGCCTGGAACAATGCATTTCAACTGAAAAAATATGAAGGTACATCAGCCTGGAGATAGGACCAACACTGCTTTGTCTCTCAGGGCTGTCTGTACATTACAAGGAGACATGCAAATATGAGGAATTTTTGCTGTTACCGCGACCAGCACCAGGGAGGTTAAATCATTTTCTTCTCCAGTTCACGTGTTTCTGGCCCAACGCACTTCCCATACCTTGCACTATCTGTCACTAGTCACCATTATCTGAACATCTGTTAAGTCCCAGGTACTATACTAAATACTTTACAAATATCTCATTTAAGCTTCACAACATCCTTGTTAAAGGAATATCACTCTCCCCATTTTATGGTCAGGGATCCGAGGTTTTGAGAAGCTGAGTAGCTTATCCAAGATCACACAGCTAACGAACAGCAAAGATAGGGTTTGAACTCAGGTGGTTGTTTCTCCAACCCATGCTTTCCCCTCTGCATCAAGCTTACATCTATTATCACCAGCCATAGAATGTAAATTCTGTTCATATATCCATTATCTAAGTCTAAAACTCCCTTCCCGTCTATGTTCATCTATCAGTCTTAAACTATAAACCAGATCATAGATGGCAGGAACTGTGCTTATTGAATTCATTTCACAGTGCTCAGCATACTTCCAGGAATATATAGTAGATTACTATCTTTAAAAAGCTAGGGTTCTGTGATTTCAAAATGTGTCTGGAGTTAAGAGAACAAGTTCTAGCCCTGTTTTTATTTTTATTTATTTATTTATTTTTAAATTTAATTTTATTTATTTTTTATACAGCAGGTCCTTATTAGTCATCAACTTTATATGCATCAGTGTATACATGTCAATCCCAATCGCCCAATTCAGCACACCACCACCCCCAACCCCCGCCGCTTTCTCCCTTTGGTGTCCATATGTTTGTTCTCTACATCTGTGTCTCAATTTCTGCCCTGTAAACCGGCTCATCTGTACCATTTTTCTAGGTTCCACGTATATGCGTTAATATACGATATTTGTTTTTCTCTTTCTGACTTACTTCACTCTGTATGACAGTCTCTAGATCCATCCATGTCTCAACAAATGACCCAATTTCGTTCCTTTTTATGGCTGAGTAATATTCCATTGTATATATGTACCACATCTTCTTTATCCATTCGTCTGTTGATGGGCATTTAGGTTGCTTCCATGACCTGGCTATTGTAAATAGTGCTGCAATGAACATTGGGGTGCATGTGTCTTTCTGAATTGTGGTTTTCTCTGGGTATATGCCCAGTAGTGGGATTGCTGGATCATATGGTAATTCTATTTTTAGTTTTTTAAGGAACCTCCATACTGTTCTCCATAGTGGCTGTATCAGTTTACATTCCCACCAACAGTGCAAGAGGGATCCCTTTTCTCCACACCCTCTCCAGCATTTGTTGTTTGTAGATTTTCTGATGATGCCCATTCTACCTGGTGTGAGGTGATACCTCATTATAGTTTTGATTTGCATTTCTCTAATAATTAGTGATGTTGAGCACTTTTCGTGTGCTTCTTGGCCATCTGTATGTCTTCTTTGGAGAAATGTCTATTTAGGTCCTCTGCCCTCTTGGATTGGGTTGTTTGCTTTTTTAATATTGAGCTACATGAGCTGTTTATATATTTTGGAGATTAATACTTTGTCCATTGATTTGTTTGCAAATATTTTCTCCCATTCTGAAAGTTGTCTTTTCGTCTTGTTTATGGTTTCCTTTGCTGTGCAAAAGCTTTTAAGTTTCCTTAGGTCCCATTTGTTTATTTTTGTTTTTATTTCCATTACTCTAGGAGGTGGATCAAAAAAACTTGCTGTGGAGCTTCGGCTCATCCCCTCCCGGCCCCTGCGCGCGGCTCATCGTCATGGCGGCCCTCAGCAAGTCCATCCCTCATAACTGCTACGAGATCGGCCACACTTGGCACCCGTCCTGCGGGGTCTCCTTCGTGCAGATCACCAGGGGCGCCCTGGAGGAGTCCCTGAAGATCTATGCCCCCCTGTACTTGATTGCAGCAATTCTCCGGAAACGAAAATTAGATTATTATTTACACAGACTGCTCCCTGAGATCCTACAATCTGCTTCATTTCTGACTGCTAATGGGGCCTTGTTTATGGCTTTCTTTTGCATTTTAAGGAAGATACTTGGAAAATTCTACTCATGGAGTCCTGGCTTTGGTGCCGCTTTGCCAGCTTCTTATGTGGCCATTCTAATTGAGAGAAAAAGCAGGAGAGGGCTGCTCACAATTTATATGGCCAACTTGGCCACAGAAACACTATTTAGAATGGGTGTAGCAAGAGGAGCCATCACAACGTTAAGAAATGGAGAAGTCCTTTTATTCTGCATCACAGCTGCCATGTACATATTCTTTTTCAGGTGCAAAGATGGTTTGAAAGGATTTACATTCTCTGCACTTAGGTTCATTGTTGGGAAGGAAGAAATTCCCACACATTCTTGTTCACCAGAGGCGGCATATGCAAAAGTGGAACAAAAGACTGAGAAACATGAGGAAAAACCAAGAGGAACGAATATAATTGCTCTAGTCAGGAAGCTTGTGGATTCAGTATGTAAGCATGGACCAAGGCATAGATGTTGCAAACACTATGAGGATAATTGCATCTCTTATTGCATTAAAGGTTTTATCAGAATGTTTAGCGTGGGATACTTGATCCAGTGCTGCCTCCGGATTCCCTCTGCATTTAGGCATCTGTTTACACAGCCATCCCGGCTACTTTCTCTCTTCTACAATAAAGAAAACTTCCAGCTCGGAGCTTTTCTGGGCTCTTTTGTTAGTATATACAAGGGTACTAGTTGCTTCCTGCGCTGGGTCAGAAATCTGGATGATGAACTGCATGCCATTATAGCTGGATTTTTGGCGGGAATATCAATGATGTTTTATAAAAGCACAACAATTTCCATGTATTTAGCTTCCAAATTGGTAGAGACAGTGTATTCCAAAGGCATTGAAGCAGGAAAGGTTCCCTATTTTCCCCATGCAGACACTATCATCTATTCCATCTCTACGGCAATTTGCTTCCAGGCAGCTGTCATGGAAGTTCAGACCTTGCGACCATCTTACTGGAAGTTCCTTTTAAGGCTCACCAAGGGCAGATTTGCCGTCATGAACCGAAAAGTCCTTGACGTTTTTGGTACTGGTGCATCTAAACACTTGCAGGACTTCATCCCTAAGTTGGATCCAAGATACACAATTGTAACACCAGAGTTGCCCATCGAGTTTTCTTGAAGATGACTGTAACTTATTAATGTGACTTAATGTTTCATTATTTTGTCCTAGAGAGTTAATTATGTTGAACACAAAGGAGGGGGCCCGAGTTTGAACGTCAGTGTTATTTCAATGAGAGACGACGCTCTTTTTTTTGTTTTTCTTACCAATCAGAAATACAGAAGCTGTTTAGGAAAGTGTTGCTTAATAATTAAGCTCCCTGGGCTTCCCTGGTGGCGCAGTGGTTGAGAATCTGCCTGCTAATGCAGGGGACACGGGTTCGAGCCCTGGTCTGGGAAGATCCCACATGCCGCGGAGCAACTAGGCCCGTGAGCCACAACTGCTGAGCCTGCGCGTCTGGAGCCTTGCTCCGCAACAAGAGAGGCCACGAGAGTGAGAGGCCCGCGCACCGCGATGAAGAGTGCCCCCTCACTTGCCGCAACTAGAGAAAGCCCTCGCACAGAAACGAAGACCCAACACAGCCAAAAATAAATAAATAAATAAATAAATAAATTTATAAAAAAAAAAAATAATAATTAAGCTCCCTCTATAGCCAGAATCTCATTCTGGATCACTGTAATGGTTGACATTATGATATATTATTATCGATTAAATTATGTCCACAAGCAATATTAAATAATCTATGTAGAAATATAGTAACAAATAAGAGTATACTTAAAATTACTTTAAAAGATGTTTTACTTCATTCCAATATAATTCTTGGTTAAAACTAACAATATTTCTACATTTTAGGATACAAAGGATCACGGGTACATGGATTTGGTCTGTATTTTTTTTTTTTTTTTAACTTCTGATTTGGTAACTATAGTAGTGAAATGTTATGGGTATGGAGTAACTCTTCACAGACAATGCTGCTTTATTTAGTATAGAGCAAATTAATTGGAGAAAGTGGCCATTCTTACTTCAGGGATGCAAAGACGGGTCTCATACTGTTTGGATAAATGCCGTGGTATCCGTGCTCTTTTTCCACTGATACCTTCATCTCTCTCCATGATCAGTTGGGTTCTTTGGCAGCCCAGTGGACCTATGTATTAGTGGCAGGTTAGGAGCAAATGGAAATTGACATATCTGATAAGGTTGAAATGTATGTTTTAATCTTTTACAGAAGCATTACACTTGAATATTCAAAAACAAATGAAGTTACTTTTAAACCTCCAAAAAAAAAAATCTTGCTGTGATTTATGTAAAAGAGTGTTCTTCCTATGTTTTCCTCTAAGAGTTTTAGAGTGTCTGGTCTTAGATTTAGGTCTCTAATCCATTTTGAGTTTATTTTTGTGTATGGTATTAGGGAGTGTTCTAATTTCATTCTTTTACATGTAGCTGTCCAGTTTTCCCAGCACCACTTATTGAAGAGACTGTCTTTTCTCCATTGTATATCCTTGCCTCCTTTGTCATAGATTAGTTGACCATAGGTGCATGAGTTTACCTCTGGGCTTTCTGTCTTGTTCCATTGATCTATGTTTCTGTTTTTGTGCCAGTACCATACTGTCTTGATTACTGTAGCTTTGTAGTATAGTCTGAAGTCAGGGAGTCTGATTCCTCCAGCTCTGTTTTTTTCCCTCAAGACTGCTTTGGCTACTTGGGGTCTTTTGTGTCTCCATACAAATTTTAAGATTTTTTGTTCTAGTTCCATAAAAAATGCCATTGGTAATTTGATAGGGATTGCATTGAATCTGTAGATTGCTTTCGGTAATATAGTCATTTTCACAATATTGATTCTTTCAATCCAAGAACATGGTATATCTCTCCATTTGTTGGTATCATCTTTAATTTCTTTCATCAGTGTCTCATAGTTTTCTGCATACAGGTCTTTTGTCTTCCTAGGTAGGTTTATCCCTAGGTATTTTATTCTTTTTGTTGCAATGGTAAATGGGAGTGTTTCCTTAATTTCTCTTTCAGATTTTTCATCATTAGTGTATAAGAATGCAAGATTTCTGTGCATTAATTTTGTATCCTGCAACTTTACCAAATTCATTGATTAGCTCTAGTAGTTTTCTGGTGGCATCTCTAGGATTCTCTATGTATAGTATCATGTCATCTGCAAACAGTGACAGTTTTATTTCTTCTTTTCCAATTTGTATTCCTTTTATTTCTTTTTCTTCTCTGATTGCCGTGGCTAGGACTTCCAAAACTATGTTGAATAATAGTGGTGAGAGTGAACATCCTTGTCTTGTTCCTGATCTTAGAGGAAATGCTTTCAGTTTTTTACCACTGAGAATGATGTTTGCTGTGGGTTTGTCATATATGGCCTTTATTATGTTGAGGTAGGTTCCATCTATGCCCACTTTCTGGAGAGATTTTATCATAAATTGGTGTTGAATTTTGTCAAAAGCTTTTTCTGCTTCTATTGAGATGATCATATGGTTTTTATTTTTCAATTTGTTAATATGGTGTATCCCATTGATTGATTTGCGTATATTGAAGAATCCTTGCATCCCTGGGATAAATCCCACTTGATCATGGTGTGTGATCCTTTTAATGTGTTGTTGGATTCTGTTTGCTAGTATTTTGTTGAGGATTTTTGCATCTATATTCATCAGTGATGTTGGTCTGAAATTTTCTTTTTTTGTAGTATCTTTGTCTGGTTTTGGTATCAGGGTGATGGTGGCCTCCTAGAATGAGTTTGGGAGTGTTCCTTCCTCTGCAATTTTTTGGAAGAGTTTGAGAAGGATGGGTGTTAGCTCTTCTCTAAATGTTTGATAGAATTCACCTGTGAAGCCATCTGGTCCTGGACTTCTGTTTGTTGGAAGATTTTTAATCACAGTTTCAATTTCATTACTTGTGATTGGTCTGTTCATATTTTCTATTTCTTCCTGGTTCAGTCTTGGAAGGTTATACCTTTCTAAGAATTTGCCCATTTCTTCCAGGTTGTCCATTTTATTGGCATAGAGTTGCTTGTAGTAGTCTCTTAGGATGCTTTGTATTTCTGCGGTGTCTGTTGTAACGTCTCCTTTTTCATTTCTAATTTTATTGATTTGAGTCCTCTCCCTCTTTTTCTTGATGAGCCTGGCTAATGGATAATCAATTTTGTTTATCTTCTCAAAGAACCAGCTTTTAGTTTTATTGATCTTTGCTATTGTTTTCTTCGTTTTTATTTCATTTATTTCTGCTATGATCTTTATGATTTCTTTCCTTCTGCTAACTTTGGGTTTTGTTTGTTCTTCTTTCTCTAGTTCCTTTAGGTGTAAGGTTAGATTGTTTACTTGAGATTTTTCTTGTTTCTTTAGGTAGACTTGTATAGCTATAAACTTCCCTCTTAAAACTGCTTTTGCTGCATCCCATAGGTTTTGGATCGTCGTGTTGTCATTGTCATTTGTCTCTAGGTATTTTTTGATTTCCTCTTTGATTTCTTCAGTGATCTCTTGGTTATTTAATAACGTATTGTTTAGCCTTCATGTGTTTGTGTTTTTTACATTTTTTTCCCTGTAATTCATTTCTAATCTCATAGCATTGTGGTCAGAAAAGATGTTTGATATGATTTCAATTTTCTTAAATTTACTGAGGCTTGATTTGTGACCCAAGATGTGATCTATCCTGGAGAATGTTCTGTGCACACTTGAGAAGAAAGTGTAATCTGCTGTTTTTGGATGGAATGTCCTATAAATATCAATTAAATCTATTTGGTCTATTGTGTCATTTAAAGCTTCTGTTTCCTTATTTATTTTCACTTTGGATGATCTGTCCATTGGTGTAAGTGAGGTGTTAAAGTCCCCCACTATTATTGTGTTACTGTCGATTTCCTCTTTTATAGCTGTTAGCAGTTGCCTTGTGTACTGAGGTGCTCCTATGTTGGGTGCATATATATTTATAATTGTTCTATCTTCTTCTTGGATTGATCCCTTGATCATTATGTAGTGTCCTTCCTTGTCTCTTGTAACATTCTTTATTTTAAAATCTATTGTATCTGATATGAGTATTGCTACTCCAGCTTTCTTCTGATTTCCATTTGCATGGAATATCTTTTTCCATCCTCTCACTTTCAGTCTGTATGTGTCCCTAGGTCTGAAGTGGGTCTCTTGTAGACAGCATATACATGGGTCTTGTTTTTGTATCCATTCAGCAAGCCTGTGTCTTTTGGTTGGAGCATTTAATCCATTCACGTTTAAGGTAATTATCGATATGTATGTTCCTATGACCATTTTCTTAATTGTTTTGGGTTTGTTTTTGTAGGTCCTTTTCTTCTCTTGTTTTCCCCACTTAGGGAAGTTCCTTTAGCATTTGTTGTAGAACTGGTTTAGTGGTGCTGAATTCTCTTAGCTTTTGCTTGTCTGTAAAGCTTTTGATTTCTCCATCAAATCTGAATGAGATCCTTGCCGGGTGGAGTAATCTTGGTTGTAGGTTCTTCCGTTTCATCACTTTAAGTATATCATGCCACTCCCTTCTGGCTTGTAGAGTTTCTGCTGAGATATCAGCTCTTAACCTTATGGGAGTTCCCTTGTATGTTATTTGTCATTTTCCCCTTGCTGCTTTCAATAATTTTTCTTTGTCTTTAATTTTTGCCAATTTGATTACTATGTGTCTTGGCGTGTTTCTCTTTGGGTGTATCTTGTATGGGACTCTCTGTGCTTCCTGGACTTGGGTGGCTATTTCCTTTCCCATGTTAGGGAAGTTTTCGACCATAATCTCTTCAAATATTTTCTCAGGTCCTTTCTCTCTCTCTTCTCCTTCTGGGACCCATATAATGTGAAAGTTGTTGTGTTTAATGTTGTCCCAGAGGTCTCTTATGCTGTCTTCATTTCTTTTCATTCTTTTTTCTTTAGTCTGTTCCACAGCAGTGAATTCCACCATTCTGTCTTCCAGGTCACTTATCCGTTCTCCTGCCTCAGTTATTCTGCTATTGATTCCTTCTAGTGTAGTTTTCATTTCAGTTATTGTATTGTTCATCTCTGTTTGTTTGTCCTTTAATTCTTCCAGGTCTTTGTTAAACATTTCTTGCATCTTCTCGATCTTTGCCTCCATTGTTTTTCCGAGGTCCTGGATCATCTTCACTATCATTATTCTGAATTCTTTTTCTGGAAGGTTGCCTATCTCCACTTCATTTAGCTGTTTTTCTGGGGTTTTATCTTGTTCCTTCATCTGGTACATAGCCCTCTGCCTTTTCATCTTGTCTATCTTTCTGTGAATGTGGTTTTTGTTCCACAGGCTGCTGGATTGTAGTTCTTCTTGCTTCTGCTGTCTGCCCTCTGGTGGATGAGTCTATCTAAGAGGCTTGTGCAAGTTTCCTGATGGGAGGGACTGGTGGTGGGTAGAGCTGACTATTGATCTGGTGGGCAGAGCTCAGTAAAACTTTAATACATTTGACTGCTGATGGGTGGGGCTGGGTTCCTGTTGGTTGTTTGGCCTGAGGCAACCCAACACTGGAGCCTACCTGGGCTCTTCGGTGGGGCTAATGGCGGACTCTGGGAGGGGTCACGCCAAGGAGTACTTCCCAGAACTTCTGCTGCCAGTGTCCTTGTCCCCACAGTGAGCCACAGCCACTGCCCGCCTCTGCAGGAGGCCCTCCAACACCAGCAGGTAGGTCTGGTTCAGTCTCCACTGCGGTCACTGCTCCTTCCCCTGGGTCCCGATGCGCACACTACTTTGTGTGTGCCTCCAAGTGTGGAGTCTCTGTTTCCCCCAGTCCTGTCGAAGTCCTGCAATCAAATCCCACTAGCCTTCAAAGTCTGATTCTCTAGGAATTCCTCCTCCTGTTGCCGGACCCCCAGGTTGGGAATCTGACGTGGGGCTCAGAACCTTCACTCCAGTGGGTGGACTTCTGTGGTATAAGTGTTCTCTAATCTGTGAGTCACCCACCCAGGAGTTATGGGATTTGATTTTACTGTGATTGCACCCCTCCTACCGTCTCATTGTGGCTTCTCCTTTGCCTTTGGATGTGGGGTATCTTTTTTGGTGAGTTCCAGTGTCTTCCTGTCGATGATTGTCCAGCAGCTAGTTGTGATTCTGGTGTTCTCACAAGAGGGAGTGACAACACATCCTTCTACTCCGCCACCTTGGTTCCTAATCCTAGCTCTGTTTTTAGAAAAGAACAAACTTCAGAGAGACCTGGGTTTTGAATCCAACACCATAACTTACTAGGAATGTCTTTGCTCTTGTCATTTCCTCTCTCTGACCTCAGTTTCCTCATTTGTAAAATGAAGTACTAGACGTGATCTGTTGGGTTCCTTCCAAACATGACTCTCCAAGAGCCTACTGTGTGCAAGATGATGATACAGAGTGCAAGTGATGATCTAAAATCATTTCACGTGCTTAGAGAGCAGACCACTTCCTGAACACTTTCTCCTGCCTCATCCTGTGCGCTTTCTCGGTTGGTAGGCTCCTGCAGGAATCCAGATCAAAGACACCCTTTGACAGCCTGCCTAGAAGACAGGAACTTCCCAAAGCCATAGTCAGTCACCCTACCCATGAGCCCAGCACTTCATATGCTCTTAATGAGCCTGTGTTAGGAGAATGGTCCAGAGAGATGACTGAAGGCTGTGAGAAAGAGAGCTGCAGAGGTACAGGTGAGCTGAGGACATGGGTGGTCATACTCTCCTGTGTGGCAAAGGTTCCTGACATCTGTTGACAAAAGGGGAGGGAGGCAGGTCCTCAATGGGACCTGGTGGGAAGACAACAGCCATGCAGGTCCACATATCCATTTCCTGTCATCAGCAGGTGCTTGGTAAAACAGCATCACTGTCCTACAAAGAGCTGGTCTGGGAGAAGGAGTCGGGATTCTAGACCTGGCTCTGAGGCACTGGTTGACTCCCAGCAAGTCATTCATCTCTCTGAGCCTCAGTGACCCTGTCTTTATGCAACCAGGTTCTTTCAAGCCTCACCGTTCTGGAGGTATAACCAGAATGTGAATCACAGTAATGGTTGCAGACACTAAGGCTCTAGGGTTCCCCAGGGAAAGTACTGGAGCCTTAGTCCCCAAATACTCCTAGTTCAAAGGCTTCTTGGGCCAAGAAAAAAGGGGCCTCCTCTTCTTCTATACCTGTGGCATCTGCCCTCTGTCGTCTATCATTCTCCATTCTCTCGCCAACTATATCCCTTGTGAACCTCCTGTAACCGGAAGCTCTGGTCCCAGCAGCATGCAGGTAAATGTTTAAGCCCAGCTTTGTGGTGAGGGGAATGCCTGATTTATGGGGTTTGCCATGTGTCAAGTTGTAAACACTCTCACCAAAACTAATTTCAAGATACCAAATGTGACATCATTGAATTCAAAGGCAGGAAGAGCTGTGCAGAAGCACACCATTCTACAGTATTTTCACCATGCAGATACAAAAGACATAAATAACTTCAAAAGCAGAGATAGTAATAAAATGTAGTAAAATAATTAGGAAGTGATGAATTTTGAGTATTTATTACCTTTTCTTTTATAATTTATTTAATTGTAACTTTATGTAATTTGCTTTTTAGTAATGGGTGTGTTTTAACAACTGTCTCATAAAATTTCTGAAAAATGCATGGTCCTCCCCATTCTGTCCTTCTCAGAGGTACGTTGAGATTTGCAGAGGTACATAGTTGAGGCCCTGGCTGTGGAAGCCTTGTGAGTGAAATAGGGGCATTTATTTCTGCATGCCTGTTTTGTCTCCCTTCTTCAACTTCAGTTTCCCCATCTGTCGTATAAAATATTCCTCTCAGACTCTCCTCCCTTTGTTAAGACGGTTTTGAGAGAAATGAGGTCCAGTAGTAATAACACCCTGCGTCTCATGGAACCTTACAGTTTACTAAGCCCAAAGCGCGTATTAATTCTCACAGCAGTTCTGTGAAGTGAGGTAGATGGAGAAGTGAAGTTAGTGGATGGACCATTTCACACCGGATCAGCAAACTTCTTCTGCAGAGGGCTAGAAAGTAAATATTTAAGGCTGCGCAGGCCATATGGTGTCTACCGCAACTGATTCTGCTCTTGTAGGTTGAAAGCAGCCATAGACAATGTGTAAAAAAAAACAAGAGCAGCTCTGTTCCAGTAAACTTTAATTATGGACAATGAAATTTGAATTTCATATAATTTCCACATGTTAAATTATTCTTCTTTTGATTTTTTCTAACCATTTAAAAATATAAAGCTCATTCTTAACTCTCAGGCCATATAAAAACAAGTCATAGGCAGAATTTGAACTGCAGGCAATAGTTTATCATCCTTAACAGAGGAGGAAATTAAGCTTTGAAGAGAACATGACTAGTTCAAGTTGATATACATGGGCATAGTTGGGACTGGCTGGGTTCCAACTCTGCTGAGCTTTCCACTAAACCAATCGGGCACCCAAAGGAGCCACTCTTGTTCTTTAACACATTCACCTGCAGGTGAATTTTCCACTGTGGGAGTCTCTGTAATCCCTGGGGGATTGTGAGTCATCTTCCCTTACTGTCCATTTTTGACTCTAACTGTAGTGGGCTGTCCTACGCATCAAAGTCAATCAGAAGAGGTTTTTGGACAATGTATACTTACAAGCAATTTGTAACCTGCTCCCCTTCTGTTAAGGCAGAAAATAAAGAACCACTGTTGTTACAAATGTTGATTTTATGACTCTGTCCTATTTTCTCCCAGGTATCCTAAATTTTCACAAAGCAGGGACTACCTATCCATTCATTATTCTGTATTCTCAAGTGTGTAGCCCAGGACTCTTCCTGTAGGAAGAACTCGGTGACTAATGACCAAGCTCCCTCGAGCCACAGTGATGTGTGACAAGAGGTGGGTGTGACTCACCTGTGTGATTTCTTCTCCCTCAAATATGTTTTTGCAAAAATTTTAAACATCCAGAAGATTTTTTTTTTTTTTTTTTTTGGCCGCGTTGGGTCTTCGTTGCTGCGCGCAGGCTTTCTCTAGCTGGGCAAGCAGGGGCTACTCTTCGTTGAGGTGCACAGGTTTCTCATTACGGTGGCTTCTCTTGTTGCTGAGCACGGGCTCTAGGCGCGCGGGCTTCAGTAGTTGTGGCTCACGGGCTCTAGAGTGCAGGCTCAGTAGTTGTGGCGCACAAGCTTAGCTGCTCCGCGGCATGTGGGATCTTCACAGACCAGGGATTGAACCCGTGTTTCCTGCATTGGCAGGCAGATTCTTAACCACTGTGCCACCAGAGAAGTCCCTAGAAGAATTTAAAGAATTGCATAGTGAACACCCACCGCCTAGATTCTATAACTAGCATTTTACTATATTTGTTTTATTACACATCTGTCCATCCATCAGTCCATTCTTATGCTTTTGACACATTTCAGTGTAAGTGGCATACATCAGTACACTTAACTTTTAAACATTTTATCATCTTATTAACTAGAGTTCAATATTTGTTTATGCTTATAAATTTATCTATTTATTTATTCTTGGTCTGGTATACATTTGAGAGGCTCTAGAAGCTGCCTCCAGATAATAGCTCCCCACTACACTGACCCCTGAAGACTTTACTTGGGCATTTCTTTCTTTCTTTCTTTCCTTCTTTTTCCTTCCAAAAAGTCTGTGTCTTGAGAGACGTGCCAATGGGAAATTGTTACATGGCAGAAAGGGAGTTAGGGACTCTGGAGAGATTCTTTCCTTCTGGCAGAGACAGACCTGAGAGACACTGAGAAGAGAGATCTGGCTCAGGAGTACCCACCCCCTCATCTGTGGGAAGGAAGAGAGACTGAGGAAAGGGCAGAGGGAGCCGAGGGGAGAAAGACAGAAGACTGGCATCTGGACTCCCCAACCTTCTATCCCAGAACCAGACAGGCTCTTCTGCTCCCATTTATGTCCCAAGCTGCTTTTTCCTGTAGCTTGTCTGCTGGAGAGTAAAAAACAAATGGAGCATGCAAAAAATTCAGCAGAAATAATTACAGGTTACTACAAATCAATTGGAACTGTGTAAATAGCTGCAGGCAGGTAGCCCAGTCAGGGTTCTTCAGCTTAACACCCGGCCCTCCCATGGCAGCTCCAGTGTTACTCTCCCGGGACACGAGACCAGAGAGTCCTGGATGTGATGTCCGAGGATCTGGATGTGAGTCCCAGGCCCACGCTGACCAGCTGCGTGAATCCAGGCGATCCACTCCATCCCTCCTCGCCTTGGTTTCATCACCTAGACTGAGATCCGAATTACATGTACTACTCAGTATCTGTCACGGTTTGTTGAGGGAGATGAATCTCAAAGGATGTAGTAGATGCAAAAGTTCTTCAGATGATCTCTTGAATCCATCCACTTGTCTCCCTCTCTATCAGTGGCTCCTTGAACTTACTCCCACCGTCTCTCATCCAGCCTGCTGCAATGGCCCTACCGACTGGCCTGTATCCACTCTAGCCCCATTTCTAATCTCTTCAGTAGGCTTGCAGCCAGCTTGATTCTCTACGATCCAAAGTCTGACCATGTACCCAGGGTTGTCTAGTCCCTGAGGACTGAAGGGAAAGTGGGACTGAGGGTTGCGGTGCTAAAGGTAGTTTGGATTAAGAGAGAGAGATAGTGCTGGAGAGGAGGGTGGAAACGAGGTGGTACAATTCAACAGCATTCATTGCATGTTCTGTGGCGTGGTGAGGGGATGTGAGGGGTCTGTTACAGTGTCCCGTCCTTGTGCTGCTTAACAACTATGGGGGAAAACAGAGTTTGCAAGTGTGAAACAAATGGAGTGCAAATAAGTGCAAAGTTGTGTACTTCTAATTATAAAATATTTCCGTCTGCTGCAGAAGCCCCAGGAAGCTCATGGTAAAGGCTGGAATTAAGACGAGACCTTGAAGAGCAAGCTGGATTACAACGAAGAGGGAAGGATGGGCTTCTGGAGAGGGGATCAGACTGGGCTATTCTTGGTTGGCTGGGGACAGTGGTGTGGGGACCGAGTAGTGGGGAGAAGGGGCCCAGCACTAGCAAGCTGGCTGGACTCCATGGGGCGGCTGGCTGGGTAGTGGAGTCAGGTGAAGCAGGACTTCAAAGTCTAGCCTGAGGAGATGAGATCTAATTTAGACTAAATGTGGATAACCTGATGAATTATTGATTTGCTTAATGGATAATTTCATAGCTCAGAAGTGGGGGAAGCAAGGGAGAAATTCACTGCTCTGGACTTAACTCTGACCAGCCCCAGGGAACACTTGTTGGCCATCAAGTGACCGAGCCTAGAGAAAGTGACTGTCAGCCTGAAGTGGTCACAGCAGAGAGGGCACCATGGCCCAGCGGGCATCGGTGCTAAGCTTGAGGGAAGGGAATCTGAAAATCCCTGCTTGGGAAAACAGAAGGGTCAGTCCCTTGGCCAGAGACTCAGGAACAGTGGCAACAGTGGTGGTGTGGGGAGGGGTGGCTGAGTTCACAGAAGATACGGGTTCTGAAGATGGAAATCTGCAATTGGCCACAAATAATTCTAAAGAGAGAAGGCATTGGCTCTTCCTTACCCCGCCCCCCACACATACACACTTGTTCTCTGCTCCTGTGTCTGTCATTAGGCATTCAGGCAGTTAATTCTCCCCGACACCCCGCTGAGAGTACCAGAAGCCTTGCACAGTGGAACTGGAATGGTGTCGCAAGGCTTGTTACAGAATCCCTGAGGGAGGCAATAAGGAAGGGATTTCCCCTCCCTTGGCCTCTCCAGGTGGCCCTGTGCCTCTCGCCTCAACTCCGACCCACTCTGGCAAGCCAAGTCCCTCGCCCCGACTCCCAGCCCTCCTTGGACTCCGTCCCCTGTCTCTGGCCATGCCTACCCTCTCTGGGTCCCCCTCCAGCTTCCTTATCTGAGAAAGGTCCTCGCCCTGTGCTCTTTGGAAGAGAAGAGGGCAGGAGCTGAGGTGGTCGGGAAGTGGAGCCCAGGGACTCCCAAGCCAACCATGCCACCTCCCCCCAGAGTTAGCCCAAAACAGCACAGAGGGAAGTAGGGGCAGCATCCCACGCCCCCCTCCACCGTCGCAAGGGGGCTTCTTGCCACCGCAGGGCAGCACCTGGTGCAGGGCAGGCACATCAGGTTGAAGGAACAGTGGATGTGTGAAGCACTTACCAGGCGCTGGCCCTGTGCCGTCGCCCCAGGCACTTGGGATGGATTAGTGAACCGAAGCGGTGAGAATTCCCGCACCAGTCAGGCTTCCATTCTAGGGAGGGGAGAAGGGCAATAGCAACACACCTAACAAACGAGTGCATTGGGTGCTACATTAGAAGGTGATAAGTGTTACAGGGAACACAGAGCAGAGTATAAGGGGATGGGGAGGGGGAGGGTGCTTTAAACAGGGCAGTCAGGCTGGACCTCATCGGGAAGGTGACATTTAAGCAAAAACTTGAAGAGGTGAAGGAGAATCACAGGCAGTGGAAACAACTAGAGCAAACAACTAGGAAGGAGAACTGCAGGCAGTGGAAACAACCCTGAGGTGGGAGGGGCTTGGCCTGCTGGAGAAACGGCAGGAAGCAGAGAGGGTGGGCAGACGTGTGGACTGCTACACAAACGAACAACTGAATTCAGGCCTTAGATCAAATGTTACCTACCTCCGAGGTCCTCCTTGACCTCTACACAAAACAGCACCCCGGCTCTACCCCTTCACCCTGCTTTGTTGTCTTCATTACCCCCACCATCATGAGACATGTTACATATTTATTTGCATTGTCTGCCTCCCTGAGAGACGATATAAGCTTCATGAAGGCAGGGACTTTACCTGTGTGTAAAGTCAGTGACTCATAGTCAGTGCTCCATCAGCACGTGCCAAATGTCAGAACTGCTTGTGAGTGTGATGCCTTCCACCCCAGAGGCTGCAGAGGAGGCTCACAAGGTAGTTCTTTATTCCCTGAACTGCAGGGAATGGTCTGACCCACCATGACTCTCATCATCCTGAGGGGAAGTCCATAGCAGTGCCACAGGGCTCTTTCACTGGCCTTGATCAGTTGAGGAGAAGGATGAGCCATGCAGGCAGAGTCCCCTGTAAGCATTGTCCTAAGACCTTCCTCGCAGGCAGGCAAATATTTTGCTTTCATTTATTCACCAAATATTTGTTGGGCAGCTACTATATGCCAAGCACAGAGGAGCAGTTGGAATGATGCCACCCTAGCCCTTAGCAGGACCCCTAGGGCCAGCCTTCATTGGGCAGATGGGTGGAGTACGCCAGGTGCATGCCAGGCCCTGGGAATGCAAAGATGAACAGCACAGTAGTATCTGCATTAACCAAGCTGCTGACAATCTAGTAGATGTGAAAGACATGTAAACAACTATCTCACAGTGATAAGTACAATGACTATGTATACAGAGAACAAACTGAAAGTGAGTGCTGTGTCACCTTGCGGTCTGGTTTGAAGTGCCCCCCCAATCCTATTCCTGCTGAGCCTGGAAAGAGGAATTCACTTGTATGGGTTAGGCATTGTGCTCCCCTGGTGGCCTGGACATAATTAATATTCCTGAGAGAGTAACTAACACATGATGCAATTTAGGCAATCACCTTCTGATGTATAAGGACAGAAGATGCCGTGTGAGGGGGCTGATGGAGAGAAAGGAGGGGCTGAGGGACCCTCCTCTCCCAGCTCTCTGTCCCCTCTCTTTCAGTGGTCTCCATTTTTAGGTGCCAAGGCTTTCAGGCTGTCTGGGGGGTTCTCTAATCCTAGAGGGAAAGATTTGATAAACATATTAATTAACACATTCACTCTAATAGGCTCATGACCTGGGGTCTCCTCACAGCTATGCTTTCTTCTCTCCCTTGCTGCATCCACTGGGGCAATTAAAATTTCCATCTCCATACAGCTGGATGTGGCTTCCTGAACCCCTTCCTCACCCCCTGTCTCTGAGGCCAGCCCTTACCATCCATGTCCTGGCTGTGGATAGGGCCTGATGAATATGGGGTTTCTTGATTTTTAGCATGAACTGGAGAAAGACTCCTATAACTACCTTTGTGGACAAACTAGAGGAATAAGTTGGATGATAGCATATTAGATAGAGATCTTTTTGGTTTAATAGCCAAAAAGTATTGATTATTATCATCACAGAGATAAACAACAGGGCTTTTTCACTGGTTTTGACTTTTTCAAGATTTTAATCAGTGGCTTGGATAAAGACTGAATAGCACAAAGGTTAGAGGAAAACATAACACAAAAGTCAGTAAGCTCAGATATGTAAAGACCCGATGAGGAGGGACAAACCAGATTGTCTGCTGGATGACCCTTGGGCAGCCCAGTAGAACACTGGCTCTGTAGGAGGGCTTCAAGAACTTGGGTTGGGGCTTCCCTGGTGGCGCAGTGGTTGAGAATCTGCCTGCCAGTGCAGGGGATACGGGTTCGAGCCCTGGTCTGGGAAGATCCCACATGCCACGGAGCAACTGGGCCCGTGAGCCACGACTACTGAGCCTGCGCGTCTGGAGCCTGTGCTCCGCAACAAGAGAGGCCGCGACAGTGAGAGGCCCGTGCACCGCGATGAAGAGTGGCCCCCGCTTGCCGCAACTAGAGAAAGCCCTCGCACAGAAACTAAGACCCAACACAGCAAAAATAAATTAAATAAATAAATAAATAAATAAATAAAAATTAAAAAAAAAAAAAAAGAACTTGGGTTGGAACCAATGCTGATATGCAAACTTCTCACACAACTCATTGGGGAATAGGATATTTCTCATGCCAACAAGGTTGTAACCCAGGTTGCAAAGCTCAGGATCTATCCCCTCTGACCTTCATCATTAATATGCAAGGCAATGGGACACCAGGTTCCCTCTCTTGGATCACAAACACACACACATGGCACTCCAAGTCATGGTCGGCCTAAGCATGCCTCTCCTTGAGGTGACAAGTGTCTGGGAGGACTGTGTCCATCCTGCCAGCCACATGCCTGAGCACCTCTACTTTGAGTCTACATTGTATGTCATTTATACAGTGTTTATCCTTGCTCCTTACTCCCCAGATGAGTCAAAACAAGATTTTTTTTTGAAAGATATAATGTTATATAGATAAATATGCTGCATGTAGGCTAAAATATCAATTATATAAGTCCATAAATGTGGTGGAGACTTGCCATCATAGCTTGAGAGAAACCAACGAGTTTAGTGGACTCAGAATGAGTAAGGGGAGTGATATGTGGTCTGTGGCTTGATCCAGATCTCAGGAGAGGACCTTGCCCACCCCTGGACAGCTATGCTTAGTGCTGCCCACTCTAGTCCCAAGGAGAAGCCAGGCTAACGGCTGCTGCTGATGTACAGAGTACTTACAAGGCTAGTGGAGCAGCCAAGAGAACCAGACTGGAGCAGACTAATTGTTCGAGGCTGACAAATTTAGAGTAAGGCTAGCCCAGGCTCATGTCCAGGATTCTAAAGCAGAAGGGAAGGTCGAGAGAGACAGGGAATGGACCTGGATGACTATGAGAGGACCGAGGGAGAAGTCAAAGCATACCATACTGGGGCAAAAAGGAGCAAGTGGTTAGGGGGCTAAGTCAGTCACTGAGGAGGGAAGCTGATGTGGGCTGAAGAAAAGGAAGAGCAGGGTGGAATGCTGCAGCCGAGGAGCTTCTCTGGAAAAGGTGGTTTCTTTGAGGAAACTCCAGTACAACTGTCTTCCTTATTTTAAAAACTACTTATTTTTTTAAAAAATCAAAGTAATGCATGGGTACCATTTTTTGTTTTTGTTTTTTAATTCAATAGTACCACTAAGTCTACAGTGAAAAAATTGCAATCCTTTCCCCCTACTTTTTTGAATTCCTGCTTCCTAGAAAAAACTGCTTTCGACTCTCTTCTCTGTTTCTTTGTTTTCCCCCAACCCCTTATTTCTAAATAGCAGGATTATACTGCTATCTCTTGGTTTTTCCGTTTTAGCTTTTTTGGATCCTATACCAACCTTTCCTGCACTCCTGCCACACTCACAATCAATTCTTCCCATCCTCCCATTATAGTACTGTCACCTTGTGAGTGAAATCAGTGTTCAGTGTTGATGGTGTTATGGTTATGGAAATGTAATTCACTGCTTATCTGGGGAATACAATAAAACTATTTTATTTTTTGGACAACTTTATATTTTGCTGGAGTTAATAGTTGCCTCATTGTTTGCCTGCTTGCTTAGTTTTCCATGTACTTATCACTAATTCATTTCAAATTCTCTGGCCAAACAATAAAAATCATCTCAATATGTGCAAACATGTTAAGTAGTCTTTTTTTTTCCTTTTTTTTCCCTCAAAGATTTCTCTCCTATATCCTTTTTCTTTCTGTTATATTTAACTTGTAACTGTCGAAGCTTGCTGCACAACTGTTATCACGAGCATCCCTTCAACATTAATCTGAGAATTTCTTTTGCCTCTCTCTTGGGTTAAATTTCTTGTTTTCTGAATTCCATATTTTTCTCTTTCTGAGGTTATTTACTCTTTTTGGCAGAATACTTCTGCAAGTAGCTTCTTGTGAAAGATAAATGGGAAATTAATTTTTGAAGCCTTGAAAATGTCTGAAAATGTCTTTATGTATTTTTTACAGCTTTATTGAGATATATTTCACATACCATAAAACTCACCCACCTAAAGTGTACAATTCAATGGCTTTTAGTACATTCACAGTAGTATAAACACCACAATTTAATGTTAGAACATTTTCAACACCCCAAAAAAGAAACCCTGTCCACATTAGCAATCATTCACTATTTCTGCTCACCTTACTTCCCCAAACTCCCTGCCTCAACCCCAGACAGCCACTAATTTACCTTCTGTCCTTATGAGTTTGCCAATTCTGGACATTTCACCATATAATATGTGGTCTTTTGTGACTAACTTTATTCACTTAATCTTTTTTTTTTTTTTTTTTAAATTTTATAGCTACTTTATTTATTTATTTATTTATTTTTGGCTGTGTTGGGTCTTCGGTTCGTGCGAGGGCTTTCTCTAGTTACGGCAAGTGGGGGCCACTCTTCATCGCGGTGCAGGGACCGCTCTTCATCGCGGTGCGCGGGCCTTTCACTATCGCAGCCCCTCCCGTTGCGGGGCACAGGCTCCAGACGCGCAGGCTCAGTAGTTGTGGCTCACGGGCCCAGCTGCTCCGTGGCATGTGGGATCTTCCCAGACCAGGGCTCGAACCTGTGTCCCCTGCATTAGCAGGCAGATTCTCAACCACTGCGCCACCAGGGAAGCCCTTCACTTAATCTTTTCAAGGTTCACCCATGTTGTGGCATGTATCAGTACCTCATTCTTTTTCATTGTTAAATAATAATTTTGGCATATGAATATACCACACCTTGTTTGTTCATTCATCAGTTGATGTATATGTGGGTTGCTTCCACTTTTTGGTTATTTTGAATAATGCTATGCTGGACATTAATGTATAAGTTTTTGTGTGGACCTATATTTCATTTCTGGGGTATATACCTAGGAGTGGAATTGCTAGGTTACATAACTCTATGTTTAGCATTTTGAGCAACTGTCAAACAGTTTTCCAAAGTGACTGAACCATTTTACATTCCCACCAGCAATGTATGAATGTTCCAATTTCTCCATATCCTCACCAATACTTGTTCTCTTTTTAATTTTAGCCATTCAAGTGAGTGTGAATTGGTATCTCATTCTGATTGGCTTTACATTTCCCTAATAATGATGCTGAACATATTTTCATGTGTTTATTTACCACTTGTATATCTTCTTTGGAGAAATGTCTATTCAAATCCTTTGCCAACTTTTAAATTGTACTATTTGTGTTTTTATTGTTGTAAGAGTTCTTTATATACCCTGGATATATGTGATTTGCAAATATGTATTGTTCTATGGGTTATCTTTTCATTTTCTTGCTAGTGCCCTTTGATACACAAAGGTTTTCAAATTTGATAAATTCTAATTTATCTATTTTTTCTTTTGTCACTTGTTTTCCGTGTTGTATCTAAGAAATCACTGTGTAATCAAAGACCACAAAAATTTACTCCTATGCTTTCTTCTAAGAGGTTTATAGTTTTAGCACTTACATTTGGGTCTGTGGTCCATTTTGAGTTAATGTTTGCATATGGTGTGAAGTAGGGGTCTAACTTCAGCCTTTTGCTTATGGATATCTAGTTTTCACTGACCATTTGTTGAAATAAAAAAGTCTATTCTTTCCCTCATTGAGTTGTCTTGGCACCCTTGTTAAAAATCAGTTGACTATATACTTGAGGGTTTGTTTCTGGACTCTCAATTCTATTCCATTGATCTATATGTCAATTCTTATGCCAGTACTACATTGTCTTAATTACTGTAGCTTTGTAGTCAGTTTTAAATTGGTAAGTATAAGTCCTCCAACTTGCTCTTCTTTTTCAGCATTGTTTTGGCTATTCTGGATCTCTTGCGTTTCCATATGAATTTACAGTCAGCTTGTCATTATTTGCAAAAAGAATCTAGAATTTTGGTAATTATTGCATTGAATCTGTAGATCAATTTAGGGACTGTTTACCATCATGACAATGTTAATTCTTCCAATCTATAAACATGGGATCCCCTTCCATTTATTTGGATCTTTAATTTATTTTTAAAATGTCTTGTAGTTTTCAGTGTACAAGTCTTGCATTTCTTTTGTTAAATTTATTCCTAGGCATTTTCTTATTTTTACTGTGATTATAAATGGAATTGTTTCCTTAATGCCTCAATTAATTAATTTTTAGATTGTTCATTGTTAGTGTATGGAAAAATAATTAAATTTTTAATTCATTGATCTTGCATCCTGCCACATTGATGAATTCATTTATTAAATCTACTAGTTTTTAGAGGATTTCTTAGGATTTTCTATATACAAGGTGTTGTCATCTGCTAATAGTTTTATTTCTTCCTAAATGGATGACTTTAGTTTTTTTTATTGACTAATTGACCTAGTTAGCCCTGTATAATGTTGAAGAGAAATGATGAGAGCAGACTTCCTTGTCTTGTTCCAGATCTTAGGATGAAAGCATCCAGTCTTCCACCATTAATTATGATCTAGCTGGGAGTTTTTCATAGATGCCTATTATCTGATTAAGGAACTTCCCTTCCATTCCTAGGTTGTTAAGTGTTTTTATCATGAAAGAATGTTGAATTTGTCAAATGCTTTTTCTTTGTCTATTGAGATGATCGTGTGATTATTATTATCCTTTATTCTATTAATAAGGTGTATTACATCGATTGATTTTAGTAGGTTAAATCAACCTTGCATCCCTGGGACAAATTTCATTTGGTCACAGTGTATAATCCTTTTTTATGTTGCTGAATTTGGTTTGCTAGTATTTGTTGAGTATTTTTGCATTTATATTCATAACAGATAGTCTGTAGTATTGTAGATGGTCTGTAGTATTCCTGTGAAAATTTTAGTTTTGGTATCAGAGTAATACTTATCTCATAGAATAAGTTGGGAAGTGAGTTTTATATATTCTTAAACTTTAATAGTTTAATTGGATTGAAAGAAGTTTCTTTAGAATAAGTTTCATAGAACTTCTGTAAAAGAGCAGATAGTAAATATTTTAGATTTTAGGGGCCACACATGGTCTCTGTCACATATTCTTCTTTGTGTTTCTTTCTACAACACTTAAAAAATTTATATATCATTCTTAGCTCAGGGGCCGTAGAAAAACAGGGTGTGACATAGATTTGGCCCACAGGCCATAGTTGGCCAATCCCTGCTTTAAAATTTCAAAGGCATTGCTCCATTCTCTTTTGGATTCTTTCCTTAACATTTTTATGTAATCTTTGTTGTTTTGCTTTGTTTTTTCTCTGAAAGCATATATATTCTTCTATTTATCTCTGGTATCTGGAAATTTCTCAAGGGTGTGTTCTGGTGTAGGTCTTTTTTATTCTTATTACTAGGAAATCTGTCAATATGAAAACTGTTAACCTGGAAATATATATACTTTTAGTTCTGGGAAGGTTTTTTTTAACATTATTTATTTGCTAATTTCTCCCCCATTTTGCTGTTCTCTCCTTCCCAAACTCCTGTTATTCATAAATTGATTGTTTAGTTTTCTTAACTCTTCTCTATTGTCACCATCCCTCATTCTTTTTATTCCAACTCCTAGGAGATTTCCTTAACATAATTTTTAAAACTTTTTTGACTTTTGAAATTATATCTATCTATCTATCTCTATATATCGATATATATTATACAATATACAATTTCTAAGAACTCTTTCTTATTCTCTGAACTCTTTCTTATTCTCTTATTCTCTTTTATAGAATCCTGTTTTTGTTTCATGGATGTAATATATTCTCCTATAGCTCTAAATATACTTAAAATTTTTAAAAGTTTTCTTTTGCTTTTTTTCATTGTGTGTTTCTTCATTATTCTTTCTTCCCTGTTGTCTTTCTTTGGGGAAGACTTGTCTAGATGTTTTCCTCCTGGTTGTTGATCCTTGATTACCCATTCAAATTTAAGAGTAGGAGACAAAATCTGATTAGAAATTCAGCTGGGCTTGTCAACTAGTGGGCTTCACTAATGATTGAGCAAGGATTCTGTCTTTTGAGGAGAAGAGGAACAAATATAAATTTCTTTATTTTTTTCCTCTTTTCCACCATGAAGAATTCTATAATCTCCCACCTACAGGTGGGAGGTAAGTGTAGGACTGGCTGTCCATGTTCTGGGAGCCAAGCAGGGGAAAAGGAGGACTGGGGTGGCAGGGGACTCATATTTCAGGATATAAGCTTTGATTTAATTCCCCTTTGCTCACTCCTGGCTCATCTGTGTTGGTATTCCCAGGTACAGAGCCCCTCTAGTTCAGTCTCAAGAGAATAAACCTCTATTCTTTTGTTAGGGTGGGATTGGGATAGGTACATAGTTCCAGGGGTGGGAGATTCGATCTGGGAAATCTAAATGCTTCTTATAAAGATCTTCAACCAATCCTCCCATTTTAGCCCCACCCCACAACTCCCACTTCAGCAATACCAGGAGCCTCCAGTTCCAAAACCTTTACAAAGCTCTGGGGTAGTGATTGGCTTCTTTTTATTGGCTTTCCTAAGGTTCAAATTTCTTGGTCTGCTAAGTCAGTTATTATTTGCACACCAAAATTTCAGTTTCTAATTTTTAAAAAAACATTTCTTTTCTATCTTTGACTCTTATCCTCTTTGAACTTGAGTGTTTATGACTTTAAATTGTTTTACTCTAACTTTAGTGAGATACTGGAAAGAAGTTCAGAGAAGTACGTGAGATCAATCTGTCATGTTTTAAAGGAAATTATTACCTCCTTTTAAAAGAAGATGATTCGGGCTTCCCTGGTGGCACAGTGGTTAAGAATCCACCTGCCAATGCAGGGGACACAGGTTCAAGCCCTGGTCCAGGAAGATCCCATATGCCATGGAGCAACTAAGCCCGTGTGCCACAACTACTGGGCCTGTGCTCTAGAGCCCACAAGCCACAACTACTGAACCCACGTGCCACAGCTACTGAAGCCTGTGTGCCTAGAGCCTGTGCTCCGCAACAAAGAGTAGCCCCCGCTCACTGCAACTAGAGAAAGCCCACGCACAGCAACAAAGACCCAACGCAGCCAAAAATAAATAAATTATTAAAAAAAAAAAAAAAAGAAGATGATTCTACATCCTCTGGCAGTATTCTCACTAAGGTGTAGTCAGCCCCTCCCTGCCACATCCTGTGGATATTTGGGACCCCCCACTGCTGGTTCTTACAGTTCTGGACCCCCCACAAAAGAATTCTCAAGTCAATAAACCTAGAAAAATTGAAGCAAAATAAACCCAAAGCAAGCAGAAGGAAGAAAATAATAGAGATAACAGTAGAAATCAATGAAATTGAAAACAGTAAAACAATAGAGAAAATCAGTAAGCTGGTTTTTTGAAAAGATCAACAAAATTGACAAACCTCTAGCAAGAAAAAAAGAGAGAGGACACAAATTATCAATATTAGGAATGAAGCTGGGAATAACACTGGAAGCTCTGCAGATGTCAAAAGGATAAGAAGGAAATGTTACAAACAACTCTATACGAATATATTTGACAACTTTGATGAAATGGACCACTTCCTGGAAAAAAAACAAACTACCACAATTGACCCAATATGAAATAGATCATTTGAATAGTTCTATAGCTATTGAGGAAATTGAATTAATAATTAAAACATTCCCCCAAAAGAAATCTCCAGGCTCTACACCCTTGCTGATTTTTTGGTCTACTTGTTCTCTCAGTTGTTGAGAGAGGGATATTGATGTCTTCAACTACAGTTGTGGCTTGTCTATTTCTATCAGGTTTGCTTTACATATTTTGCAGCTCTGTTCTTTTGTATGTACACATTTAGAATTGCTATGTCATCTTGATAGCTAACCTTTTTATCATTCTATAATGTCTCTCTTTGTCTCTGGTAATTTTATCTGATATTAATATAGACACATTTGCTTTCTTTTGATGAATGTCTGCATGATATATCTTTTCCCATCTTTTTACCTTCAACTTGACTATATTTTTATACTTAAAATGAGTTTCTTGTAGACAGCATATAGCTGGTCATATTTTTTAATCCACTCTGCCAACCTATGTCTTTTAATTGGTGTATTTAGACCATTTATATTAAATGTAACTATTGATATGTTAGGGCTAAAGCCTGCCATTTTGTCTTCTGTTTGGTTCCTCTGTTATTCATTTCTCTATTTTTTTTTTCTAACTTCCTATGGACTGCTCAACTACTTTTTAGAATGTCATTTTGATTTATCAATAGTGTTCTTAAGTGTATCCTTTGTATAGCATTTTCAGTGATTGCTCTAGGCATTACATTGTATGTAGTAACTTTTCACAGTCTACTGATGTCATCATTTTAACAATTTGAGTGTAGTTAGAGAAAACTTAAATCCTTTATGTCCCTTTACCCTCCTTGTTTGCAACATAATTTTCTTATGTACTTCCTCTACAAACATTTAGAACCACATCAGACTATGTTATAATTTTTCCTCCAACCATCAAATATTTAGAAAATTCAAGAAGGAAAGCTTATTACATTTACCCATACTTGTACTCTTTCTATTGTTTTTTTTCCTTTCCAATGCTCCAAGTTTCCTTCTTTTATTATTTCCTTTCTGTTTCAAAATTTTCCTTTAGCCATTTTTATAGGGTAGGTCTGCTAGTGACAAATTCTTAGTTTTCCTTTGTTTGAGAATGTCTTAACTTCTTTTCATTTCTGATGGATATTTTCAGTGGGTATAGGATTCTAGGTTGACAGTTCTTTTAGTACTAGAAAAAAATATTGTGCCACTTCTCTCTGGTCTCCATAGCTTCTGATGAGAAATTGCTGTCATTCAAATTATTTTTCTCCTATAGGTAGTGCCATTTTTCTTGAACTGTATCAAGATTGTTTGTCTTTAGTTTTCAGAAGTTTAATTATGATGTATTTTGGTATGAATTTCTTTTGGCTTATCCTGTTTGAGATTCACTCTGATTCTTGAATCTATAAATTTATGTCTCATCATATTTGGGGAGTTTTTAGCCAGTATTTCTTTGAGTACCTTTTCATCCCCACCCTCTTTCTCTTCTCCTCCTGGGACTCTGATGACATAGATATTAGATCTTTTGTTATAGTCCCACAGATCCCTGAGGCCCTGTTCTTTTTTTTTTTTTTTCAGCCTATTTTCCCTCAGTTATTTAAGATTTGGTAATTTCTATTGTTGTATCTTCAAGTTCATTAATTTTTTAAATGTCTCCTTCATTCTGCTGTTGAGCCCACCCTTTGAGCGTTTTATTTTGAGTATTGTATTGTTAAGTTATAAAATTTCCATTTGGTTCTCTTTTATAACCTCTATTTCTTTGCTGAGACTTTTTTTTTTTTTTTTTTTTTTTTTTAAATTTAGGTGGGTGAGGGCTTGAGGCTTGTTTTTTTTTTTTTTTAATTTATTTATTTAATTAATTAATTTTATTTATTTTTGGCTGTGCTGGGTCTTCGGTTCGTGCGAGGGCCTTCTCTAGTTGCGGCAAGTGGGGGCCACTCTTCATCGCGGTGCGGGGACCGCTCTTCATCGCGGTGCGCGGGCCTTTCACTATCGCGGCCCCTCCCGTTGCGGGGCACAGGCTCCAGACGCGCAGGCTCAGCAGCTGTGGCTCACGGGCCCAGCCGCTCCGCGGCATGTGGGATCCTCCCAGACCAGGGCTCGAACCCGTGTCTCCCGCATTAGCAGGCAGACTCTCAACCACTGCGCCACCAGGGAAGCCCTGCTGAGACTTTTTTCCACTTGTTTCAAGTGTGCTCATAATTGCTTGTTGAAGCATTTTATCATGGCTATTTAAGAATCTTTGTCAGGTAATTGTAACATCTTTGTCATCTTGATGTTGGCATCTATTGATTATCTTTGTTTTTTCATTCAGTTTGAAATCTTCCTAGTTCTTTTTTTAGAAATTCACGTTCTTTTATTTATTTATTTATTTATTTATTTATTTATTTATTTATGACTGTGTTGAGTCTTCGTTTCTGTGCGAGGGCTTTCTCTAGTTGCGGCAAGTGGGGACCACTCTTCATCGCGGTGCACGGGCCTCTCACCATCGCGGCCTCTCTTGTTGTGGAGCACAGGCTCCAGACGCGCAGGCTCAGTAATTGTGGCTCACGGGCCCAGTTGCTCTGTGGCATGTGGGATCTTCCCAGACCAGGGCTCGAACCCATGTCCCCTGCATTGGCAGGCAGATTCTCAACCACTGCGCCACCAGGGAAGCCCTTCCTAGTTCTTGATAAGACACATGATTTATTGAAACCTGGACATTTTTATATTATGTTATGAGACTCCAAACCTTAGTTAAACCTTCTTTTTTATCTGGTTTTCTCTGACAAAGCTCCAACAGAGGAATATGTTGTGGGTAGCCACCATATTATTGCCAAGTGAAGGTAGAAGTCTGGTTTCCCATTCAGCCTGCAGCCAAGGGAGGGAGGTTCCTCATTGCTGCTGGTCAGGGGTGGGAATTCCAGCTCTCCGCATGGTCTCCTCTGGCACAGTGGTAAAGAGGATTTGTTAACCACTTATTGATGATGAAATCCCAGACTTTCCACCAGGTCTGACACCATGCCAGTGGAGAAGGGGAGGGAAGCTTCATTATTGCTAGGTGGGGGGTGTAAGTAGACACTTCCCATGTGACCTCCACTGACATTGTGGTTGGAGGGGCATCTTGGTATCAGTCATCTGGAATGAAAGTCCCTGGTCCCTAGTTGGCCTTCTCTGACAGCATCCTGGCAGGTGTGTTGGGACACCTCATTACAGCCTAGTCAGGACAGGAACCTAAGCTTCCCATTCAACCTTTGCTGGCATGGGTGGAGGTAGGGTGATGGTTTTTTTCTGTGGTGTTTGTTTGGCTGGAGTGGAGCAGTAATTGTCTAAACATTTTCCATCTTGCTAGGCTGCCCCTTTCCTGGTCCTTTAACTCAACCAGGTTTTTGTTGGAGATTTTTCTCTTTTTTTGTGTCTGTTGTCTTTTTTTTTTGTGCCTGTTGGTTTTTCTGGGCCACTGGCTTCTTCAGCTCTAAGTCTGGGATGTATGAGGCCAAAAGAAGACCCATGGACCTCACAACCATGTAATTCCTCAGGTCTTGAAGTACCTAGCCAGTCTGCCTTTGGCTCTCCACCTTTCCGAGTCTTCTTAGGTTTGTGTTATATGTAATGTCCAGGGTTTTTAGGTGTACTTAGCAGGAGGAACCAGGGAAAGGACATCTATTCCATTGTCCCAGAAGCAGAAGTCCCCAATACGTTACTTTTTCCATTTCATAAATGAGGAAAGAGACTCATTTATGTTTGTCCCAAATCACAAGATTCCAAGCAGGATATAGACTAATTACCATGGAGCTTCTTCTCCTGCCAGAAACCAGGGTGCCCAGAACATGTAAGAGCCAGCACTGGGGCTCCAACTATCCACAGGATATTGTATGCCCCCAAATCACATGGCAGTTACCTGCATAACTAGAATGTAATCTCACATTTGTATGAGTCTACAACTAAGACTCTTTTCTCCTATGACACAGGCTCATGGGGCCTAGGTCCAAATATAAGAAAAGTGGTCATATGAAATAAGGATTAGACTTACTTCTCATGGATTCAGAGAACAAAGCTGTCCAATCAGAGAGCAGAAACCATCCATCAGAGATGCTATGGTATGGTTCAAAGGACCACCTGGATAAGAATGTTAAACATGTCATTAAAAATGCAGATCCTGAGGTGATATTGTATGTGTGCCTCCTAAAGATTGTTAACCATTGCTACAGAGAAAAAAGGGTGAAAGTTCCATGACAGATTAGAGCTCTTCAAACTGAGACTCTGTGATTCTCCTGAGGGCATTGCCTCAGTCACCCCACATGGGTGATGGCCCATGCTGCTCTTTCAATTACTGGTAAAACTAGCCTGGTGAGCAAGGCCAACCCACTCCTGGCTTATGGGAACATGTTGTGAGCTTCCTCCAGGGGAAGGGAGATTTGGGGTCGGGGAGGGGACCAAGGGAGGGACCTAGACAAAAGTGGCAGATAGTAGAAGACTAATGGAATTAATACAAGAGAGTCATTAGCCAACGATTCTGGAATCTTGCCAGCCCTCTCTAGAAAATGGCCCAAACTGCCCCCTTAATAGCATTAAGTGAAATTAGAAATCAGAGATGCTGGCTGATCAATCTCCTTGGGGTTTCTCTGCAGACATTGTGCAGTGGGGGTGGGGACGATCCTTCAGGGGGGCGGCCATGGCTTATCTGCCAGCAGCTGTAGCATGTGGTCTGCTCTGTCAGCTTCCCTAGCCCCTGGCCTGGAGGCAAGGAGCCAAACAAGCAGGCCTGAATCATGGTCAAGTCTTCAACCCATTCCCCAGCACCCCACCCCATAGCACAAAGTCCCCTCAAAGAGGAGCCAGTTAGAGGCAAAATGCTTTGTCTCAGAAATTTCCATGGCCACAAAATTTAGGTTGGAGTGGTGTCCTGGGCAGGGGTCATTGTGGAATGGTGCCAGGAGGGACTTTCTTTTTTTCAACATAGCCTGAGCCTAAGTTCCTTGAGAATCTGAGAGGCCTCAGATTGAGAAGAGAAGGCCATGATCCACTGGGTACCACATCTCCTTCCAAGGCCTGGTTCTGGGGCAGGAACATACTGAGAAGCCCATTTGGGGCTTAGCGACTTAGAAATTTGGTGACCTGAGTTACCTCCCATCTCTTTCAGCATGTGGTCCACCAAGGCTCATTGACTTTGCCTGATGGATGCTTTTGGAATCTCCAGCAGAGGCCTTGCTGCTTCATCAGTCCGCTTGCTCACATTCTCCACTGCCTTGGCTTAGCCTGTGGTGTTAATGGTGATCCATTATCCTCTGTTTCTAATGACAAACCTTGGTTACCTCATCAACCACATCCCTCCTTTCTCCTAGGATGAGGGATGGGGAAGTTAACCAAGCCAGGTTGAGACGTGAGAGCAAGAGGTTAAGCAGTGGGGGCTCCTGTGGAGCAGCTGAGCCCCCTGAGGAGACCAGGACTGTGGTGCCAGACGGGGAGCACCTCAGCTCCCAGGATGCTTCTGTGTCAGCAACAACCATCAAATCTGCCTGCCTGACGCTCATTGGCCAGGCCTGGGCTCCTGCTGGGAAGAGCTCTTCTGCGCCTCACTGAGACCGGTCGCAGCTCAGTCAGCAGCAGAGTGGGCCAAAAGCAATTTCTTCATGATGTTTCCAAGGGTGTGATTTCACACATTGTGCATTTCTCTGGGCTCCCTGGGGGTCTGATGGCATCAAACCCACAGCCAGCAGCACCTCAAAGGTGGGGTGGGTGGTGAGCACACGTGTGGTGTGTGTGTGTGTGTGTGTGTGTGTGTGTGTGTGTGTGTGTGTGTAATGCCTGCTGAGGCTGTCCACAAACAGTTTTGCATGCACCAGTAAGCAAGGTGTTTCTAGGTGCCCAGTGAATACTCTTGTCTATACTACATCAAAATGAGAAATCAATTCTGGTAATTACCCTATTTCCTTGATTCTAATATGCCATTGATTATAAGATACACCACTGATTTAATAGCTGCTTCAAAAAAAAAGAAAAGAAATTTACACATCTATTTTAAGACACATCCTTATTTCAGAAATGTTAGAACATGTGTAGGGGAAGAGGGGAGATGCATATTATAATGGAGAGAAAATGGTAATTGGGAGATAGTCAAACCAATTGCCTGGTTCATCGGTAAATGCAGTCAGCATGATTTATTGGCCTGTTCTGTGAGAGAGAACCTTTTCAGGTGAGAGATTTTTGTGGGTTGGTGGGCACACTGGCCAATGACTCAACCACCTTGAGTTCAATGACTGTGCCCCACTCCTTGCCCTTTCTTGCGGGCCCCTTCCCAAAGAGCATCTCCTCATATTCACTGTCATGCCAGGCATCCGATTCTAACTAAGTGACTCCCAGAAGACTGAAGGCAGAAAGGTACCCTCATCTCCTTTCATCTGGCACTGGCTACTGCGCTCAGGGCCTCCCCGCAATTCCCCAGGGACTCAGATCTCCCTCCTATGGTGTCAGCATCACAAAAGACCCGTACCCCAGAGCTGGATCAAAAGGGCTGGGCACTCTCCTCCCACCCACTATCCAGGTGAGGACTTAGTGAGACCATTATCATTTGCTTCCTGCCTGTCTCTCCCACCTTCTCTCCCAGTACACAGCCTCCAGCCAAACCGTCTGTCACCACCTCTCCAGCATGCCAGGCTTCCTCCTGATCCCAGCCTTTGCTAAGACTGTTCTCCTAACCTGGCAGAGCCTTCAATACCCTTGATCAACACTCCAATCTATTATTTTGAAGAGGAAAAAAGGTGGGCTTTAGACACACACTGGTTGTGAGGTGGCCCTAATAACAAGCCAGCAGGACACTTGGAAGGTCTGAGGCCTGAGGTGGGAAGTGGTAGGAAAAAAAAAATCTTTGAGAAAATGAAAATCAGAAAATTTTGATCCACACTGGAGAGTGGGAGGAACTGGCTAGGGGCTGAGTGAACAGGGGGCTGGAGTGGTCCAGGGAGAAGACAGTCAAGAAAAAGACTTAAGAGGGAGAGTCTTTACAAAGGTGCTGGAGAAGAATCCTGCTATGAAGAAGGCAGAGACAATTTCAGGGGTCATAATCTTATAAGCCTCTCTCAGATCTCAAACTCTTCTACTTTTACCTGGTTTTTCTATTTTTCATTCCGGGTTCTCAGCCTGGGAGTTAGGGTGCTACCCCTGCCTAGGGCTGTTTAGTAATGTCTGAAGGAGTTTGTTGTTGTTTTTTTTTTTTTTAAATTATTATCTATTTATTTATTTATTTGGCTGTGTTGGGTCTTCGTTTCTGTGCGAGGGCTTCCTCTAGCTGCGGCAAGCGGGGGCCACTCTTCATCGCGGTGCGCGGGCCTCTCACCATCGCGGCCTCTCTTGTTGCGGAGCACAGGCTCCAGACGCGCAGGCTCAGTAGTTGTGGCTCACGGGCCTAGTTGCTCCGCGGCATGTGGGATCCTCCCAGACCACGGCTCGAACCCGTGTTCCCTGCATTAGCAGGCAGATTCTCAACCACTGCGCCACCAGGGAAGCCCTGAAGGAGTTTTGATTGTCACTATAACTGGGTCTCTACTGTCATTTAGTGGGCGGGACCAGGGATGCTAAGTATGCTGAAGTTCTTGGGATAGTCTGCACATGAATGAACTACGTGTCACAAATAACCCAGACTGAGAAATATTAGTCCCTGCACTACTTCACCTGGCCTCTAGGGGCTGGCCTAAGTTTGCCCTGACTGCTCTTCCCTATCAGACAGTCTGATTTGGAATTTTCAAATAGAAATTTCTTAAGAAACTACGAGAAGACAGATGGGAAATTATCAAAGAAAGCAACAAAGCATAAAAACAGATGAGCATCAACAGATTTCTGAGTCTAAGGAAGATCAAGTCTACTCAGTCTAATCACAGAAGCACTTTTTTTTTTAACCCACAGTTTTCCTGATTGAAACAATTTACTAGGTGCAGAGGTCCCATTTCTCTCCTTATTCTAAGGACACCACAGCAAGTCATAGTTCAGGCTGGTTCAGATGCTGTCCTGTTTAAGCTTTCCAGAGACCAATTCCTGGACCTCTCTCTGTGCGTGACCCAGAAGGACCATGGGCTCAAATTCAGTTCAGTCTCAAGCTGCCCTAGCCTACTGGGCTCTTCCCAATTTCCGGGTTTTCATACTAGCCCCAAGCACCAGGTCTGTCTGAGCAAGGTGTGGTCTTCTGATTTGCCTTTTAGGGTAAGTATAAGGCAATGCTAGTAGCTGTAACAGAGTACTCATAAACTCTCATGACTTAACACAATAAAAGTTTATTTTTCACTTATTTAAAGTCTAAAACAAGTATTCCTGATGGAATTATTCTCCTCCAAGTGGTAATTCTGGAACCTAGGCTCCTTCCATCTGGTGGTTTCCCCTCTTTGATATGTAGTTTCTCAGCTTACCATCTTATCGGCATCAAGCCTGCAGAGAGGAGAGAGCCTGGAGAATTGCCTGTGGGTGGTGTTCAAGGGCCAGACCTTGAACACATTGCTTCTGTTCGTGTTCTATTGGCAGGAACCCAGACATATGGCCTCGCCTAGCTGCACGAGAGACTGGGAAATATACTCTAGCTGTGTGTCTAGGAAGACAAAGAGTTTGGTTTGATAATCAGCCAGCGGTGTCTGCCCAAATCCCCGCATGTATGGGCTTTTAGAAGTCCTGTTGTCATTTTTCTCTACCATTTCTGGATGGTACACAGCAATTTCCTGGTTAAGAATAAATGGCTGGTTCTTTAAAAAGTAAAACATAGGGTTACCATAGGACCTGCAATTCCACTCTTAGGTGTGTACCCCAAAGAATTTAAAACAGTACTCAAACAAATACTTACACACATATATTCATAGTTGTACTATTCGCAACAGCCAAAAAGTGGAAACAACCCAAGTGTCCATCAATGGAATAAATGGATAAACAAATTGCGGTGTATACATACAATGGAGTATTATTCAGCCATAACGAGAAATGAAGTACGGATACATGTTACAATGTGGATGAACTTCAAAAATATTCTAAGAAACCAGACGTGAAAGGTCATGTTACATAATTTTGTTTATACAAAATGTCCAGATAGGAAAATCCACAGGATAGAAAGCAGACTGGTGGTTGCCAGGGACTAGAGGGAGGGGGGAGTAGAGAGTGACTGCTTGTGTACAGGGTCTCCTTTAGGATGAAAATGTTTTGCAAGTCGATAGATGTGGTGGTTGTACACTGTGAATGCACTAAATGCCTTTGAATTGTTGACTTTAAAATGGTTAATTTTCATCCCATATTTTGGGACTGCTTTTGCCTTCTGAGATGGCCCACTTTTGTTTGTGGAGTGTGTTTCTCCCAGGGCTGCTCTCAATTTCCCAGATGATTCCATGCCCTGGGGCCACTCTTGCCTTTTGAGACAGACCACATTCTGTCTGTGGAATGTGTATCTCTCTAAATACACTCACTTTCACTTTAAAATAAAATAAAATAAAACAACAAAATAAAATACAGTGGTTAATTTTATATTATGTGGATTTCACCTCATTAGAAATTTTTTAATGATTCTAAAAAAAGAATAAATGGATGGGTTTTTAAATTTTTATTTTTAGTGAAGTCTAGCTTTTACCTATTATTCTTTGTTAATTTTTCTGCTCTGTATCACATACCATGGTGCATATCATCCTGGCCTGGTCCAGCAGCTTACTTCGTCCTGTACTCCGTTTAAAGACATTGGGGAATTAACTGGCTTATTTTTCCTTAATTCCTTGGACTTTTCCCTTGGGTTTAGTTTACGATAATAGGAAATGCATTTCTAACATATAGAGTGATGCTCTGTCAGAGTTCATGTGCTGAACAACGATAATTGACATACCCTGGACTTGTTTATTTTTACTTAGTTATTATTCTAACTGCCATCCACTTCTGGAAGCTTCTGAGCTTCCTTCCCACCATGCCTGCCCTCATCCAGTAGCTGCTCCTCCACCCCTGTCCTCTGGGTGCTGTCTAGGAGATTGAGAGCTAGGCATTTTCAAGCCTTCCTAGGAAACCAGCTCCAGTCTTTTCTGCACACATGAGTCAAATATCCACTACAATTTTTAAAATATTTTTTAAAATTAATCATATTCTGCTCCTGCGTCAAATAAAATAGCACAACTTACCACGTTGTTTTGTACTTCTTTTAATATAGAACTTTTATTCCTCTAGAGTATAAGCCATTTGAGGGTAAGAACCATGCCTTAATTGCCCCTATATCCTTGGCACTTAATACAGTACCTGATAAAAAGTATTTCTCAATAAATATGAATTAAATGAATGAACAAAATGTAATAACATACAGACAAGAAAACGGTTGTTTTCTCATAGGAATAAACAACTTGATTGAAGCCATTCTCTTGTAGAGAGAGCAGCTTTTACCTGAAATCAGTGGATTGTTCATTCCTGGAAGAGCACAAAAGAACCATTAACTAGGGCTGGCAGGAATTATAAGCAGTCAGGCTCAAGGAAAGAAACAAGCTGTGTTATAAATGGGAGTCTAGAACTCAGGAACAGTGGAAGGGGCAGATCAGGAGTGGTAAGAATAGAGAACCAGTCCTACTCATTGGGGGAGGGTAGGCAGGCTCTGCCATAGGCGGTGGGGGAAATCCAGACAAGCAGTAAACTCTGTGTGCAGATGGGCGTAGGTGGCCATCTTAGGGAAGCCTATCAAAGGGAAAAAGAGAGGACCCCAGCAGCTCTGGACCTTGGTACGGGGTTGGGGGAGTGCTATGACAGGAGCCATGGGAGAGTCAAATGGGTAGGTGGTCAGCATCAAGGAGAACTGGCAGCCATTTGGGCTGTGGGTGAGATTTCTGGAAAGAATGGTGGAATTCAGTACCCTGGAAAGATAGACAGGAGTAAGGCTGGGTCTTGGCTTTGGAGAAACTGGGTTCTTGCCAAGTTTTCTAGGCAGAAAACCGAAGAGGCCCAGGAGGGATGTTTGGTGAGAACCTGGATACAAACAAAGCCTAAGAACTAGGTTGTGCAGTCGGAGCAGGGCTGGGTGACTTACAGCTGAGCTCCTGAACTAGGTAGGGCTCCTTAAACTTGCTCCATGACTGAGGCCAGGATGAGTCTCGGAGGCTGAGGCAGAAGTGAGAATGCAGATTAGACTAAAGTGCTAGAGTCTAGGGTCTAGAGTCTAGGACCCACTAGAGAATGGGGAAGGGAGGCCTTTGGGGAGCAAAGAGCCATTAAAGTTAAACCTTTGAAAAGCAGACTTATGTGATTGCCAAGCTGGATTCAATGATCAGGTCAGGTACCTATAAATTACTCCACTGGATTTAAAGTGTATACATTTTAAAGATTTTTCTTTCCCCATAGCAAAGTAGATTTACAATCTGAATGGCTGCGCTTATTAATTTTAATAACCTCCTCTAGAATGGAAGTATATGCGAGGACAAGAAGTAAGGGCCTATGTTCTGAGGTCTAAGAAAGGAGAGGATCCCTCCCCAACATCTACAGCTATGGTGGCCACAGGGGGTCTTCTGGTGACCATGACCCCAGGGGAGGTTGCTCATGCCTCCACTCCCCACCTATCCAGCTGGCATGCCTGCTTCCCTGAGGGCTCCAGACAAATAGAGCCGTCTGTTCTCTTACTCAGTGGTTGGGTTGTTCAACTCTTTCTAGATGTGTTTCCCCCAGCTCTCAGTAGAGCACCCCCAGGCCAGTACCTGGGAGAGCCTTAGTAAATTCTTAATGGAAGGCCGGCTTGGCCAAGGGCTAGCTGCCTTCCTTCCCACCTGTTTTGAGTGTGGTTCTTCAGTCTTCTAAGCAATTTTATGAGTTATCCAGTGCTTTTTCAATAAATTCCCTTTTCAGATGACATCAGTCTAAGTCAGTCCTGATATTTACAGTCAAGAACCCTAGCAGATATGGAAATCAGAGTCTTAAGCGATGGCAGGAAACAGACTTTTGGAGAAATGGAGTGTTGGGATTTGTAATCTGCCTGGTTGGAGCTGAAGACAGTGGGAATCCAGCCAGGAACTCTAGCACCCTGTGGCTGAAGTAGCAAAACAGATCCTGAAGTTCCCACCTGTAGACAAGGGTACAGAGGCTCCGGAGCAGATGCTCTTGATGCCTGCAGCACATCTCCCGCCCTCCAGATGTCAGTGCAGCGGTGGGGCAGTCACACTTAAGCGGGTACCAGTGTCTCTCTGCTTTTCTGCCTCAAAGCTTTCTCCAAAGGCGCAGGAGGATGCCTCAGCTCATGATCAGTGCAGCCAGCTCCCAAGTGTGAGGAAAATTAGCATTCCTGAGGGCAAACCTCAACCAAAAGGGGATGGGAGCCAGTGGACAAGTGGTTCCACTCCTTTCCTTCAGAGGACAAGTCAAAGGTGCCTCACACGTGCTTCAGAAGACCTCCAGTGGACGTGAGCCCACCACATTCAGCAGCTCAATCACACACCCTCTGTTCATTTTTCTCTCTTTCCTGTCTCACTCACCCTGCTTCCTCACCTGCTTCCTGATGGAAATCCCAGATAAACGACCTGCATCTGAGTCTGAGTCTCAAGCTCGCTTTCAGGAGAGCCCAAACTAAGTCAAGGAACAGGGTGGAGAGAAGAATTAAAGGGTGGGAGGTGGAAGGGGCGGTGGCGGGGCGGCTGTAGGGTTGCTTCTGCCAGCACTGGGAAGCTTAAGGAGAAAATGGAAAACCCAAATTCATAAATTCCAGCCCAAGGCATTTATAGAAACCCAGGGACTTTCTATGACCTTACTAAAAGGCTTTCTTCTAGCTCTGTCGCAGGACTGAGATAGTCAAAATCAATTATAAAGTTTATCCTATAGGTGGTCAAATGACAAATTTGTTAAAAAATCACAGCTTCTCTACATTTCTAATGTGAAAAATAGGGCATTGACCAGCAAAGAGTGGGGTCCCAAAAGCTGGACTGAGGATATGTTGGAAGTCTGGGGGGACTCGAAGCACCCTGAACCTCTCACCCCGACTGAATCTTTCTGGCTAGAGACAGTAACTCCTCCCCCTCTGCAGCTGTTTCTGCCTTGTTTGTAAACCCTATATGGACCCACCTTATGCAGTTACCTTGCAAGGATAGGAGTCACTATCCTTATTATCTCCAGACAGAAAAAAATGATTAGAGGTAGATCACAGCATGCTGGGGGGTGGGGGGTGGAGGTGGTTAATTACATGGCCAAGCTCTGGAGGAGAAAATGTACACATCAAAAGTACAACATGACATTGTTAATTTGAATCACCAAAAATCTGAGGAATTCATGTGAGAATGAATTATGAGAGAATAAGACCAAGAAAAGAATACAGTGTTAGATTGTCTGAATCTGAAGATTGACAATTGAATGTCCTAACCTAAGTCACTAATTCTAATTCTGTGTTTGGTTGACTGAAGCATGGATTCCACATTGGTTCCCACTAAGTGGAGTTGAGAAGCCAGAAATTCCTCAGACATAAGGAAGGAATGCAGAGAACTGAGGGCATAGAAATGTGGAAATAGATTTATGCGAGACCCACCCACTCACTCTGAGAGGACCCAGAAGACATTTCTTTTTCCCACTGTCTTGAGGAATATATATTTACCAAGATGTCTAGTGGGTCATGTCCTGTTGCCCTGGAATTATGGTTAAGGCCAAAAGTTAGGATAGAAGATGCTAAGTATCATACATTCTAAATACAGAGTCATCACGCCACCTCTATGCAGGACATACCAGGGGTACCGTCACCACCAACACCCTCACTGTCCCCACGATGTGCAGTGATACCTGAGAGACATAAGCTAGGCTTTGGGGGATACAGTGTTTATGGTGAGAAGCTATTCCCTCCCTTCGCACCTGATGGGTGGAGAAAGGAGAGGGGATGCTCTAAGAGAATCACTTGTAAAGAAGGGAGCAGAGAAGACTGCCATTTCATGCCCTGGTTGGATGTCTGCTTTGCTGACCTGAGCAAGGGAAAGGAGACCTGGGAAAAGATGGTGGGGCCAGGTCTGTGTATGGGGCAGGGATGGGCAGTAAGCTTATACTCCTATCATTTGGCATGGTAAAGACCCATGAGTTTCCCAACGGTTGGGTGGCCATAGCAGAAGGGAGCTGGTCTTGAGTTGTCTTGTCAGTGACTCCACACGAGGACTGACTGCCCACCAAAGTCATCCTGGCAGCTGGAGACGAGGGTTGAGTACATTTGGTGGGGATTGGGGAGGGATGGGGAGATAAGCCAAGCCAGAGTCAATCTCCTGGGTCAGGGAAATGTAGAGTGCAAGTCCCCACAAGGTACACCGGGAGCTCACATTTGAGCTGAGCATTTGGTGCCTGTCCCACAAGGGGCTCGATGACCTGCCAAGAAGCAGCAACAACCGACAGAAGAAAGACTGCAGCCTCTCCCAGTGAAGAAGAGAGACGTTTACCCTTTTCCTTCTTGCTCCTCTTTGCCTAATCGTATAACTGCCAAAAACTCCAGGACTGGCAAATAGAGGCCTGATTTGAGCTAAAATGAAAAATCATGGCCCTCACCTCTTTCCCACTCCTAAATCAGTTCACAGACATGGAACAAAGACAGTGGGAATCCAGCTGCAGTTAACACCATGATAGTGCATTGAGAATCTTCTAGCCTTCCCTGAAGGGATCTGGTGGCCACTTACCAGGGTAACTATGTATTGATCGGGGTAACTGGATTACCCAGATCTTTCAAGGTTTATTGGACACTGGTTCTGGTATAACATTAATTCTTGGGGACCTTGAATACCACTTTATCCATTGGTCAATGTGAGGCTTTTGGGGCCAGGTGATAAATGGATTTTTACCTGAGTCTGTCTCATGGTAGACCCAACGGGGTATCCCATGGTTATTTTCTCAGTTGCTGACTAAATAATTGGAATAAACAACCTGAGCGACTGGCAGAATCCCTGCGCTGGCTCCTGATCCACGGAGTAAAGGCTATTGCCATAGGAAGGACCAAGCGGGAGTCTCTGGAGTCCTCCCAGAGCCATGATGGATGCAGAGATTAATGCAACCATTGGCAGCTTCCAGCTTTGAAAGGAGCCAAAAGCAAGAGACATCTCTGTTGAGGGTCCAAGTCGAAATGTAAGCACCTATGGCCTGTGCCTCTCATGACCCAGCTGATCCAGTGGTGATCAGGATTGTGGTAGGTCGGGATTCCATGTAGAACTGGAGAACACCAGTGGGAGGATTCCAGTGGGGGCTCCTGGGGTTTGGGAACAATGATGTCATCTCTTTGCCCAGTAATTCTTCATGTGAGAAACAGCTCTTGACTTTCTCCCAGAACTCATAGACTAAACACCAGAATATAGATACCAGGGGATCATGCAACCCACGTTGCCAATTATGAACCGTGTATGATGTGACCAGTAAGCCAAGAAAAGTGTGCCCAGCGCCACCACACCACCAGGTGGAAGCAGTATATTTGGGGCTGGGTCAGGCAGGGCCTGAAGACACAAGCCTGTTGCATTTGGATTACTTTTGACACACCTGCTCCTGTTCCACTGCAGCCTGCCCTCAGCACACACCTACGAGCTCGTGGAGAGCGCCCTATGACCTGTTGACTGCAGAGGACAAATTGAGCCTGATTTGCAGGTGGCTCTGTACAATATTCTGGAATCTCACAGTAAGGGACTGCTGTGGCATCAGAACTGCCCTCAGGGCCAGCCTTGAAGGACAGCAGAGAAGGCAAGCCCTCCCAGGGACAGGCCTTTTGCAGTATATTTTCACCACTCAGATGAGGAGAGATGGCCTGAGGTAAGCAACTAAAGTGATTCGTGAGCAGTAGCAAGTGGTTTGGCCCGATGGCCAGGGGTTTGAAAGGAACTAGATGGAAAATTAGTGACAAGGAGGTTTAGAGAAGGGGACTGTGAGTGGACCCGTACCCCCAAATCACAACACCCTCTAGCCTCCCTCCTGCCTCCAATATGTCTCCCACTTTATCATCCAAGTGACTTTGCCAACCGGCTAATCTAATCCTGTCACTCCCTCCACAAGAATTGTAATGACTCCCTATGGCTCAGGAGATAAAATATAAACCCTTTACAGAACCTGTCCCTTGCCTATTTGTCTAAGCTCATCTCTTACCACTTCCCTAACACTTAGGCTGATTCCTAAAAGCATGCCTTTCTTTCTCAGGCTTCTGTACCTCTGCACGTGATTTCTCCCTCTGCCCGGAAGGACCCTGCACTATTCATCCTCCAGGGCTCGGCACAGAGGACATCTCCAGGAAGCCTGCCCAGATTCAGCCTGGAACCACATGCTTGGGCTTCAGTCCTGGCTCTGCCACTTAACCTTGGGCACATTACTTAGCCTTTCTGTGCCGCAACTTCCTAGCCTAAAAAATAGGCAAGGCTGGTGTGAGGATTAATTAATATATAAGTATTAATAATTATTATTATGTTTATAAATAATAAAATGTAAATATACAAGGAAATAATACAAAAGCAGAAGCATAAAAGCAGGATTGGGCCTGACACAGAGCAAGTACTCAGCCTGTGTTAATTAGATACTCTTTTCCCTGTGCTCCTCAGTACCCTGTGCACATGCCCAAGCAGACGGGGTAAGGGGAGTCTCCCCTCTCTGCATATTTAGTATCCAACAAGTGCCTGGCATATATCAGGCTCTCAGTAAATACTCGTGGGATGAGCAAACAATGTGTGGAATCAGAATCAGAGATACAGTCTCTGTTCTGTCATTTACTAATAAAACCTTGGACAAGTCACACAGCAAGTAAAAGCTTCAGTTTCCTCATCTGCAAAATGAGGATGATAGCACAAATATTAAGCTGAACCACAGGAAAGTGACATTTTTGTAGGTCAAAAACAATTGAATATCGGCAATTTCGTATGCTTCAACATAATTCTTACACTCAGGGCTAAAGGGAGGCCCAAAGGAGGTAATGGATGTGAGAGTAATTTGTAGGCTGTAAAGTGCCATAAAACGTCAGTATTAATGTCCGTTTTGATTATTATCAGATATGTGTGGCAAGTTAGAATTGATGGATTCGAGTAGAATCATTTCATTTAATTCTCTTTGTATAATAAAGAACAATTTGGAGAAACAGGTTAAAATTTTAAATTCACAGGACAGGTGGTATCAAAGCTGGATTTGAACTCAGGACTCGTGGGCTTGGGCGGGCCGCCATGGGAGGGCAGGAGCTCAGGGAGGCCTGGCAGAGAGCGGTGGGTCTGAGAGAAGCAGTAGCCTGCCTGTCTTCCAGCCTGTGCTCAGGTAGCATTCTGTGGCTCTCGGAAGCCCCTCAGGGATTTTTCCGGCACTCTGGTTCCTCCAAGAGTACACGCTGTATTTGTTCACAGTCACTCGCCTTGCCCAGACTCCAAGGTGACAGCCTTCCTGGAATTCCTGATGTAGTAGGAGCTTCCCTGGTGAATGTCAATACACAAAGGTCCATGGGAGCCTGCAACTTCCAGTTTGGACCACCCCCTCCATCCCCAGTGACTCTGCTGAAAGAGATCTGTTTATAGACTCCGGGTCCTGCCAGCAAATGTCCTTCTTGCTGTCCTTCCACCAGCTCAGATAGGTGACCACGTCGGATATAATATGAGGAGGGGGGATGGGCTTGATGACTTTTGAGATCCAGGCAGGCCAAGCAGAGTCGGTGTCTAGCAGAATTAACACTGAGCTGCCTTTAAACCAGAGCCTTCCAGTTGCTTCCTTTTTGCCCTCTTTACTTTCCTATATAAAAAAGACTCTCAATCACCTACACTTAGTGCGAATTTAAATCATAGTATTATCTACCATTTGAGCTGGAAGGGTTCTCAGAGACCACCCACAATTTATAGCTGAGGGAACTGAGGCCCAACCCAAGAGATAAGAGGCTTGATTTGAAACTAGGCCTGTGGAACCCCAGATTAGCACTCTTGATGTCAAATGACATGTTTTCAACAATGAGCTCTCATTTATAAGAATATGAGTGTATGACATAAGATAGTCCTGAATTCATCTAAATCTACCCCTTACCAGCTGTGTGACCTGGGGAGCATCACTTGACCTCTCTGGGCCTCAGTTCCCTCATCTGTAACAAACTTCCCAGTGTTGTAGAGAATCAAATAACATGTAAAGTGCCTATCATACCCAGAGTGTTTATTAAAAATAAGTTTCATTTCACTGTGGAATAAAAGACAAACTGTTTTGAAGAATCAATAAGCAAATAAGACTTTTGGCAGCACTGGTCAAGGAGGAGGAGAGGAGAGCAAGGCACTCTAACATATCTGATGTCACACTATTTTATCCTGCTTTTGTATAAGACTGGTAGTTTTTTTTTTTTCTCCAACTTGATTAAATTCAGGAAACATTTATTGAATGCTTATTATGTGCTAGACTAGGTTAAGTTTTGTGGGTGCAGATATAATAAGACAGTGTCCCTACACTCTGGAAGGTGACCCTCTGGCTTGGGAGACAGACGGGTAAACAAGGAACTGTGATGCTGTTCTGCATAAGAGGTGCACTAACAGTGGCATGTACAAGGGAAAGGGCATTCCAGGCAGAAGGAACACTTTGAACAAGTGCCTGGAGGCATGAAAATCAATTTGGAGTATGTATCAGGGAGGCATAGGCTTGGCAGCTGACAATAGAAAGCCTAAAATAGCAGGGGCTTAAGCAAGCTTGAGGTTTATTTCTCTCTCACATAAAAGAAGTGCAGAGACAGGCAGCCCAGGGCTGATGTGGCAGATCCTCAGTCACTGAGAACCCGGGCAGTGCAAGGTGCTGCTTAGAGCATGGTCTCCAGAGGCACACTGTCTGGGTTTTAATTCTTTCTCAGGCCATGAGACAGTGAAGAAGTTCTCTTTCCTCTCTGTTTCCTCAGCTGTAAAATGAGGATAATAAAAGTACCTGTCTCATAGGATTGCTAAGGATTCAATGATTTCATATAGAAAAAGTGTTTTGAACAGAACCCAGTGCATAATGGTGTCATATGTATTTTAACATTCTAATTTTCTACTCTAACATCCTTAGCACTTGGCTTTCATTCTCAAGGTCACCACATAGTCCAGAATGGCTGCTGGTGCTCCAGCCATTACGTTGCAATTCTAAGTAGCTGAAATAAGAAAGAGGAGGAGGACAAAGGTCCCACCCTCCAGCTGAGTCAGCTTCCTTTAAGCAATTTTCCAGAGTTCCCATGAATCACTTATGCTTAATAGGTCACTGGCCTGAACTTAGTCACCTGGCCTCATATAGTTGCAAGAGAGGCTTAGAATCATGGTTTTTGGGCTGGGTTCTCTTAGAAAAAAAGGAGAAGGAATACAGATTTTGATTGGTATAATATTGTGATTTATAAATCAAAAGAATGTATATTTGGTCTCTGTTTCTGGCACTGAGCTCCTAAAACCCTTGGAATTTCCTGCGATAAGAGCAATAAATGTGTCTTTTGTTATGTTAATGAGGTAACTTTGGGAATGCCCCTAGGTAACAAGAGCTGAGGGCTGGTTGCCAGGAGAACCAACAGAGTATTTAGAGGATTGGAAATTTCTGTTCCATCCCCTGACCTCTGGGAAGGGGAGAGGGGCTGGAGATTGAGTTCAATCGCCAATGACCAATGATTTAATCAATTGTGCCTATGTAATGAAGCCTCCATAAAATCGTGAAGGACTGGGCTCGGAAAGCTTCCATGTTGGTGAACACGTGGAGGTTTGGGGAGGGTGGCATGCTCAGAGAGAGCATGGGAGCTCCGAGCCCTTTCCCCATACCTTGGAATATGCATCTCTTCCATCTGGCTGTTCCTGATTTACATCCTTTTATAATAAACTGATAATCTAATAAGTTAAATGTTTCTCTGAGTTCTGTGAGCTGCTCTAGCAAATTAAATGAACCCAAGGAGGGAGTTGTTGGAATCTCTAAGCTATAGCTAGTTGGTCAGAAGCCCAGGTGATAACCTCCTGGATTTACTATTGTCATCTGAAGGATGGGGTGGTGGGGGTGGGGGTGGGGGTGGGGTGGGAGGGCTGGAGCAGTCTTGTAGGACTAAACACATAACCTGTGGGATCTGATGTTACCAGTGTCAAAATTGAGTTATTGTAGGACACCCAGCTGGTGTTAGAGAATCACTTGGTGGTATGGGGAAACTATTCCCCTTCCTCACACACCTGCACATTGGAATTGTGTCTAGAATTCTTTTTAATTGGCAAGTTGCAGTAGCTGCCACAGGGAATAATAGATAAGCTCCAATAGGTGGGCTCCAACATTGAGATCTCTTACATATCACAGGTAGAGTGAGAGGAGGGGTGAGTAAAGAGATGTATTCAGGTTTTGACATCAATGGGTGCCTGCCTGGGAGCAGGGATTAGATTTCTGGTTGGGGAAGGGCAAGTGTGTAAGAAGGTGCCACCTCTGACAGCTGTCTCTCCAAATGTGCTGTTTTCACACTCTTCCTCGTCTAACAGATTCCCATCAGTCTACAATTGTCATACAACATATTACCTTGAAAAGTGAAAAGTGCCACTTTTCAGGAATGTGTTTGCTGCCCCCCTCCCCCCTTGCATATGGAACCCTGCAGAGCACCAGCATCTGGGGAGAGGAAGAGGAAGAAGAGGAGTCTCTGTGTCTGTTAGGACTCTGAGCACCCAGCTTCCTGGTTACTTCTATTGGTGTTCCAGTGTTCACCCCAACTGTGGTTGGTGGCAGAGCTCATTCAATCGTAGACCCTTCTGGAAACCTGCTCTACCTTTATGCTCTGGGTCCCAGGACCTTCCCTAGCCTTTAAGAAGTGGTGGCCTCGCTGCTGAGCCCCTTTCAGGATAAAGGTTGGGCTAGCCTTTCTTCAGGAGCCAAAATTCTTTGCCCTCAGAGCACTGCTCCTGACCTACCAGCCCCTGCTGCCTTCACCCAGAACAGCAAACAGACTGGCTATGATGGTAAAGCAGAGAGCACAAGCTACACTTAACTTTAGGGAGATGGAGTATATTTATTATCTATTGCTGCATGTCTATTTACCCCAAAACTTAGTAGCTTTAACATGATAATAAAAAAACAGACATAATAAACTCAGTTTCTGTGGATTGGGAGTCTGGGAGAGATTTGGCCAGGCAGTTTTGGCTCAGGGTCTCCATAAAGTTGCAGACAAGATTTTTGTGGGGCTGCATCATCTGAAGGCTTGACTGGGGCTGGAGGAGCCACTTCCAAGGCAGCTCATTTATATGAGTAGGTGGTCCTGCCCTTTGGCAAGAAACCTCAGTTCCTCTCCCTGTGGACTTCCTCTGAGGACACTTGAGTGTCCTCAGGATGTGGCAGCTGGCTTCCACCAGAGCAAGAGAGCCAAGAGATAGAGAGCCAGGGAGAAGCTTTCCTTTTGATGTCCTAGCCTCATGATCACGTAGCATTACTTCCACCACATTCTATTTTTTAGAGTTGAGTTACTAAGTCTGGCTCACATTCAATGGGAGGGAAATTAGGTTTCACCTTTTGAACAGGGGAGTATTGAAGAATTTGAAGACAGGGCAGACAGCAGAAGCAAGAAGAACTACAATTCTGCAGTCTGTGGAAGGAAAACCACATTCACAGAAAGATAAACAAAATGAAAAGGCAGAGGACTTTGTACCAGATGAAGGAACAAGATAAAAACCTCAGAAAAACAACTAAATGAAGTGGCGATAGGAAACCTTCCAGAAAAAGAATTCAGAATACTGATAGCAAAGACGATCCAGGACCTCGGAAAAAAAATGGAGGCAAAGATCGAGAAGATGCAAGAAATGTTTAATAAAGACCGAGAAGAATTAAAAAACAAACACCTAGAAGATTTAAACAACAAACAAACAGAGATGAACAATACAATAACTGAAACAAAAAATACACTAGAAGGAATCAATAGCAGAATAACTGAGGCAGAAGAACGGATAAGTGACCTGGAAGACAGAATGGTGGAATTCACTGCCACAGAACAGAATAGAGAAAAAAGAATGAAAAGAAATGAAGACAGCCTAAGAGACCTCTGGCACAACATTAAATGCAACAATGTTCATATTATATGGGTCCCAGAAGGAGAAGAGAGGGAGAAAGGACCCGACAAAATATTTGAAGAGATTATAGTTGAAAACTTCCCTAACATGGGAAAGGAAATAGCCACCCAAGTCCAGGAAGCGCAGAGGGTCCCAGGCAGGATAAACCCAAGGAGAAACACACCGAGACACATAGTAATCAAATTGACAAAAATTATAGACAAAGAAAAATTATTGAAAGCAACAAAGGAAAAATGACAAATAACATACAAGGGAACTGCCATAAAGTTAAGAGCTGATATCTCAGCAGAAACTCTACAAGCCAGAAGGGAGTGGCATGATATATTTAAAGTGATGAAAGGGAAGAGCCTACAACCAAGATTACTTGCTCTACCCAGCAAGGATCTCATTCAGATTTGATGGAGAAATCAAAAGCTTTACAGACAAGCAAAAGCTAAGAGAATTCAGCACCACCAAACCAGCTCTACAGCAAATGCTAAAGGAACTTCTCTAAGTGGGAAACACAAGAGAAGAAAAGGACCTACAAAAACAAACCCAAAAACAATTAAGAAAATGGTCATAGGAACATACATATTGATAATTACCTTAAACGTGAATGGATTAAATGCTCCAACCAAAAGACACAGGCTCACTGAGTGGATACAAGAACAAGACCCATCTATATGCTGTCTAAAAGAGACCCACTTCAGACCTAGCGACACATACAGACTAAAAGTGAGAGGATGGAAAAACATATTCCATGCAAATGGAAATCAAAAGAAAGCTGGAGTAGCAATACTCATATCAGATACAATAGACTTTAAAATGAAGAATGTTACAAGAGACAAGGAAGGACACTGCATAATGATCACAGGATCAATCCAAGAAGAAGATATAACAATTACAAATATATATGCACCCAACATAGGAGCACCTCAAAACATAAGGCAACTGCTAACAGCTATAAAAGAGGAAATTGACAGTAACACAATAATAGTAGGGGACTTTAACACCTCACTTACACCAATGGACAGATCATCAACAGAAAAGTAATAAGGAAACACAAGCTTTAAATGACACAATAGACCAGATAGATTTAATTGATATTTATAGGACATTCCATCCAAAGACAGCAGATTACAATTTCTTCTCAAGTGCACACAGGACATTCTTCAGGATTGATCACATCTTGGGTCACAAATCAAGCCTCAGTAAATTTAAGAAGATTGAAATCATATCAAGCATCTTTTCTGACCACAACGCTATGAGACTAGAAATCAATTAAAGGGAAAAAAATGTAAAAAACACAAACACATGGAGGCTAAACAATATGTTACTAAATAACCAAGAGATCACTGAAGAAATCAAAGAGGAAATAAAAGAATACCTAGAGGCAAATTACAAAAAAAACACAACAATCCAAAACCTGTGGGATGCAGCAAAAACAGTTCTAAGAGGGAAGTTTAAAGCAATACAAGCCTACCTCAGGAAACAAGAAAAATCTCAAATAAACACTCTAACCTTACACCTAAAGGAACTAGAGAAAGAGCGACAAACAAAACCCAAAGTTAGTAGAAGGGAAGAGATCATAAAGATCAGAGCAGAAATAAATGAAATTAAAAAAAAAGAAAACAATAGCAAAGATCAATAAAACTAAAAGCTGGTTCTTTGAGAAGATAAACAAAATTGATAAACCTTTAGGCAGACTCAACAAGAAAAAGAGGGAGAGGACTAAAATCAATAAAACTAGAAATGAAAAAGGAGAAGCTACAATGGACACTGCAGAAATACAAAGCATCCTAAGAGACTACTACAAGCAACTCTATGCCAACAAAATGGACAACCTGGAAGAAATGGACAAATTCTTAGAAAGGTATAACCTTCCAAGATTGAACTAGGAAGAAATAGAAAATATGAACAGACCAGTCACAAGTAATGAAATTGAAACTGTGATTAAAAATCTTCCAACAAACAGAAGTCCAGGACCAGATGGCTTCACGGGTGAATTCTATCAAACATTTAGAGAAGAGCTAACACCCATCCTTCTCAAACTCTTCCAAAAAATTGCAGAGGAGGGAACACTCCCAAACTCATTCTATGAGGCCACCATCACCCTGATACCAAAACCAGACAAAGATACTACAAGTAAAGAAAATTACTGACCAATATCACTGATGAATATAGATGCAAAAATCCTCAACAAAATACTAGCAAACAGAATCCAACAACACATTAAAAGGATCATACACCATGATCAAGTGGGATTTATCCCAGGGATGCAAGGATTCTTCAATATATGCAAATCAATCAATGTGATACACCATATTAACAAATTGAAGAATAAAAACCATATGATCATCTCAATAGATGCAGAAAAAGCTTTTGACAAAATTCAACACATATTTATGATAAAAACTCCCCAGAAACTGGGCATAGAGAGAACCTACCTCAACATAATAAAGGCCCTATACGACAAACCTACAGCAAACATCATTCTCAGTGGTGAAAAACTGAAAGCATTTCCTCTAAGTTCAGGAACGAGACAAGGATGTCCACTCTCACCACTATTATTCAACATAGTTTTGGAAGTCCTAGCCATGGCAATCAGAGAAGAAAAAGTAATAAAAGGAATACAAATTGGAAAAGAAGAAGTAAAACTGTCACTGTTTGCAGATGACATGATACTATACATAGAGAATCCTAAAGATGCCACCAGAAAACTACTAGAGCTAATCAATGAATTTGGTAAAGTAGCAGGATACAAAATTTATGCACAGAAATCTCTTGCATTCCTACACACTAATGATGAAAAATCTGAAAGAGAAATTAAGGAAACACTCCCATTTACCACTGCAACAAAAAGAATAAAATACCTAGGAATAAACCTACCTCGGGAGACAAAAGACCTGTATGCAGAAAACTATAAGACACTGATGAAAGAAATTAAAGATGATACCAACAGATGGAGAGATATACCATGTTCTTGGATTGGAAGAATCAATATTGTGAAAATGACTATAGTACCCAAAGCAATCTACAGATTCAATGCAATCCCTATCAAATTACCAATGGCATTCTTTACAGAACTAGAACAAAAAATCTTAAAATTTGTATGGAGACACAAAAGACCCCGAATGGCCAAAGCAGTCTTGAGGGAAAAAAGCAGAGCTGGAGGAATCAGATTCCCTGACTTCAGACTATACTACAAAGCTACAGTAATGAAGACAATATGGTACTGGCACAAAAACAGAAATATAGATCAACGGAACAAGACAGAAAGCCCAGAGATAAACCCATGCACCTATGGTCAACTAATCTATGACAAAGGAGGCAAGGATATACAATGGAGAAAAGACAGTCTCTTCAATAAGTGGTGCTGTGAAAGCTGGACAGCTACATGTAAAAGAATGAAATTAGAACACTCCCTAACACCATACACAAAAATAAACTTAAAATGGATTAGAGACCTAAATGTAAGACCAGACACTATTAAACTCTTAGAGGAAAACATATAAGAAGAACACTCTTTGACATAAATCATGCAAGATCTTTTTTGATCCACCTCCTAGAGTAATGGAAATAAAAACAAAAATAAACAAATGGGACCTAAGGAAACTTCAAAGCTTTTGCACAGGAAAGGAAACTATAAACAAGATGAAAAGACAGCCTTCAGAATGGGAGAAAATATTTGCAAACAAATCAACGGACAAAGGAATAATCCCTAAGGTATATAAACAGCTCTTGCAGCTCAATATTAAAGAAACAAACAACCCAATCCAAAAATGGGCAGAAGACCTAAATAGACATTTCTCCAAAGAAGACACACAGGTGGCCAAGAAGCACATGAGAAGCTGCTCAACATCACTAATCATTAGAGAAATGCAAATCAAAACTACAATGAGATTTCACCTCACACCAGTTAGAATGGGCTTCATCAGAAAATCTACAAACAACAAATGCTGGAGAGGGTGTGGAGAAAAGGGAACCCTCTTGCATTGTTGGTGGGAATGTAAATTGATACAGCCACTATGGAGAACAGTATGGAGGTTCCTTAAAAAACTAATAATAGAATTACCCTATGACCCAGCAATCCCACTACTGGGCATATACCCAGAGAAAACCACAATTCAAAAAGACACATGCACCCCAATATTCATTACAGCACTATTTACAATAGCCAGGTCATGGAAGCAACCTAAATGCCCATCGACAGATGAATGGATAAAGAAGATGTGGTACATATATACAGTGGAATATTACTCAGCCATAAAAAGGAATGAAATTGGGTCATTTGTAGAAATGTGGATGGATCTAGAGACTGTCATACAGAGTGAAGTAAGTCAGAAAGAGAAAAACAGATATGTATATTAACACATATATGTGGAACCTAGAAAAATGGTACAGATGAACCCGTTTGCACAGCAGATATAGAGACACAGATGTAGAGAACAAACGTATGGATACCAAGGTGGGAAAGCGTGGTGGGTGGGGTGGTGGGATGAACTGGGAGATTGCGACAGTCATAGATACACTTATATGTATAAAATAGATAACTACAAATAACTCAATTTTGTTTCTTTTTATGGCTGAGTAATATTCCATTGTATATATGTGCCACATCTTCTTTATCCATTCATCTGTCAATGGACACTTAGGTTGCTTCCATGTCCTGGCTGTTGTAAATAGAGCTGCAATGAACATTGTGGTACATGACTCTTTTTGAATTATGGTTTTCTCAGGGTATATGCCCAGTAGTGGGATTGCTGGGTCATATGGTCTGTCATACAGAGTGAAATAAGTCAGAAAGAGAAAAACAAATACCATATGCTAACACATATACATGTAATCTAAAAAAAAAAAAAAAAAAAGGTCATGAAAAACGTAGGGGCAGGACAGGAATAAAGACTCAGACGTAGAGGATGGACTTGAGGACACGGGGAGGGGGAAGGGTAAGCTGGGACAAAGTGAGAGAGTGGCATGGACATATATACACTCCCAAATGTAAAATAGATAGCTAGTGGGAAGCAGCTGCATAGCACAGGGAGATCAGCTCGGTGCTCTGTGACCACCTAGAGGGGTGGGATAGGGAGGGTGGGAGGGAGACGCAAGAGGGAAGAGATATGGGGATATATGTATATGTATAGCTGATTCACTTTGTTATAAAGCAGAAAGTAACAGACCATCGTAAAGCAATTATATTCCAATAAAGATGTTAAAAAAAAGAGATAACTAATAAGAACCTGCTGTATAAAAAATAAATAGAATTAAATAAAAAAAAAAGAATTTGAATAAATATTTTAAAACACAACACTGCATTTAGGCCCTGGGGAGCCTGGGGTGAAGGAGGCCTGAGGTAGAATCAGAAGGAGACTTATGAACCTCACCCTCAAGTCCCTAGGAATTTAAAGGCAACTGTGGAAAATTCTGTTGGGTTAGGTTGTCACTGGAGAATCCTATGATCTAATCTAGAAATTTCCAAATGCCAGGTGGCTCTGATGTTGTCTCAGCAACCCCTCTATTTAGTTAATGCTGATGGCCCAAAGGTCCTAAACTGCAGCTTGGCATTGCTGCCAAGGTTCATTGCCTCCTCACTAGAAAGCACCCTCCTGTGGTATGGAAAGGGAAACCGAGGCACAGGGAGGATTCTGGGAGAGGTCTGACTTATACCCCACCTCTCTACACCACAGCATCTCCCTCCTGATGCTCCCAGAAGCTAGCATTTGTGGGAAATGTCCAACATGCCAGCAGTGCTAAGTGTCTTAATGTTATTTTATCCTCCTCCTAACCCACTAAGGTAGGTATGGATTCCCCCATTTTACTGATGAGGAAACTGAGCCACATGTCCAAAAGATTATGCTGTAGAAGTAACCCAAGGTCATTCAGCCAATAACAGGTACTGTGATCCTAGCCCAGCCTCACTGACTCCAAAGCTAGTGCTCTTAATCTCTACATTCTCCCACCACATAAATGTTCCAGCTTCTGGAACTATGACTGTTCTGCTGCTTCCAGGGTACCTGGACATCTCTTAATTTACTATCATAAAGCTGGGGTTCTCCAAGATGCAGAAGCCAGAGGTCTGAGGTTCCTTTGCAGGGAAACAGTGTTCAGGCCCACTGCCCCGCATCTCACTGCAGGTTCCCCTTGCCAGGATCCTGGAAATGGGAGGCATAAATCCATCCCCTCAGAGCTCCCATGTCACCAACCCCCTATGTTAATGCCACGGGTCTGGGGTCATAAATAGCATGGTCAGCTCAGTCTCCATTTCTGACAGCAGCTGCAGTCAAGGTCAACAGTGATGGGGGCTGATTGTCTCTTACTCATCTGCCCAAGTGCCACTGCCCACATTCCCCACTCTTGCATCCTCCCAGCAGAGCAGTGGATCCCAGGGCAGCCGACACCCGTGGCAGCTAGTGGTGGGCACAGAATACCGGGATCCACACCCAGGAAGTCAGATCAGTGGAGGTGGTGTTTCACATCCATACCACCCTCTTTAGAGGGCGCACCTGGACAAAAGCTGGTTGTTTAGGAAAGACCATGTTTCTAGACATTGAGACCTGTCAACTCCCTCCATGAGAAGAAAATCTGATAAACAGTTCTATACACTGGAGACTTAATGAATCTCCCTTCCTCACACAAGGCCAATCTGTAGCCTGAAAGATGATCAAGAAAAGGGGCAATTCCAGGCCCAGAGAAAGGACTCTACTCTGTTGCCATTGAGGCTTCAATGTGGGCTCCGTTGTGCTGCTCAAATCCCAGCATAGAGTCAGCCATCAACCTGGCCTCTGTCTGAGAGACTTCAGGCTCCCCTGGTGCAGAGCAGGTATAGCAGAAGCCCCCTTATCCCACACCTCTCTCAGGAAAGACAGGTAGCTGATGCCCACCCCTCATGTTGTCTGCTTACCCAGAGCCAGCTGTGTTTGGTCCAAAATCTGTATGCCAGTAGTACTCTTTTGTAATTACATACTTTTAATTAAATATTATATAAACTGATGAAGTATGAGAGAAAAAAAGAATTGTTTCTATGAAAATTAGGTTGAATACTTTAGAAAAAGCCCATAAAGGAGAGACAATTTATGAAGGGAGGAAAGAAAGGAAAAGAAAAGGAAAGGAAAGAAAAGAAAAGAAAGGAAAAAGCTTTCTATCTAGGTGTGGTTGAGTTGTCTGTAAAAGATTAGGGGGGAGAGCTTCCCTGGTGGCGCAGTGGTTAAGAATCCGCCTGCCAATGCAGGGGACACGTGTGCGAGCCCTGGTCCGGGAAGATCCCACATGCTGCAGAGCAACTAAGCTCATGTGCCACAACTACTGAGTCCGTGCACCATAACTACTGAAGCCCACCTGCCCTAGAGCCCGTGCTGCACAACAAGAGAAGCCACCTCAATGAGAAGTCTGCGCACCGCAACAAAGAGTAGCCCCCACTCACTGCAACTAGAGAAAGCCCGTGCGCAGCAACGAAGACCCAATGCTGCCAAAAATAAATAAATAAAATAAATAAATTTATATTAAAAAAAATCAGTGGGGAAAAGTTTGGAGGGGAATTATAAAAGTCCTAACCACTCTGCATTCAGATTGCTATGCAAATGCTTTCAAGTCCTTGGGGAAAATAGAAATCTTTGCTGATGCCTTATGAGTATGACTCATGGAAGAAAGACAGAGGGAAAAACTAGTGGGTCTATACTTACAAAAAATGTCATGGTCTTACATCAAAAAAATTGCAAATGTTCAATTATAATTTTCAAGATAAAATATTGTTTAAGGTAGGAAACATTTTGGCTGAGTCCCTACTTGAATGAAGATGCTGACCTGTGTTGGTGGCAGCCTGTGCTTACAGAGCCTAATGAGAGAAGAGGCCACAGCACTACCAAAGGCTAATGAGAAAATCAATGCATCCAGGCCTAACTGACAATGCTAATCATCTCTTTGAACTAAAGTGTCCGAGCTTCATTAGAATCATTAGAGCCTTTCAGTGAGAGAACAGCTTCAGATTTCCACAAGGAAGCAGGGTTTTCTACTCAGCAGACCTGGACTTAATCAATACTTGCAATATCATGACCCACGACCTTACTCCAGTTAACAAATGCTCATGCTCCATAATAGACTTCGTGCTCCTGCATTTCCTCCCTGCGGTGAGGCTGTCTCCTGTTTGGTCCTTCTCACCCGTGTCCATCTTTGTGCCTCACCTGAGTAACTCAATGTTGTGGACAGAAAACCTTATGTACTGCTGAACCTGCTTTTACCTTCATGACCTCATCCCTCAAAATGGCACCCAACACTGTCTGGCTACTCCACTATGGTTTTTTCTGAGGAAAATGTCTTCTGCAACAGGAGATGCCTATTTGATACCGTTTGTTCTTGCCTCAAGCCTCCCACACCTGTTCCTTCATCTTTTACTTTCCTGGGAGAATAGAAACCATCTGATGTCACTCCCTCATTTTTCCAAAACTACTTCCCCTCTCCCTTTCTTCTTCTCCCACACTCTGCTTACAATCAGGAATGTTCCATGAGGGCAGAACCTAGCACAGTGCCTGGCACATGGTGGGCTCCCAAGATTGATGATGAATAAGTGAATTCTCCATCCTTTCCTGATTTACCAGGTCACTCTTCTTTGTTTACATACAACCTCCTGGAGGGGAGAGAGGAAGAGCCCATCACATTGACTTAAGCATCTGGGATAAGATGACAATGAAATCATTGCTGTTTTCATCATTCACAGATGATGTACTAAGTCCACCTTGCCAGGTTCATCTCGGTTTTATTTCCATCTGCCATTTGCATTTGCGTGTGCTTCTCCCAGAAGGTGACACTTTGCATGTCTGAGTCCTCAGCGGGCGGCAGAGTACTGCTTGACACACAGGTGGGGCTCCACAGAAGGTTACTGAATTGTTGAGTGCCTGCAAACCTAATAGTCACTCTGGATCCCTCCCTTTTCTGCTCTTTCCACATCCAATCTGCTAGCAGACCCCTTCAGTTTTTACTTCTATGTCAGGGGTCAGCCGAATTTTCCTGTAAAGGGTCAGATAGTAAATACTGTAGGCATATGGGCCATATGGTCTCCATCATAACTACTCAATTCATTATATTATGAAAGCAGCCATAGACACTACATAAATGAATGGCACGGCTGTGTTACAATAAAGCTTTATTTACCAAAACAGGCATGGACAGGATTTGGCCCAGTTTGCAGAACCCTGTTCTATAGTTATGTCTCAACACTGTTCTCAGCAAAGAAAATAATGCTGAGAAAAAGAGCCATCCCTGGTGCCTTCCATTCTCTTCCAGAAGTACCTCAGGAAGGGTTAGCGTTGCCTTATGTGGTTGTGTGCCTGTGTTTGTATGCACCAGATCAATGGAGCTCTTTTCACCAGACCAAAGAAGATCTTTTCCTGGCCCTTGGATAGATCTCCCACGTAACCCTTCTTTCTTGACAAACTCATATAGTCTAGACACAAAAGCTGGTGCCCCAGCACTGCCACTTTTTAACTGAGTGACCTTTTCCAAGTTACTTAACCATTAAGGATCTCTCGTCTCATTTACAGCACTGGAGGAGTATTGCAACTTTACCCATGGAGTTGTCCTAAGGGTTAAATGTGATGATGTATCTAAAATGCTCAGCGGGCTTCCCTGGTGGCGCAGTGGTTGAGAATCTGCCTGCCAATGCAGGGCACACGGGTTCGAGCCCTGGTCTGGGAAGATCCCACATGCCGCGGAGCAACTAGGCCCGTGAGCCACAATTACTGAGCCTGCGCGTCTGGAGCCTGTGCTCCGCAACAGGAGAGGCCGCGACAGTGAGAGGCCCGCGCACCGCGATGAAGAGTGGCCCCCGCTTGCCACAACTAGAGAAAGCCCTCGCACAGAAATGAAGACCCAACCCAGCCATAAATAAATAAATAAATAAATAAATAAATAAATAAATAAATAAAAATAAAATAAAATAAAATAAAATGCTTAGCACAGTGCCTGGCACAGAGCAAGTGCTCAAGAGCAGTATTAGTGCTAGTGTTGGTATTATTGTTATCTCTGTATATTGATATATATCTCCACATATAAATGCAGCAGAGCTTCATGTTTAGGAACATGGGCACCTGAGTCAGTCTGCCAAGGTTTGGATCCCAGCTCCATCACTTACTGTGTGACTTTGGGGAAGTGCCTCGGTTTACCTAACTTGCCAGGTTGCTATGAGGATTAAATGAGTTATATATATAGTGCTTAGAAGAGTGCTTGGCAAATATCAAGCACCGTGGAAGTGTTTGCTATCATCATCACCAACATTGTTATCGGGACCAGGACGGAGTCCCAGAATCCCATGGCCTCAGCATTCCTGGTGTCCAGGCATCATGCTAGTTGCTCAACCCCTTGCAGAGCAGGACCCAAAAACTTCTGCCATTGTCCTCTCCACTTCTAAGAAAGCATTTTCTCCTTTCCTGCCTGCATTAAACCAGTGGTGAGGACCCTTCTCTCCCCATGCTCTGCTTCTCCCCTCGCCCCTTCTCCATGAGGGTATTTGCATTCCTGGTATTTATTTAGCTCCTATAATCAGGCTGCTTGTACTGTGGTGATTGGAGTCATACAAACTGGGTAAGAATAGAATTCACAGTCATTAGCTTCCTTAGAGACCTAACTCACTACCACTGCTCACAGCCTGGCGGGTGGGGAACATGGGAGGGCAGGGGGTTGGGCTTCATCCCTCTCCTGAACTCTTCCAGCATCTGCTGAAGTAGCTCACCCCCCTTAGCATTAAGTAGCCAGAAAACTCCGTTCCCTTTGTTTATACTAGATGGACTCCACTCCTACTGACTTGTCTCCGTCCTGATATCTGTGATATTCCCACCATGCAAGGGTGCTGAGCATCATTTAAAGGTCAGTGGCTGCTCTCTAATTCCAGCAGAGACTGACACCCATGTGATCAGTGTTGCCTGATTAAGGGAAGAACTAGGGCAGGTAGTTGGACTATTTTGGGCAGGGGTGATAGAAGAAAGGCATATAACACTGGATATAGTCTCTTGGTTTCCATTTAAAACAAGGATTTAATTATCTAAAGGCATGGAAACAGTTTTTAGAAGCTATGAAATACTCTAGTTAGAGAAGGGTTTAAAGAAGTAAAACCTCCACAGTATACATTGAATGCTTTGTCATTAACAGAACTGTTATAAATTCCCTTTCTCTGAACATTTGCTTATTTATCTTTTTTCCTCACCTCCAGGCAGCCTCGGGCCTTTTCACAGGTCTAAAGCAGCTTGTATGCAGTTTCTGCTTAGATTACTTATGTTAATTATCTCCTCAGCACTTCTGCCTCTTTGTTTGGTGCTCCAAGCCTCAGAGATCAGCTCCATTTTCAACTTCCTACTGCAATTCAGTAGCTCTGAATTTCTTTTTAAAACAGGTACTCCTGCCAGTGTCTTCCCTTGGCTCTTTCTAATTTGCTCACTCAGGTTCCTTCCTTCCAATGAGAGTCTTCATTTTATCATCTGACTTCTAAGAGAACTGGGCCTTTATTCCTTCTGAAAAGCCATTGAACAAAAGAGAAAATGAATCTACCCCCAAAAAGGAGCTGTGCATTGTAAAAGCAAGGACTGGGCACTTCTGGTCAATGTGGTGCACTGAGCTGACAGAAAACAACTCTACCTTCACAGCCCCACCCCTCTCCAAACACATGGGAATGCCGGATAAAATAGAACAAAAGAAAAATTTTAAACATAGCCAAGCTCAATGTTAAGGCAGAGAAATCCCCAATGCTAGATTAACAGAGAGGAGACTCAAAGTCAGGGTGGTTAGGAGCTGCTGAGCCAAAATGGCCCGTGGAATTATGAAATCAGCTGGGGGCTGGAGTTCTGGTACCTGACTAGGGAGGGGAGACGTGGCTGAGGGCCTCAGGGAGTAGAGTTGAGCTGTCATAAAGGTAGGAATTGTGAAGTTCTGATCAACCCATGCAACAAGAATAAGACAATCTCTACCAACCATCTTGGAAATTGATAAGGAAAGCTTTATGTCCACGCTGGCCATGGATGTACAAAGGGGCATTCTCAAGAAATTGGCATCCTAAACCATTTTGACAAGCTTGGGTTCTAAATTTCTACAATTCCCATGGTACAGGGACCCCAGCTGAGAAATTAACATAAAAACCAGCCAGAAACTTTTGAACTCTGTAGGACCCTGCAGATGCCTTGTGAGAAAGGACACTTCCATTGCCCAGGACACATGGGAATCCCATGGTAAGTAATCCCCACTGAATAGAGGCTCACAGTCAAATATTATAACCACAAAAGAAAACAAACCACCAGAAGGGATAGTTAGCAGGTACTTGAAGTCAAAGAATTTGCACTGCAATATCCGGATATAATAAAATATTTGAAAGAAAATGTAATAAGTACCCTTAAAATGTTAAAATATTAAAGGAGGAATAATCATCAGGAAAACATGAGTAAGACCATATGACAAAAAATGGAATTGTCAAAAAGAGCATATGAAAATTCTAGAAATAAAAAATATAATAGTGAAAACTTAAAAACTCAATGGAAGTTTGAATAATAGCCTTTTCAAGGTCAAAGAGAGAAATAATGAATTTTTAAAACACTAGATCTGAGGTAATAATCTAGAATGAAGCTCAGAGAGATAAAGAGATGAAAACCAGGCTCATTGGTATGGAGGATATAATGAGAAGGTTGGATATAACGTTTAATAAGAGTTATGAAAAGAGAGAAAGGGGTAAGAAAAATGCTCAGGATCAAGAACTGTCAACCTAGAATTCTATACTCAGTTCAACTGTCATACAAAAATGAATGTGAAATAAAAATGTTTTTAGACATTTAAAGATTGAGTTTGCTACTCACAGCCCTACATTGAAAAACACTTTTAATGAAACTGAACATAAAGAAGTAGGTCTCAAAAACTAATAGTGATATTTTAAAAATTCATGTGATTCTGAAGCAAACCCATGCCCAAGACACAAAAACCTTAATTTTACTTAAGTAAAAACTGAGACTCAGAGAGGTAAAAATGACCTACCCAAGCTCAAATCCAGACAAACTGTGTGCATCAAATCCAGGTCAAATTGTGTGAAAGAAGCAATAATACTTAAATGTTTTGGTATAATTTTATCTGTCTCAGAGTTTGTTTGGCTTGAATGAAGAGACCTTAGAATCAGGAAAAAGTGAGAGACAGGGCGTGTTGCTCCAGCACAGGGTTTGTTCAGTTATATCTGGTGCAACATTTATTGGGCTGGTTCCCATTGTTTTGTGTGTGTGTGATTAAATAAATAAGTTCTATGTTTAAAAAATAAACCAAAAAAATTAATAATGTGTAAGGAAATTGGTTTATATGTTGGTAAATCTAAGTATCAAATATTTTAAATGTCTAATTTGGGGGAGTTTAATTATGAAATGTAACTAGCATATTGCTTTCATTGAAAATATTATTTGTATGAAATTGCCATTTTTATAGGTTAAAAATTATTGAATATTGGCAATTTCATGTGGTTCAACTGAATAGATGGCAGTATCTTGAAAGACAGGAGGGAGAAATCAGATGCACAGCATTGTAAAGACCTTGTATAGCTCAGGAAAAAGATAGAGATGAGTCATGTTAGACATTGTTAAGTACATATGTTAAAATATTAAAGGTATATAATTCAATAAAAGTGCATATAAAAAATTAAGTAATTCCTAAAAGGAAAAAAACTAACCAGTCAAAGAAAAAAAAATTGAAAAATTCTGCATCAATCCAATGGTAGGCAGGAAAGGAGGCGAAAAAAGTGACAAAGGAAATGTTTAGTAAATGGGCTCTGAATCTGATGAGACTTGAGTTCTAAACTTGGCTTTGCCACTTCCTAGCTCTGTGGCCAATGCCATGGGCAAGTTACTTCCTTGTCTTCCCTTTTGAGCTTCATTTTCCTCAACTGCAAAATGAGGGCAATGAAATCTTTACAGGGTGGTTGTGAGCATTATATGAGATAATACGTACAAAGTGGATGGCTATGGCATACAGTAGGTGCTCAGTAGTAGTCAGCTCTGCCCTTTCTTCCTGCTCTGCACCACCCTTACCACCTTAATCACACATGTTAAGGAAGGTCTCCCTTCCTCCTAACAGCACCCCATTGTGGTACCGTTCCAGGCCAGTTTCCTCGCCCTGTACTTGGTGAAAATAGTAGCAGCTGAGATACTGCATGATGGCTTGGCCTGGAGATCTTTGTCAAAGGACGTGAATCATGGGTCTTTCCCCTACTAGCTGCATGGTACTGGGCAAATGAACACTCTCTGAACCTCAGTTTTTTTCATGTGTTAAATGAGTTAACAATAGTGATGTCTATCTTAGGGTTTTTTCATCAGGATTCAAAAGGGAAGAAAGATGAAAGCTTTGTAAACTACAAAATGCTATATATTGTTATACTCAGCCATTAAAAAGAATGAAATAATGTCATTTTCAGCAGCGTGGATGGACCTAGAGATTAACATACCAAGCAAAGTAAATCAGAAAGAGAAAGACAAATGCTGTATGATATCACTTATATGTGGAATCTAAAATACGACACAGGGCTTTCCCAGCGGTCCGGTGGCTAAGACTCTGTGCTTAGCCACTGCAGGGGACACGGATTCGATCCCTGATCAGGGAACTAAGATCCCACATGCGGCGAGGCACAGCCAAACAACAACAACAACAACACAAATGAACATATCAACCAAACAAAAACAGACTCACAGATATAGAGAACAGACTTGTGGTTGCCAAGGGGGAGGGTGAGTGGGGGAGGGAAGGATTGGGAGCTTGGGATTAGCAGATGTGAACTATTATATATAGGATGGATAAACAACAAGGTCCTATTGTATAGCACAGGGAACTATATTCAATATCCTATGATAAACCATGGTGGAAAAGAAAATGAAAAAGTATATATACATATGTATAACTGAGTCACATTGCTGTATAGCAGAAATTAAACACAACATTATAAATCAACTGTACTTCAATAAAAATTTTTTAAATGCTATATATTGTTATAGGAGAATGTTGATTCTGTTGGAAGTCTTTGAACCCATTTCCAGGTCCAATAAACCCTGACTCTCATCCTAGTCACTTCTGTTTCTTCTTGGTTTGCTGAGAATGAGCTTTCTCTCCCCCACACACATTCAATGATACATTCATTCTTTCAACACAGTATTGCTCAGTGTCTACTATTTACCAGGAATGGAGGGTAGTCATATGGTTTTTAACATTACTGGACATAAGAATCACTCTGAGTAGCTTGCTAAGAAATGCCATTTCCCCCAGAGATTCAGATTCACTGGTAAGGAGTCCAGGAATGTGCATTTTCAAATTAGTGTGCCAGCCGAGAGGGAGGGTGCAGGACTCTGTTTGGTGGCTTCATCCTCAGGAATGTGGGCCTCCTTGCTGTCACATCTTCCTCCTCGGAGGAAATCAACCTAATAGCAAAAGGTTTTAGGCCTGATGGACCCTGTCCTTAAGACAAGCACCTGTGAAAGCCGTGTTTGTAAGGAGTGAGCCCTAAGACTTCTTGCAGGGCTGCCAGCCATACTTGTTCTCTGAGCCTGTTGTGGCCGGCTCTGCTAATGGGCTCTGATGTTCTCGTCCACCCTGCTCAGATAGAAGGTCTCCCACCATGTTAACTCAGTATCTGGCCTGTGGCTGCCTGGGTTCTGCCTTCACTGTCCTCAGAGGAGATCAGCAACTCTGCCTCTTGGTTTCACTGGACTGCAGGGAGAGGGCAGAGCCAGGCTTTCCAAGTGTGAGGAACCCCACTGGACCACATGCACAAATGCATGATGTGTCTGCAGGGAGGCCAGCACCAGCGTGATGCACAGAGGCCTGGAGGCCAGGTGCAGAGGTGCCCAGGTTCCCAGGCTCCTCTGATGAACTTCCTTCAGTCCTGACATCTCTCTGCAGGCAGTCCACTCTTCGTTCTGGGCTAACCCTTTCTCAGATGCTTGGGAGTCCAAATCCTTTCTCCCCTCCACACGTTTGCTCTTCCTAAATGTCTTGCCCACTTCCCTGTGCCTGTCTGGTCCTTAGCTTTTCACAGACATGGCCTGAAACATGCAAGTTTCTCTTTACGGAGACAGAGTTTATCAACTCACTGACTGTTATAGACTGTAAAGGGCTTTCAAAATCATCTAATAGAACTGACTGCCCTGCCTCAACCTCCCCCTCTACATTTTATAGATGTGAAAACTGATTTGCAGAGAAAAAAGCGACTCCTGTTCATTCGGGTTAGAGCCAGACATTAATGTACACCTCATCCTCAACACCAATTAGACCCAAGGTAGAAATGATAACATACGGTCGGATGCAGAATGGGGGCAGGGGGCAGAAATTTAGGGAGAAGAGGAGGCAGCCTCAGAACGTTGCAGACAACCAATGCAGTGGATCTTTGAGTGCCTTGGTTGGTTGGTTGTCTCCATTCCTCCAGTTTCTAAAAAGTGCAGAACATCTTTCTTTTCATAGGATCCCACTTACTTTCAGAGCAGTCCTGGACTTAAAGAGGAACATGGATAGTTGCCCCTCCTGTGTGCATGAGAAATCAGCTGAGCCACAGAAAACTCATTTGATTTGCCCGCGGTTGTATTGCCAAGACTTTGAACCCAGGTTCCTGACTGCCAGCTCCATGCTCTTTGCGTGCCTGGTTGCTCCACTGGGAAGAGACATTTTGTCAGAGCCAGAAGGTCGGTTCCCCTCCCTTTGCGGAAGAAGCAAGAAGCAAAAGGCGCATCCCATTGGCCACAGTCTTTCTCCCAAGGTGGAGGCATCTCCTGACTTTGTCCTCATGGCAGGTGTCACAGACCTGGCTGAGAACATCAGTGCAATGGCAGGAGATTGCCACTGTAGGCGGAGAATGGCCTTTGTGCTGTGTTGCCTGGGGTTCTGACCACGTGGATGAAACAAAAAACTTTTAGTTCCACATGTAGAAATTTGGGGGAAATCCCTTGACTGTCCAATCTTCCTGCAGCCCAGCTTTCCCATTGCTATGAAAACAACACATGGAGGGGTTTTTTTTTTTCTGCCTCTTTTTTCCCCCTCTCAAGATCATTGGAGATGTGTTGTCTTCTTCCCACTATCAAGACCTGAGAGAATACCTCAGATCAGAAACCAAAGAAATAATGAGTAGCAATTCAAGGGATTTGTGTCCTAGTCTGCCACCAGCCTCTCTGTGCCTCAGTTGTTCCAACTGTTCAGTGAGAATAACATGCCTTCGCCCTCTCAAAGGGCTGATATGAGACTCAAATGAGAGCATAAATATGTAAAGAGGCATGAAAAGGTAGAGCACCGTATAAACATGAGATCACAGGTGAACAGCCATCATCATCACAACAACACATCCTCAGCTCCCAAAGCTTTCTACTAACCAGAGCTCCTTCAGGACTCCTCTTTCAGAGGCAAATGATGGTGAATCGGGCTGATATCAGGAATTTATCTTTTGATAAAGTACCTTCTGTCCTGTGCAGTTCATTCGGCCCCATCACCTTCCCTTTCTTTATCTACATTATCAATTTGAGACTTAGTCTTCTGGAAATAATCACCTTGAGGGCCTTTAAGGTCCCTGTTCATCAAAGGACGTATCAACCATGCTCACTAGGCAGTGCTTATGGTGGGAAGGAAGTGGAGCCAGACATTTCAGAGAGATATTTAATAAGAGTTTTCAGAATAACACTTAGTTACTTAGCAAGCTCAATTTACCAGAACAATTCTTTTCATGAATGTTCTGGTTAGTAAGTTATGCTGCACTGTTACCTCCAAAAACTTTCCAATAAATGTTTGTTGAACTGAATTGAACTCCGCAAACCCTGTCTTTTCTCTCTAGGGCTGGAGAAGGATGGAGAATGGAACCCACAAGGGCCCTCCAGCCTGGGCTTCTCGGAGGTTCCCTCTGACATTGACCAGGTCTTGGTGGGTGGTATTCTAAAGCCATCCCCCACACAGGGAGGGCCCTGAAGCAAGCAGTAGTCCTGGGGGACAGCAGCAGCCCATATTCCTCTTGGTAAATAGAACCAATCACCTTAACTAGTTATGGAAACTCTTGCTCTGACTGTTGGGTCAGTGACAAGACGAGCCCCAAATGGCTAGGGGGGTGGTGTCAGCTTCCAATTTAATGGAACCATGGCTATGTGTGTTCCCTGTGGGAGCATTCCTCCCTTGGGAATTAAGATCTCAAAACCTACCCAAACCAAGAGAATGTGCACATCAAGAAAAAATTTTATAAATGTATTATTAGATATAATCATGAGAGGTGTCATTTTCACCTCTTCCACTTGGTTTTCAGACCTTCATATTTTGGTTTTGAGGGAACTGGCACCATCGTATGGTCAGGTTTAAAACATATATGGCATCCTATAGGATAATACCCCAATCTCTCAGGGTGTTGTCACCCAGCTAGAGTCATAAGTGAGCCCCTATTGGCCATTCCACTCGTCTATCATATCAGCTGCCTCCAGATTATAGGACCCATGGTAGCATCACTGAATTCCATGGGCATGAGCACAACTTCTGTATTGACATGAGTCCGTTTGTCAGAGGCAAGTTTATATAAGATACCATGAAGGTGATATAAGGGATTTTGTAGGTCCCCTGTTGATAGTGCTGGTAGAAGAGTTTCAGGCAAAGAAGGTAAATCCGTATATAGAATCTGTATCTATTCCCATCAAGACAAAGCACTGCCCTGTCTAAGACGGAAACAATTCAATAAAATTGGGTGATTAGCTGGTTCCCAAGGGACTGGTAGCCTTTCCAGGCTCAGTGTTGTCCTCTGCTACTGGCAAGGTGGGCACTCAGCAGTGGTGATTGCCAGAAACCTTGGGGAGGGGAAATCTCTATTGTTGTGACCATTTCTGCCACTCTGGCCACTCTATACCTGGGCCCACAGAGCAAGGAGCAGTGTGGATAGGGAGAGAAGTTGACTACAGCCACAAGGCTGGTCATCTTATCTACCTTATTTTTGGAAGCTTCCTCTACCGTGAATGATCACTGGTGATCATCATTTCCTTGGGTCATAACTATCTCCTCAATCTTCACTCATTCCAAGAGTTTCATCAATATACTTATTCTCCAGTTCTCTTTGTTGTATCAATCTTCCACTCTTAGTCTTTCCAAGTCCCTGACTGATCCAACTAATCTTTTAGCCACAGCACATGAGACTGCATAGATTTCTTCTTCAGCCCACCTTTCCTTCCAAGCAAATGGGATATTTTTGTCCAAGTTTCTGCCCACTGGGAAGTTTTTCTTCATCACTGTCTTTCAGGGCCACCCTTAGTGGGGCTGTAATGCATCAGCCATCCACTTCCGGCTGGTGTCAACATGGAAATAGACTTATCTAAAAATCAGGCCTACAGTTTATCCTTCTTCTGTTAACTGGTCAGGTGGAAGTTCCTATGAGACCACTTATGCAGGTTGAAGAGGAGATGGTAAAACAGCAGGAGTAGATGCAATGGGAATCTCAGTCCATAGAACTGTGCCACCCAGGCCCACTCAGGACGGGTTTTATATATCCTATCTCCATTTAATAATGGAATGATGCTGCACACACCTAACTTTATGATTTGGGGTGTAAGATAATACCCAGTTCATAATGAACAGCTCAGGTCACATCATCACTTGGTATCCTTTGGTCAAAAGTTCAGATACTTCAAGTACATTGAATCTCCTGGGTCATAAGGCCTAAGTGGCAGAGCAATTTGTCCTTCAGCCTGGGCTTGGTGAAGAGTCCTCTATTGCTCTGGGACCCACCTTAAAATGGCAGCCTTATGGGTTGCTGAGCAAATGGGCCACAGTAGATCACCCAAATGTTGCTTTCAAAATTCAAAGAGACTCATCAAGCATTGGGCCTTTTTCTTTGTGGTGCACAGCGTAAAGTGGAGCAATTTAACTTTGACTTTGGAAGGGCTATCCCAAGATGACCTAGACCACTGGATCCCTAGGCATTTCATCAATGTGTCAGCCTTCTAAATTTTGTGAGGTTTCTCTTCCTATCCCTTGCTATGCCTATACCTTACAGAGGCTTTAGGGGTTCTTGCTGCATCCTTCTCTCTAGGTTCAGCTGACATGATGTCATCAGTATAATGGACCAGCATGAAGTACTGTGAGGTATCAAGGCTCCTTTGAATTAAATGAAAGCAGGAGAGTTGACATAACCCTGAAGACAATGAGAGTAGACCACTGTCTCAGCCAGGTGAAAGCAGACTGCTTCTGATTGTTCTTACTAATTAAGATAAATAAAAAAATCATTTGCCAAGTCAATAGCTATCTACCAGGTGCCATTGTTCTAATAAAGACCCCACAGCCAGAATAGCAGCTGCAGTCAGCAACAACTACCTAATAAAGTGTAGCATAATCCATAGTCATTCTCCATGACCTATATGGCTTTTTTGCTGACCAAATATGTATTAAACAGGGATATGACTGGAACCACCATCCTTTCATCTTTCAAGGCTTGGATGGTGACCCTAATCTCTGAAGTACCCCCAAGAATGTGGTGTTGCTTTTTGTTTGCTCTTTGGCAGGCAGGAGGATGGGTAGTCAGCTTTCCAGAGGCTTCCTCTTGGCCTTTCTCACCCAGTAGTTTTTATTCCATGGATCAGGGAACTAATGTGGGGACTCTGCCAGTTGCCACTTATGTCTCTTCCATGGGCCCTCTAGAGTTATTGTAGGAGAGCTCACGCCAAGATTTCATTTATCATCAGAACTTCCTAAGTTTCCACTCTGGCTGATAATCATGGTGGGTTTTAGGGTTCCCAGAAATTAGCATCTGTTCAGAGCTAGTATCCAGTCACCTACACAGGGCTGTTTATTTCCCTTTCTCTCCTGCCTAGTCACCCTAGCAAATGGCCCCTCAGGTACCTCTGGGGAAGGCTTGGAAGAAATTTACAGAATACACTTTTGGTCAGGTTTCAGGCTCCCTTAAAGGGACCTGGCCTCTCCCTCAGTCAAAGGATTCTGAGTTTGTAAACAACTCTCGGCCAACTGGGTGGGAAACTAAGAATTATCACTATGGCTGCTTGAATCAGGTTTCTATCCACCTCAGTAATAATTTTCCCAGTGATATATTGATAGATCTATGCTATCTAATGTGGTAGCTACTGGTCACATGTAGCTACTGAGCACTTAGCCCAAAAAAGAGTAAAATATCACATCAAGAATGTTCTATGTTGATTATATGTTGAAATGATAACACTTTAGATATGAGTTAAATAAAATATATTATTAAAATTATTATCATGGTTTCTTCTTACTTTTTTAATATGTGGCAACTAGAAAGTTTTAAATTATGAATGTGGCTCATGTTGTATTTCTATTGGACTGTGCTGATATAGATCAAGCCATTTCATAGTAGGTTGCACATCTATTTCCTTCCTTTGGACCCTGTGATCAATTAGCCACCACCATAAATCCATGTGGAACAAAACAATCTGATTACTCTTCTATTCTTGTGGCTCATTAGAGTAATTGAGCCCACCTGTCTCCAGTAGTCTGCCACTAGGGGGTTCCCATTTTTACAATCCGTGTTAGAGATCCTAGTTCAACAGCAGCATCTCCCACTGTTACCTCTGACCTATGGAGGACAGCCGCCACAGAGCTTTTCAAGGATGCTGGTATTCTTCTTACTGATGAGTTTTAAAATGTTTTCGTGAGGGGAGTATCCTCTGGGCCTTAGAGGAGGGATTAATCAGGTTACATACAATAGATACATTTCAATTTCCCATCTCCCTAAGCTTGGGATTCCTACCACAATGTGCTAGGGAAGTTCTGCAATGCTCAGCCTCATTAGACATAAGGCACTATTAAATCCAATATTTAATTACTCAACTAAGCAAACTATTAGAGCCACTCCCAACTGCTTAAACTCCAATATTACACCTTGAATCCCAGGTAAATTCACCCATATTGACAAATTTGATTCAATCCAGCTATATTTCATCCTCCTCAGCCTAATACTCTTGGAATCTATTCACATATACATGTTCCCAAGGTTCCTAACAGTACAAGTGGAAAGATATCGCAATTCCTTTGTAGTATAATTACCTCCTCCTGCAGAAGATCTTTCAAATTTTCCCCTGGGCTGTGATGAGATGTGACTCTCATTGTGAATCTGGTGGTAGTGAGATAAGCTGGGGCCATAGGTATACCTCTTGCAAGGCAACTGCCCTATGTGAAATCATAGGTAAGCCTTTATGCAAGGGACCGCTTTCTCCAGCAAGGGAGATTCAGGGGGACTAGGGGTTCATCTATCTCAGTTTCATTTGTGTCATTCCAAATGTCCTTACCCCAATATATAACTCTTCCCAACCAGTGCCCTAACATTAGCATAGAAACTGGATAAAGTGGTACATCTACCAGGCATTGTCAATCTTCAACCCACACAATTAGACTTTAGGCCTGACCCACAGTTATGTCTTCTCTGAGGCTGCAAGAGATAAGGATTCTTTTAAGGCCACCACAGAAACTTTCTGGTTCTACACTCATGTCTTGAGTTGGAAGTTCAAGGCTTAAAGCTCCTCAATATCTCTTTCTCTCATAAACTCTAGCACAGTCAGAAGTAACCAGCCCACACTACAATTACTGTAATTACCACAGTTGCCATAGCAATCAAGTGCAGTGGTCACTTGATCACTTAAAACTTCACCTTCCACTGACTATCTTACATCACTCTCAGTGATAATTTGAATAATCTTAATGCTACATCATGGTACAGGTTACCAGTGTCCCATTTCTGCCAGCAATAAGGTCATTTATGCATTCATTAAATAACTGAGAGAACTGGTCCCCAAATCTCACTTTGAAGGTTGTTTTCTGGGACGACTCCTGTTATCAACTATTGTACTAGTCAAGGTCTCAGCAGGAAACAGCATTACATCAGGTGGTGTAGATAAAGCTATCTTAATGAAGAGCTATGATGAGGTCTGAGCAGGGTTAAGGGACCAAATGAGGGATGCTAAGGAACTCCGGGCTTAGCAATGGTGTAAAACCATCACTATCCAGGGCTGAAAAGGTAATGGAAGAAATAATGTCACCAAAGGACAAAGTGGGAGGTGGAGACATGGAGAAGTGGACATGGCAAGAGTTGCAGTCCATGGAGGGTCGCAGCCACTGCCAGAGATGTGATACAAGTGCAGGGCAGGTAAGAAATACTCTAACCCCATGGTCAGACCCATTTGGAAGCCAGAGGACAAAGGCACCCAGGTGATGCAGTCCAAAAAAGGGATGAGTATCCTGGGCCTCAAGTGGTGCAAAGAAGGGCTGAGAATGGATCTGAGAGAGGAGCACACACACACAAAAATAACCGTCCTCCAGGTGTTGCATTTTATGTGAACAAACTCCTTTAATCCTTTTAACCTGACATCCATAAGGTACGTATTATCATAATCTCAATTTTACAAATGAGGCAATATGTTTGCTCAAAATTATACAGATAATAAATGGTGGGGTTGCAGTTTGAACCTGGGCAATTTGAACTTGAGTTTTTAATTCATGCAAAATGAGATCAGTTAGGCTGGAGGAGAGGGTTCAATTAGAGAAGTGGAGACAGAGGTTGGGGCCAAAGCATGGAAAGCCTTGTAAACTGGTCTGCGGAATTGTTTAGCTCTCTCTCCAAGCGCTGGCAGCTACCATATCTGCTCCTGCAATACTTTTTCAAGCCCTGTAGGAATTAGGAAACACATTGACCTTTGCTTTCTCTTCTCAGTAGCCCGAGCCAGATAATCAGCCTTGAAGAACCTGCCTAGTGCCCCTGAGTGTGGTAGACACTGGTTGTTTGGGACTCCCATTACCCACTTCTTTCATGTAGTAATTATTCTGTTATATTGCTTTGTAATTATTCTGTTATATTGCTTTGGGGGAACTTCCACTCCTCTCAGGCTATGTGGTTTGGGTTGAGGTCCTAAACAACCCAGCATATTGCATTTCCCCAGAGACAGTGACCTGACCCAAGTCAGGTCAAAAGGTGCCAACCAAAGTCAGTTTCTGGAATTTCATTAGAGGTATAAGAATCTGAGAGGAATTGAAGGTATGACTTTTGCTGCCAGCTTTCTACACATGGAGCCAAGGCTGAAGCCAACGTAGAGGAAGGCAAACTGAGAGATGACCAAAAGCATGCCCTTGTGACAGGTTTGAGCCCTGAATCCAGCCATAGCCAGAGTTGGCCCATCCCTGGACTTTTTGTTACATAAGCCATACATTCATTTTTTTCTTCTTAAGACGGTTTTCTGCCATTTGTAATCATAAGGCTAATGTGGCAGGGTGAGGAGCTGAACCTACCTTCTCCAGAAAGGGCTCCGTCCTTTGTTCTTTATCCCACAGATTTTTAGAAGCCTGGGGAGGGGGCCCCCGAGAAGGAGGAGACCTGCGTGATGGCAGAGGGTGAGAAGGCCCGGGGAAGAGGAATGTATCCTCTGGGATCAGAGACAAGATAAATGCTTGAATCAACACACACCCCCACAGAGGTATATTTAGTAAACTTTGTTTCTCACAGGGCTTGAAAGATCAAAATTGCTTTTTAAAAAATAATAAAAAGGAAACAGCCACTGTGGTTTCTTTTGACACCAGCCCAATTTCTTGGCTGTCACAATACTTCCAAATAACATGTGTAAGCCTTCACTGGGATGTCTCATTCCCCCTAAAACCCAAGGCAAAAAACAACAACAAATGTCTGCTGTTTCAGCTACATAACAATGTGTGGTCAGGGGCTTCCTGAGATCTCTAACGTTCCTGGATGCTTTATAGGACCTGATGTTTTTCCTGCAAGTACAAAATGGCTTTATGCAAATATAATACCGGCTAATGGTGTCAGCCCAAGCCTGAACTACTGGGTTCATTATGTAGTGGTCCTGGATAACCTTTGAAATCCACCTGGTCAGCCTTTACAGCTGTAAAAAATACAGGCCATCATAGTCTTCCTCATGGGAGACAGAACTTTTGGGCTGTGGATGTTGCAAGGTTTCACTGTGGTCGTGAGAGATTTCTCACTCGGCCCCCACAGACGCCCCAGGTCTCTCCATTCTCCCGCACCCTCACTTTTTTTATAGCTCAGAGAAGAAAGTACATTTTTTCCTATTCAAGATTAACCTTTCCATCTATTGTTTTGATCCCATTTTACATCTAGGACTTAGACTCCAGTCATTCTATCTCTCTCCCATATTTTTTAAAAAGTGTGTAATCAGCTTTATTGAAGTGTAATTCATATACAGTAAAATGCAACCATTTTAGCAAATGGGTGAGTTTTGACAAATGAATATACCTGTGTAAGCACTAGCCCCACAATCAAGATGTAAAACAGTGCTGTCTCCCCAAAAAGCTGCCATCTGCACTCAATTGCCCAGCAACCACTGCTGAGAAGTGACATATCTGCTTTCTGTCACTATAGATTAGTTTTGGCTGTAGTAGAATTTCATATAAATGGAATCGTATGGAATTCATTTTTTTATGTTTGACTTCTTTTGTTCAGCATAATGTTTTTGAGATGTATCCTCTTGTGTGTATCAGCAGTTCACCCTTTTTATTGCTAAGTAGTATTCCATTGTATAGATACACTAGTTTATTTATCCATGTACCTGTTGATGGACGTTTGGATTGTTTTCATAGTTGTATGAGCTATGAACATACATATACAATCTTCATGAAGACATGTTTTCATTTCTCTTGGGTAAATACCTAGAAGTGAAAATTTGAGTTGTATGGTAAATGCATGTTTAGTTTCTAAGAAACATCCAAATTTTTTCCCAAAGTGGCCATATAATTTTATGCTTCTGCCAGAAATATGTGAGAAGTCCACTTGTTTCATATTTTTACCAACACTTGGTATTGTCAGTATTTTTGCCATTTTAGTGGATGTATAGTGGTATCTCATTGTAGTTTTAATTTTCATTTTCCTGTTGACTAAAAATGTTGAGGATCTTTTCATGCGCTTCTTGGCCATTTGTATCTTCTCTTGTGAAGTGTCCATTCAAATCCTTTGCCCATTTTTTTGGTTCTTGTATTATTGAGTTGTAACACTCTTACAACCCATAAAGATATATTTATATTGGGTTGGCCAAAACGTTTGTTTGGGTTTTCATATGTTACAGAAAAATCCGAATGAACTTTTTGGCCAACCCAATATCTTTATATGAAATATGTATGTATTAGTCTTTTCATTTTCTTAAAGGTGTCTTTCAAAGAGCACGTGTTTTTCATTTTGATGGGTCCAGTTTCTCTCTTCTATATTTCTAACCTCTGTTGGCTCCTCCCCTTCAGCGTATAAACATGCTCCAACATCTCCGATTACTACCAAACCAAACCAAAGAAAAACAAGACAACTACCACTTCCCCCACCACCTCCACAAGCCCTTTATTGAACTCACATCCCATTCTAGCTACTGTCATATCCTTCCTCCTCCATTCACAACCAAGCAGCTCAAAAGAAAAGACTTTATTTATTGTACCTACATCTTCTAAACCCATTCCGTCTTTAACCCACTCCCACCACTCCACTGTGAAATCTCAGGCAGGGTAATGGACCCAGAAGCACAGCCAGGTTCTAAACTCTAGACCATACTCAGCTTGCAAGGGCAGGGCTGGGGGGCAAAGCCTGGGTGGAGGTGGGGCCCTTGTGGTTGACTGGTGGGGACTGGGAAGCCCTTCAACCACTTTTTCTTGGTGTTTCACTCCTGCTTTCTCCTGGTTTCCTCTAATGTCTTTGTGTTGTTGTCTAAATAATCATCACATCAACACATTCCCTTAGAAATGACTGATGAGGAGTTACCATAGGAGAGTGCTTGATGAGAGTGACCTTTCCTGGCCTCCACTCTAGTTATGCTACCACCCCCAGCCCAGAACTTCTCTACCACCCCACTCTCTTCCCACCTGCTCCATCAGATGGGCTCTTGGAGCTCATCATTCCTGACGCCCCTGCAGTGCTGGCCAGTGCCCATATTCTCTTTTTCTCCTAAACATTCCCTGTCTTGCTTAGCAAATACATATTAAGTACCTATTTTGCAGCAGAACTCAACAACAAAATCGCTGACTTCTGGTTGTCTGTCAGATGCTGCCCGTAAGACGCTCACAGTCTAAATGAGACAATTGAGTCATCTAGCCCCACAGGGTGACATGTGAGAGCCCAGGCGAGTAATAGCAAGGGCAGCCTAGGGGAACTGGGGCTGGTAAGGGCGCTCCAAGCACTGGGGCAGCACCCACAAAGGAGGACGAATGCACATGTAAGGGAAATGAGGTGTGAGAGCACAGGCATTTATGGTGAACAGTCCACATGGGGGAGCTTAGGGAACCTGTGGGAAGCATCATAGGACGTAAGTATTCTCCTTTTTAACAGAAGTGGGATTGTAGCCAAGAGTATGGCTGGACTACATTTCCCAGCCTCCCTTGGTGTTAGGTGGGGACATCAGTGGAATGTGAGCAGAAGTGGCGTGTGCTACCTGGAGCCAAGGCTTTGTAAGAGTGGGTGTGCCTCCTTCATGCTCTCTTTCCCTTTTTGAGAACTGGGCAGAGACCATAACAAGGCCCTATGGAGACAGTAGAGCCACATAATGGAAGAAGCTCCGGCTTTTAATGACTCTGTGAAGCAAAGCCACCCTGCAAAGCTAAATAATCAGCCAAGATTGTTATAGGAACAACAAATAAACTTCTAATGTGTTAAAACATAGGAAATTTTGAGGGTATCTTTATTGTTGCAGTATGGCCCTACCCTACATAACACATTCTAATTATGACACATTTGTGAAAACCCTATTAAAAACACACCTATGTATAGAAAAGAAATGGAATAAAATATACCAAGATGTTAATAATGGTGGTTATCTATAGGTGGTGGAATTATGGGAGGATTTCCTTTTCTTTGCATTTTTCTCCCTTTCCCAAATTCGTGACAATGAGCATGTGTTATTTTACAATCATGACAACTATAAATTCTCTAAATTCAGGTAGTTACAGAGATAATAACAAGTTGAGAAAGAACCTCATTACCAGAAGGCATGTAACAAGTCTATTCAAGTACAGAATTTAAGGGTAGAAAAAAGCAGAGGAAAAACCAAGAAAATAATTCAGTTTCATATTCATTGAGGACATAGTCATGCAAAGAAAAAGAGTAGGAGCCTGAAGCAAGATGGCAGAGCAGAAGGACGTGCTTTCACTCCCTCTTGTGAGAACACCAGAATCCCAACTAGCTGTTGGACAATCATCGACAGGAAGACACTGGAACTCACCAAAAAAGATACCCCACATCCAAAGACAAAGGAGAAGCCACAGTGAGATGGTAGGAGGGGCGCAATCACAGCAAAATCAAATCCCATAACTGCTGGGTGGGTGACTTACAGACTGGAGAACCCTTATACCACAGAAGTACACTTCACTGGAGTGAAGGTTCTGAGCCCCACGTCAGGGTTCCCAACCTGGGGGTCCGGCAACAGGAGGAGGAATTCCTAGAGAATCAGACTTTGAAAGCTAGTGGGATTTGATTGCAGGACTTTGACAGGACTGGCGGAAACAGAGACTCCACTCTTGGAGGGCACACACAACGTACTGTGTGCATCGGGACCCAGGGGAAGGAGCAGTGAACCCAGGGACGACTGAACCAGACCTACCTGCTAGTGTTGGAGGGTCTCCTGCAGAGGCAGGGGGTGGCTGTGGCTCACCGTGGGGACAAGGACACTGGCAGCAGAAGTTCTGGGAAGTACTCCTTGGCGTGAGCCCTCCCAGAGTCTGCCATTAGGCCCATTAAAGAGCCCAGGTAGGCTCCAGTGTTGCATTGCCTCAGGCCAAACAACCAACAGGGAGGGAACCCAGCCCCACCCATCAGCAGTCAAATGGATTAAAGTTTTACTGAGCTCTGCCCACCAGAGCAACACCCAGCTCTACCCACCACCAGTCCCTTCCATCAGGAAACTTGCACAAGCCTCTTAGATAGCCTCATCCATCAGAGGGCAGACAGCAGAAACAAGAAGAACTACAATCCTGCAGCCTGTGGAACAAACACCACATTCACAGAAAGATAGACAAGATGAAAGGGCAGAGGGCTATGTACCAGATGAAGGAACAAGATAAAACCCCAGAAAAACAACTAAATGAAGTGGAGATAGACAACCTTCCAGAAAAAGAATTCAGATTAATGATAGTGAAGATGATCCAGGACCTCAGAAAAAGAATGGAGGCAAAGATCAAGAAGATGCAAGAAATGTTTAACAAACACCTAGAAGAATTAAAGAACAAACAGAGATGAATAATACAAAAACTGAAAACTACACTAGAAGGAATCAATAGCAGAATAACTGAGGCAGGAGAACGGATAAGTGACCTGGAAGACAGAATGGTGGAATTCACTGCTGTGGAACAGAATAAAGAAAAAAGAATGAAAAGAAATGAGGACAGCCTAAGAGACCTCTGGGACAACATTAAATGCAACAACGTTCACATTATATGGGTCCCAGAAGGAGAAGAGAGGGAGAAAGGACCCGACAAAATATTTGAAGAGATTATAGTTGAAAACTTCCCTAACATGGGAAAGGAAATAGCCACCCAAGTCCAGGAAGCGCAGCAAGTCCCATAAAGGATCAACCCAAGGAGAAACACGCCGAGACACATAGTAATCAAATTGGCAAAAATTAAAGACAAAGAAAATTACTGAAAGCAGCAAGGGAAAAATGACAAATAACATACAAGGGAACTCCCATAAGGTTAACAGCTGATTTCTCAGCAGAAACTCTACAAGCCAGAAGGGAGTGGCATGATATACTTAAAGTGATGAAAGGGAAGAACCTACAACCAAGATTACTCTACCCAGCAAGGATCTCATTCAGATTCGATGGAGAAATCAAAAGCTTTACAGACAAGCAAAAGCTAACAGAATTCAGCACCACCAAACCAGCTCTACAACAAATGCTAAAGGAACTTCTGTAAGTGAGAAACACAAGAGAAGAAAAGGACCTACAAACACAAACCCAAAACAATTAAGAAAATGGTCATAGGAACATACATATCGATAATTACCTTAAACGTGAATGGATTAAATGCTCCAACCAAAAGACACAGGCCCACTGAGTGGATACAAAAACAAGGCCCATCTATATGCTGTCTACAAGAGACCCACTTCAGACTTAGGGACACATATAGACTGAAAGTGAGGGGATGGAAAAAAGATATTCCATGCAAATGGAAATCAAAAGAAACCTGGAGTAGCAATACTCACATCAGATAAAATAGATTTTAAAATAAAGAATGTTACAAGAGACAAGGAAGGACACTACATAATGATCAAGGGATCAATCCAAGAAGAAGATATAACAATTATAAATATATATGCACTCAACATAGGAGCACCTCAATACATAAGGCAACTGCTAACAGCTATAAAAGAGGAAATCGACAGTAACACAATATTAGTGGGGGACTTTAACACCTCACTTACACCAATGGACAAATCATCCAAAATGAAAATAAATAAGGAAACAGAAGCTTTAAATAACACAATAGACCAGATAGATTTAATTTATATTCATTGGACATTGCATCCAAAAACAGCAGATTACACGTTCTTCTCAACTGCTCATGGAACATTCTCCAGGATAGATCACATCCTGGGTCACAAATCAAGCCTCGGTAAATTTAAGAAAATTGAAATCATATCAAGCATCTATTCTGACCACAACGCTATGAGATTAGAAATGAATTACAGGGGAAAAAACGTAAAAAACACAAACACATGGAGGCTAAACACTATGTTACTAAATATCCAAGAGATCACTGAAGAAATCAAAAGGTACCTAGAGACAAATGACAATGAAAGCATGACAATCCAAAACCTATGGGATGCAGCAAAAGCAGTTCTAAGAGGGAAGTTTATAGCTATACAAGCCTACCTCAAGAAACAAGAAAAATCTCAAGTAAACAATCTAACCTTACACCTAAAGGAACTAGAGAAAGAAGAACAAACAAAACACAAAGTGAGCAGAAGGAAAGAAATCATAAAGATCAGAGCAGAAATAACTGAAATAGAAACAAAGAAAACAATAGCAAAGATCAATAAAATTAAAATCTGGTTATTTGAGAAGATAAACAAAATTGATAAACCATTAGCCAGACTCATCAAGAAAAAGAGGGAGAGGACTCAAATTAATAAAATTAGAAATGAAAAAGGAGAAGTTACAACAGACAGTGCAGAAATACAAAGCATCTTAAAAGACTACTACAAGCAACTCTATGCCAATAAAATGGACAACCTGGAAGAAATGGGCAAATTCTTAGAAAGGTATAACCTTCCAAGACTGAACCAGGAAGAAATAGAAAATATGAACAGACCAATCACAAGTAATGAAATTGAAACTGTGATTAAAAATCTTCCAGCAAAAAAAGTCCAGGACCAGATGGCTTCACGGGTGAAGTCTATCAAACATTTAGAGAAGAGCTAACACCCATCCTTCTCAAACTCTTCCAAAAAATTGCAGAGGAAGGAACACACCCAAACTCATTCTATGAGGCCACCATCACCCTGATACCAAAACCAGACAAAGATACTACAAAAAAAGAAAATTACAGACCAATATCACTGATGAATATAGATGCAAAAATCCTCAACAAAATACTAGCAAACAGAATCCAACAACACATTAAAAGGATCATACACCATGATCAAGTGGGATTTATCCCAGGGATGCAAGGATTCTTCAATATACGCAAATCAATCAATGTGATACACCATATTAACAAATTGAAGAATAAAAACCATATGATCATCTCAATAGGTGCAGAAAAAGCTTTTGACAAAATTCAACACCCATTTATGATAAAAACTCTCCAGAAAGTGGGCATAGAGGGAACCTACCTCAACATAATAAAGGCCATGTACGACAAATCCACAGCAAACATCATTCTCAGTGGTGAAAAACTGAAAGCATTTCCTCTAAGTTCAGGAACAAGACAAGGATGTCCACTCTCACCACTATTATTCAACATAGTTTTGGAAGTCCTAGCTATGGCCATCAGAGAAGAAAAAGAAATAAAAGGAATACAAGTTGGAAAAGAAGAAGTAAAACTGTCACTGTTTGCAGATGACATGATACTATACATAGAGAATCCTAAAGATGCCACCAGAAAACTACTAGAGCTAATCAATGAATTTGGTAAAGTAGCAGGATACAAAATTTATGCACAGAAATCTCTTGCATTCCTACACACTAATGATGAAAAATCTGAAAGAGAAATTAAGGAAACACTCCCATTTACCACTGCAACAAAAAGAATAAAATACCTAGGAATAAACCTACCTCGGGAGACAAAAGACCTGTATGCAGAAAACTATAAGACACTGATGAAAGAAATTAAAGATGATACCAACAGATGGAGAGATATACCATGTTCTTGGATTGGAAGAATCAATATTGTGAAAATGACTATACTACCCAAAGCGATCTACAGATTCAATGTAATCCCTATCAAATTACCAATGGCATTTTTTAAAAATTTATTTATTTTATTTTTGGCTGCTTTGGATCTTTCCTGCTGCACACAGGCTTTCTCTAGTTGCGGCGAGTGGAGGCTACTCTTCGTTGCGGTGTGCAGGCTTCTGATTGCAGTGGCTTATCTTGTTACGGAGCACGGGCTCTAGGCTCATGGGCTTCAGTAGCTGTGGCTCATGGGCTTCAGTAGTTGTGGCGCACGGTCTTAGATGCTCCGTGCCATGTGGGATCTTCCCGGACCAGGGCTCGGACCCATGTCCCCTTCATTGGCAGGCGGATTCTTAACCACTGCACCACCAGGGAAGCCCCCAAAATGGCATTTTTTACAGAACTAGAACAAAAAATCTTAAAATTTGTACGGAGACACAAAAGACTCAAATAGCCAAAGCAGTCTTGAGGGAAAAAAACAGAGCTGGAGGAATCAGACTCCCTGACTTCAGACTATATGACAAAGCTACAGTCATCAAGACAATATGGTACTGGCACAAAAACAGAAACATAGATCAATGGAACAAGATAGAAAGCCCAGAGGTAAACCCACGCACCTATGGTCAACTAATCTATGACAAAGGAGGCAAGGATATACAATGGAGAAAAGACAGTCTCTTCAATAAGTGGTGCTGGGAAAACTGGACAGCTACATGTAAAAGAATGAAATTAGAACACTCCCTAACACCATACACAAAAATAAACCCAAAATGGATTAGAGACCTAAATATAAGACCAGACACTATAAAACTCTTAGAGGAAAACATAGGAAGAACACTCTTTGACATAAATCACAGTAAGATTTTTTTGATCCACCTCCTAGAGTAATGGAAATAAAAACAAAAATAAACAAATGGGACCTAAGGAAACTTAAAAGCTTTTGCACAGCAAAGGAAACCATAAACAAGACAAAAAGGTAACCCTCAGAATGGGAGAAAATATTTGCAAACGAATCAACGGACAAAGGATTAATCTCCAAAATATATAAACAGCTCATGCAGTTCAATATTTAAAAAAACAAACAACCCAGTCCAAAAATGGGCAGAAGACCTAAATAGACATTTCTCCAAAGAAGACATACAGACGGCCACGAAGCACATGAAAAGCTGCTCAACATCACTAATTATTAGAGAAATGCAAATCAAAACTACAATGAGGTATCACCTCACACCAGGTAGAATGGGCTTCATCAGAAAATCTACAAACAACAAATACTGGAGAAAAGGGAACCCTCTTGCACTGTTGGTGGGAATGTAAACTGAAACAGCCACTCTGGAGAACAGTATGGAGGTTCCTTAAAAAACTAAAAATAGAATTACCATATGACCCAGCAATCCCACTACTGGGCATATACCCAGAGAAAACCACAATTCAAAAAGACACATGCACCCCAATGTTCATTGCAGCAGTATTTACAATAGCCAGGTCATGGAAGCAACCTAAATGCCCATCGACAGACGAATGGATAAAGAAGTTGTGGTACAATGGAATATTACTCAGCCATAAAAAGGAATGAAATTGGGTCATTTGTTTAGACGTGGATGGATCTAGAGACTGTCATACAGAGTGAAGTAAGTCAGAAAGAGAAAAATAAATATCGTATATTAACGCATATATGTGGAACCTAGGAAAATGGTACAGATGAACCGGTTTGCAGGGCAGAAATTGAGACACAGATGTAGAGAACAAATGTATGGACAGCAAGGGGGGAAAGCCAAGGGGGTGTGAGGCTGGTGGTGTGATGAATTGGGCAATTGGGATTGACATGTATACACTGATGTGTATAAAATTGATGACTAATAAGAACCTGCTGTATAAAGAAAAAGGGATCAAATGTATTCTATTGGAAAGAAGCAAAAATTTACTGTCTAAATTATATAATAATTTAATGATATTTAGCATCTATTGCAGAGGTATTTATTATTGCAGATTGTATTCGCTTTATCAATGTCTTTGTTTTGGTAATCTGTGCTGTTTTGTCATTTCTTTTTTTTTTAATTTGAAGTATAGTTGATTTACAATGTTGCGTTAGTTTCTGCTGCACAATAAATTGATTCAGTTATACATAAAAAGAAAAAAAAAAAAGAGTAGGGACACCACAGAGGAAAGCCCCAGCCCATGCCCAGCCTGCGTTGTTACCCCTGCCCCGAACCTCTGTCCACCTCATGCCATACCCTGTTGCTGCAGGCATTTGGGGGTAGGGGAGAGGTTTTAGCTTCTGTTTTTATTTTCCTTCATATTGTTTAGGGAGCTGAGGCTATACATGAAGTTAACACAAAGAGGGTCTAGGACCAGCAGGCAGAGAAAGGAGAGTCAGGTGTTGGAAGGTGGACACTAGTAGGACAGAGATGCTGCACATACTTCTGGAAACTCTCTCCTCCCCAGCATAGTACAGAGCACACAGTATACATGTTAGATGTCTGACTGTTCTATCCTGAATTCCAAGGCAAGAAAGAAAAGCAGGAAAAGGAGGGAGGGAGCTTTCAAAGGAACAGGAAAGGGAAAGGAAGAGAAAAAGATCAATAGAGTTTAAGGAAAGAGTTGGACAAGAGGGAAAAGCGAGGGAATGAAAAGATGAGAGGAGGGACCTCTAACTGGAGGAAAAGAAAATAATGAAGAGAAAAAATAGCAAAAGGGGAGGTACTTTTCACAGGATGACAGAGGCCTTTTCACGGTGAAAGAGAACTGTGGGGTCTGGGAGGATTTGGTATGATAATCAGGGCTGAGGAGCCAGGGGTCGAAGTCAGTGAGGGCGCCCCAGGCATCAGTCCCAATTCTACGTGGAGCAGCTCCGCCAGGGTGCAGTGTGAGGCTCTTTTCTTTGCATTTTTCACCTGCAATTCACCTCCTCCCTGGGGATGCTGGGGAAACAACAATTCTGTTGATGCCAAGTTGCTTGGATAGATTCTGCTACCTGCTATTTGAGGGATAGGACAGGCATAGAGCTTTCTGGAGATTAATTTTTGATTTACTGGTGGTAACAATGGTTTATTCTGATACACCCCAGGGTAAAGAAAGGGCAGTAAATATTTTAAATGCTGTTAGCCAGTGACAAGAAACATAACTAGCTGGGGAGCAGGGCAGATGGGAATTTCAAATACCTTCCCTAAATTACTTAAAGGCAAACTGTGAACACTTGCTAGCTTGTTTAATAGGGAGGCTGAGGGTAGGCGAGAGAAACATTAAATTGTTACCTTATTAACTGGGACAGCATCTTGTTTTCTCCATAGAGTGCATTTGCTTTTGCTACAGATTGGATTGGCTTGGCTTTCACAGCTTGCTGAGGCAGTGTAAGGAGGCAGCTTTCAGACTCCTGAAAAGACGAGTGATCAGGGACCAGAGCCACCTGACCCATATTTTCCACCAGGACGAGAGGAGCTCAGGACAAAGAAGCAGGGTGGGGTGGTGGGTAAAGCCTTGGACCATGAGTCCAGCCTGGCTGTATGACCTTGGATGAGTAATTTTGACACTGAATCTCAGTTTCTCTACCTGTAACATGGGACAATAATCCTTGCTGGTGTGGCAGGATGAAGATTGTGAAGTCTGGGAGTATTTGGTACGATTCTTGGAAGAAACAGCCCTCTGGGGTTTGCTTTTTCAGCCTCTTCAGCCCTGTTTGTCAGGCAGAGAAGAGGCTATTTCTTCTCACATGACAAGGAAACTGTTGCTGAGTGAGGGAATGTGGGTGATGGTCAGCGTCAAGCTCCCTGGAAGCCAGGATTAGGATGAGGTGAGTAAGGTATTATACTTGCCCCAGGCGTGCAAATTTAACGGGGTGCCAAAAAACTCAGTCATCAAGATGAATGATATTTTAATGTAATACTTTTTTTTTTAATTTTTATTTATTATTTATTTATTATGTTTATTTTTGGCTGTGTCGGGTCTTCGTTTCTGTGTGAGGGCCTTCTCCAGTTGCGGCGAGCGGGGGCCACTCTTCATCGCGGTGCGCGGGCCTCTCACCATCGCAGCCTCTAGTTGCGGAGCACAGGCTCCAGATGCTCAGGCTCAGTAATTGTGGCTCATGGGCCCAGTTGCTCCGCGGCATGTGGGATCTTCCCAGACCAGGGCTCGAACCCGTGTCCCCTGCATTGGCAGGCAGATTCTCAACCACTGCGCCACCAGGGAAGCCCAATGTAATACTTTTAAAGATCAAAATTAATGCAAGAAAATCCATGATGAACAAAATATCTAATTTTAAAATAGAGACAGGATCGGTTCCCATCTCATAAAACAAGCTTTTTCTTCCCCCTGAGCACAGAGGCAGGGATTCCCTGGGGTGGAGGAAACACTGCCTGGGACTCCATATTGAGACTTTGTCCCTCTTGGCCTCTCAGTTTAGGGTATGACTCCTTTCCTTCTCTGACCTCCAGCTTTCCCAGCAGAGCCAGGAGACGCAGGCCACTTGCTCACAGGTTCTGGAGTAAGACCAGGCTGCACTTCAGTCCCTGTCCCATTGTTTACTAGCTCTAGGAGAGTGGGATAGTTGCTTAACATTCTATAAGCCTCAGTTTCCTATCTGTTAGCCTCAGTTTTCTCACCTGTGCCGGCCTCTTGGGGTTACTCTGAAGATTAAATGAGATAATGTGGGGAGAGGGATGGACTGGGAGTTTGGGGTTAGTAGATGCAAACTACTACATATAGAACGGATAAACAGCAAGGTCCTACTGTATAGCACAGGGAACTATATTCAATATCCTGGGATAAACCATAAAGGAAAAGAATATGAAAAAATAATATATATGTATATAACTGAGTCACTTTGCTGTACAGCAGAAATTAACACAACATGGTAAATCAACTATACTTCAATAAAAAAATAAAAAATAAAATTAAAAAAATGAGATAATGTACATAAAGCATGTAACAGAGGGACTGGTCCATATTAAGTGCTTAATAAACATTTGTTATTATTTTTATCCATAAAATGGGTATCATGTCCTCAGCCCCAAAGTGAGACAAGTTATATGCTGAAGAGCATGATAATACGTAGAAGGAAGGACAGAGCTCCATTACACTCCTGGAAGCCACCAGGAAGACAATTCTATATGCTCCTCCCTCCACCTCCTAAAAATTCTGGTCCTGGCCTGGGCATCTCAGCAGCCCCTCCCAAGAGAGGTTCAAGGCTGGACCCTGACCTGCTGGCCACCTGCCACAGTGAGGCTGCTAATCCCCACCACCTGGAGCAGGTCACCATGAAGAAGCAGACTCAGGGCAACTGAGCTGGGGGTCCTGGTGATGAAAAGCTCCCCACGGACACTGTAACTGGTCCTGCCTCCCCTTTTAAGTTGGGTACTAAGAGCATGGAGCTAAATTTACGGCCCATCTTTAGCGAGAGCATAAGGTTACAAACCTCCATTTAAAATGCACGCTCTTATTTTCAGTTTGTCTCATTTCCAGTCACTTGTTTTAATTTACTTTAAGCTGCCTTAAATCCATTTTGAAACAAGGTGAGGAATAAATAAATACATCCTATCTGTATTTAAACAGCTTTCCATTGTATATGTATATATTCTTGTGTATCTCTTTTGCAAGAATTACTGCCTGCTGATGCCTGCAAATGGCTGTGTTTGCGTTTGCTAATTGTGTAACTGACTGGATTCAAAATTGAGAGCTCTGATGTGTACCTAGGAAGCAAGGAAACAGAGTGTTTTCATTTTCAATATAAAAAGCAGGGTTGGGCCCAGGTGTCTGCCCTAGGAAGAGTCAGTTTAAGGCAGTGGTTCTCAACTGGGGCCAATTTTGCCTCCCAGGGGGCACTCACTTGGCAATATCTGGAGACATTTTTGGTTGTCACAGCTCGGGGTGCACGGAAGGCATCTGGCATTGCTACTGACATCTAGTGGGTAGAGGCCAGGGATGCTGCTAAACATCTTGCAATGCAGCCCCCACCATAAGAATGATCTGGTCCCAAATGTCAACAGCGCCGAGGCTAAGCAGCCCTGACTTAAGGGTAGAAGGAGGGAGGAGGGGCAGAATCTTGTAGGGACCAAGGGGGGCTAGAAACCATGGGGGCAGCTCCTGAACCTGGTCAGGAAGAGGGAGCAGATGAGGGCCCATCTCCTCAATTCCCAGGAGACCCTAGTGCTCCCATAAAGCCACAGAAGCAAGAGCAACTTGGGAAAGAAAGGCCTTCTCCAGTCCGAGAGGGGCTGGGTTCCGGTTGGCTGGGATACGGAGCCTTTCTCCACTGGGATCTCCACCCCACCAGGCTCTCTGCTGTATTGGCCCAGGGGAGCCCTGCTGGGGGTCAGAGGGCAGAAGAAACACAGGCAAGGGGCCTTCGTTCCCAGCCCCTCTCTGTGGAGCTGCCTCAGGCTGGCCAGTTCCTCAACCGAAGTCACAGCCCTTCTCCAGGCGGCCGACTCCACGTGCCTCTCCTTAGACGTTCTCATAACAACCTGTAGCTCCCCCTTCGCCACTGACCACCACACTTCTGCCACCAGCCAGCTCTGCACACCTGGGCAAGTCACTCAGCCTCTGTGGCTTTCATTTTCCTAGTTTGTGAGGTGAGGGGTTGGACTAGATAACCAACTCGCAGATTTTCTGTATAGGAATGAAAATGTCCTGGCCTGGGCTGCTGCCCAGATCCTGGGTTGGGGGCAGCAGAAGCAGGCATCCTGTGGCAACTGTATGCATCCCAGGCCTTCCAGAGGGGGCCCTGGGGAGGGCAGGAGAAGGCTGGGAGCCCCAGGTCCTCTTGTTGGCTGTACTGGTGACCTGCTGGGGCATGGAGGTGGGGTAAGCTCTTCTGGGTCCTCCGAGGCCCCCTGACTCCCTCCCACCCTCCTCTTCCAACCACACCTCTCTCAAGGCTATATGCATTCTCCTAGGCCCAGGTGCTCCAGGCCAGGAAGCCCCGGGGACCACTGGACACTCCGTGCTGCCCTGCTGGTACCAGCTGGTGGGCTAGGCAGCTTCCTAGGCAAACCTGAACAAAGCTTTCTGGATGCTACATGCTGGCAGAGCCGGCTAGAGGCCAAGGAGGCCCCCTGCCTCGGGGCGATGTTGCATCCGCCAGCCCAGACTTACAGGCATCGCTCCTGCTCTGATGGACCATCAGGGCTAGACCTCAGCAACCTCCTTTTAGAAAATGGGCGGGGATGGAAGCATGGTTGATGGGGTCACAGTGAGCGGTGAGCAGTGCCCACGTCAGGCATGAATAAGCAAACACTTGCTGAGTCTACACGGAGTGCATGCTCCGTGCCAGGCGCCTTCATAGAGAGCACCTCATTTAATCTCACAAGTCCTCAGTGGTGAGGTGGGTCATCGTGCAGCCGTTTCTCATTAAAGACTCAGTGTAGAGAGGGGAAATGACTTTCCCAGGGTCACACTGTCAGCAAATGGAAGAGCGAGGGTTTGAACCCAGGACTATGGGCTCTAAACCCTGACAGCTTCCCATTACACCACACCTTACAGAGTCTCACCTTACAGAGACCACCCTCACTCTTCCTCTCCATCAAGGGAAAAGGCAGGGTTAAGTGAGAGCTGCCAGCTGCCAGTGTCAAGTCTGTCGGGGCTTTCCAGGCTCTCCAGGGTCTTCAAGCCAGCACGGCAAGAGGGCTGGGAGTGCCTGCGGGGAGGTAGGGAGGCCATTCCAGGAGAACAAGACCACCGAGGTGTGGCCCCTCGGCACACAGCTTTCTTGCTGGGCCCACCCCACCCGATGCTGGGCAGATCAGGTCCTTTGGAGCATCTTCCATGGCGTCTTCCAGTGGGGACGGGGTCTAAGGAATCTCCCACCAGCCTTGCCTCCACCTGGGCCGCGGCTACATGGGAGGCAAATTTTGCTAGCCTGTCAATCAGTAACAAGGTCCCTTTTCCCCTTTGAGTCTGCAAGGGGCAAAGATGAGAAAATGTCCCTTTCTATCCATTACACTTCTTAGCTGGACTGTAGAATTCTCTCCTCCCTCCCATCCTTCTTCCGGCCTTTCCTCCCCTTTCTGTCCCATCCACATCCAACCTCCCTCCCTCAACACAGACTCAGTCACCAACTTCCTCTGTGCTCCCAAGAAACCAGTGCATGCCTTATCACAGCCTTGTCACCCGGCATTATAATTGCTTCTTGTTGTATGTCTCCCCCCGCCTCTTTGAGCTCATATCCCTGCCCTGGCCCAGGGCCTGGCAGGCTAAGGGCCTGTGGGAGAACCCAGTTCCTCCATTTGCTTCCTCCACAGGTGGGCCCGGCTCTGGGCGTGGTGCTGGGAGAGGCGTTCAGGAACTAGGAGACTCATCACTGCTTCCAGCCTCCTGGACTGTGTACATGGAGACAACCCAGGGTCAAGCAGGGCAGGGGCGGTACAGTAACCTCCAAAATATTACTAAGACTTTTTGGAAAGAGGAGATGAGGACCGAAGTTGTCAGAGAAGTCACTAAGGAAAAGGTGGGATCCTTAGGGATGCGTGGAGCTGGCCTGGTGCAGGGGGGCTACTCCAGGTCGGGGGAGGGGAGGTGCAGTGAGGGCAGGGGACGTGGAGGGTGGCCCCGGCCAGATCAGAGGGTGGGCGCTGGGGAGAGGAGGGAGAGGACTAAGGTCAGTTCCTGGTCTCCCTGCTTGTCGGCCACCTGCTCCTCCACAGGCTGACTGAGGCCCACGGACGCCAGCTCTCGCTCACTCCTCAAAGCAGCCCGTGGGGAGGCGGGCCAGCTTCTAGCTCCATTTCGCAGGTCGACAGCAGAGCGAGCAGAAGCTCCAAGAGGTTCAGCAAGTGCTCAAGACCAAAAGATAAGGGCAGTCACCCCTTCATGCTATCCTGGGTGATTCTGGAGAGACAAGAGGCTCCCAACCTCCTATCTGGGCCATGTTCGGGGACTGCACTAGGGTTCACCCGCTGACCCCTACAGGTGAGCAGAGTCCGGCCTTGCAACCTCCCACCTGCTGGGCTCCCGGGTCGGCTGAGTCTCCTTCCAGGTCTCTGTGTTGTGCACACAACGCACAGTGCCCCTACCCCATCTTCAAAGCACCCCCTGCAGCACGTGGCCAGGATGAGCAGCATGCCCCCTGCAGGCAGGGTTGTGACGTTGCCAGTGCCTGCAGTGTGGGGGATTGATTGGGCAGCTGTGTCACAGAGAAAAGAGCACTGGTCTTGGAGCCAAGATCTTGAATTTGAATCTCAGCTCTGCTGTTTACAGACAAGTCACGTCACCATTCTGAGTCTCATGCTCCTCCTCCGTGAGCTGAGGGAATGGTTGGTACCAACCCCCAGTCATCGTGGAGGGCAGAAGGAGATGACCTCTATGAAAGCACTTTCTTGGTGCTGAGCACGTGGAGCTTGAAGCCTGGGTCTCCACGTGTAATTCACTGTAAACCACAGTGATCATCTATATTCTACAGAATCACAGCATCTGGGCACTGGAGTGGGCTGAGGGGGTTGTAGATTTCTCCTTCCTACCCTATTCAGAACTCCGGTTACAGCATCATTCCTGATGGTGGCCAACTTGTCTCTGCTTGATCCTGTCTAGAGGCCCAAGCTCACCACATGTGGGCGCCCCAGACAGTGCTCAGGGTTAGAATGTTCTGCCGTTCACTGACCTGAAGTCTGCCTCTCTCCCCTGCTTGCACACATACAGTCTGACACACACCAACAGGAGCATAAATATTTATGACATGTGGCTAATGCAGTCGGCTTATAGGATTCCCAGTGCTTCAAATGGGAGATTTTTGTACAAGAAGCCTTTTATCTGGGGAGGGGGCCCGGGTGGGGAGTGGTGGATGCGAGCAGGAGAGAGGCGCCTCTGAGTGGTCGGGAAGCCTGCCGTTCACTGCGGCAGCCCAAGTGTCTGAATTTGAAGGGAAGCTTAGCTGGCAGCTGCCATCTTGGTCTCTGGGCCATGAGAATCAATCAGCTTTGGAGGATTTTACTCAGGAAACCCCTTCCTGGCCCTGCAGGGCCAGTCTCAAAGTGAAAGAGTTCCTAATCAGAGGGGTCTAAACCCTCCTTACCTGGCTGCCCTGAGGCTGAGTCCTCCCGGCGGGGAGCAGAGGGTTCTCACTCCCATCCACGCTGGTTTCCAGATTTCCTCCAGAGATGAGCCCAGGGAGGAAGTCCTAGATGACTGTGCTAACCTCCAAAGACCCCTAATAAAGTCACGCCCCACCACATCTCCAGCAGAGGAAATGCACATATTTCAAACACTTCAAATGGTGCAGCCAAGAGCTTGTACTCATATGGGGTCAGATCCTCCCACGGCTGGCCAGCCAGTACCCTCAGTGTGACCACACTTCTGAGCATCCTGGGAAGAAGATGTGTCATCCTCTGGACTCTGCAAGGGGTGGTAGGCAAAGGGGTGGGAGAGTGGTCAGCTTGCACCTGGACCTCAAGCCTGGAGCGTACCTGCCCCGTTGCCCCTTTCCTGGGAAAACCCACAGGGCAGAGCCTGAACTGGAGAGGAGTTTCCCTGGAAGGGAGTAGGATGACTTCTAGCTGGACTCTTGATAAGGCAAGATTTAATCACCCCAGAGCCTCCCCTCCACCCCCTTCCAACCCTACACCTTAAGCTACTGCCCCTCCCAGTCTTAGACTCTACACAACTGACCTATGAGTATCTCACTTCATTCCACTTGTCCCTTTAGCAAAACCAGTTTTATTTCCCCCACATCGGACAGCTCCTCTGCTGAGGAAGAAAGGGAGAAGGAAAATGAAAAGTGTCAGGCTAAGGAGAAGACTGGCTGTAAAACCTGGGCTGGGCGCCCCAGATTCTCATTTATCATTCAGGCTGGGGTGTAGAACCTTCTCCTGCAGGAAATTGTTGCTCATTCCACCCACCCGCAAGGGGTAATCCCCTCCCCTCTGCATTCCTGTAACACCCTGGGCATCCTTCTATCATTGTGCTAACAACATTATATTCATTTTGCTCATGTGACTTTTTCCCCCCAAAGACCATAAGCTCCTTGAGAGCAGAATCTGTGTAGTGTTTATTCACATACATGCCCACCACAGTGTCTAACATATAGTGGGCACTTGATAAATATTTGGTGAAAGCTTCCCTGAGCTTGTGAAATTCACAAAAGAAAATGAAGCCTCAGTACATACATATTAATGGTTCAGGTAGGGGTGGGATTGAAGTGCAATAATAGAGAAAAGAGACCTGCCTGCACTTGTACATGTTTTCCAGAGGGCTGGGTGGGTGGAGCGGAGGGCAGGGACTGCAGCAGTGGGAGGAGGGTCAGGGCTCTGAGCTCTTGGGGATGAGGCCAGCTGCAGGCTGCTGTCTCTGCAGGAAAGAACCACAGTCCCTGCAGCACAGAGAGTGACCATGCCTCCAGTCACTCAGGACCAAGTGCCAGTAAAAGGGGGGTGAGCAGTGAAGACAGCAGTGGTGTTACCTATGTTGAATGGCCATCCATCACCTGAGAACTCAAGACGTCTTTCAGGAGCACCCACTCTGCTCTTAGCACTGAGGGGGGCATAGAGATGAACCAAACCCAGGCCCCCACCTTCAAGGAGCTCCCAGTGCCATTGGGGAGGTGAGACTCACAGTTCTCCAGTGAGCAACTCAGCCAGGGTACAATTACAGACTGCATTGTGTGGTGTGATTGTGAGTGTCAGGGGTGAGAGGGGAGATATCACCAAAGGCCGATGGCATGCTAGGTGATATAAGGAAGTACAGACACCTCTAATGGTACCTGTAGAGAAGCAAATAATGCCCAGAGCAGCCAAAAGAAAGGGCTGCACGTCCCACCAGCTAAATGTTGAGAGCCAGGGGAAGGTTGCCTTCAGAGGCTGGAGGTAGGGAGTCAGAGCCTTGAATGATCCATAAGAAAAGAAAGTATTTAATTAGGGAGAGAAGAGTGGAAGAACAGGACACTCCATCCACTCAAGTCTGGGAAGGGGATGGGGGTGCTTGGTGTGCACCATGGAGATCTTCTTCCCCGTGAATGAATTTTTGTTAAGTTTAAAATTAAAGCATTAAAAACTGTAAATCATTTTAAAAGGGTATTCATTGAAAAGTTCAGCTCCCTCCTATCCTGACTACCTTCTCAGATTCCACTGGTACTTGTCTCTTATGTTATCATTCCAGAGATTTCTGAGAATATAAAAGTTTATATTTTAACACAAATGGCAACACACTACAATGTTCTATATCTTGTTTTTTAAAATTAGAAATATGTGGGTGATTATTCCATTTAAGTCCCTATAGAGTTGCTGGATTATTTTTGATGGTTTCAAATAATAATTCCATTGCACGCATGTGAGAAATGAACTTAACCAGAGCTATAATGATGCACAGTCATCAAAATTTCCAATTTTTTGCTATTGTAACTGGTATTACAATATTCTTGAATATATGTCATTTTATGCAGGTGTATCTACAGAAACAGCTGCATCAAGGAGTATGTACATTTAAAATTTGAGAGCTATTACCAATAGTCCTCCATAGAGATACCACTGTATGAGAGTATCTGTTTCCTTCCTTTCCCACAGTACTAAACTTATTTGATTTTTGCCAATCTAAGTAAAAATGATGTCTCATCATAGTTCTGATTTGCACCCTGAATGAATTGAACATCCTTTCACATGTTTAAAAGGCATTGTTTGGGGCTTCCCTGGTGGCGCAGCGGTTAAGAATCTGCCTGCCAATGCAGAGGACACGGGTTCGAGCCCTGGTCCGGGAAGGTCCCACATGCTGCAGAGCAACTAAGCCCATGTGCCTCAACTACTGAGTCTGCGCTCTAGACCCTGCGCACCGCAACTACTGAAGCCCACTCGCCTAGAGCTCGTGCTCCACAACAAGAGAAGCCACTGCAATGAGAAGCCCGCACACTGCAACAAAGTGTAGCCCCCGCTCGCCGCAACTAGAGAAAGCCCACGCGCAGCAACAAAGACCCAACACTGCCAAAAAAATTAAAAAAAATAAAAGGCATTATTTGCCTTTCCTTTCCTATGAAATGTTTAAATCCTTCATCCATTTTTTTCTATGGAATTGTTGGTCTTTTTCTTATCGATTTGTAGGAGCTCTTTATTTATTAAAGTAACCTCTTTTATGACGTTGCAAATACTTCCTTATCTATCATTTGCACTCGTAGCTTTTTTAGTGTTTGTTTTGTTTTGTTGTTTTGCCAGGTAGAAATGTGCGGTTTTTATATGTCTGAGCTTATTAGTCTTTTCTTTTATGACTCTTGCAGTTCTTGTAGAGTTTCCTTTTTATTTTTAAATATTTAATTGATGATCTAGAACACATTTTGATTTTAGGAATGACAGCTTTTTTCATGTAACAATGTAGCTTGAATCTCATTCTTACCAGTGTATAAAAGTCATCTCATTCTTTTTACTGTGTGAATAGTGATTCTATCACATGGATTTACTTTATTAACCAGTTTTCCAAATTATAGATGGTTAGATTATTTCCATGTAATATGCCATTATAAGCAATAATGTAATGAGTAACCCCCTCAAAGATATCTAAAAGGTAATTTAGTTTAATGCTTTTGAAACTGTCATGTGCTTATGGATTATGCGAGGCTCTGTTAACATGTGGGTTCTGATTCAGTAGGTCTGGGGTGGGGCCTGAGATCCTGCATTTCTAATGATACTGAGCTGTGGACCACATTTTGAGTAGCAAGAGTTTAGCTGACTTCTTGTACAAGTCTTCAATTCTTTTTATGCACCCCATCCACTGGGGAGGAAGTTGCACTCAGGAGACATCTCATTCCATCTCTGAATAGCCCTAGTTGAGGTTCTTCTTCGTATTAAGTCAAATCTGTATTTCTTCGCCCTAATTCTGTATCCTGGATCTGAACCACCACTCACAGCCAGCCCTTCAAGTTTCTGCCAGGCTGTTTTCTTTCCTGTGTCTTTTCCTCAGTCTGAACATCTCTTCTCCACCTGCTCCCCATGCAGCAGGGGTTGTGGGGTGGGGGTGAAGGGGAAGGGTGCGGCCCTGCCCCTGCGTCCTCCTTTTGAACTCCGGTCTCACTTGTAAATTCTTCCGTGTCTGCTTGTCCAGGTAAAGTCATTAAGTCTTCTCAGTGCTGAAGGTCAAAGCCATGTCTCACATCTCCCTGTTCTGGAGAAGACTCTCTTAACTGATGATGGTGGGAGTGGCTGTTTGGGGTGGAGGAAGATCACAGAACTGGAGACAGGATGTGCTGGAAAATTAACACCTGCTCTCCAAAATAAGATGGGGCCTCCCTGATTTGTAGCATTTTCTGATTTCCACAGTGTAAATTCTCCCACTGTGACCGATTTCAGGCTGGCAGTGTGATGCCACTGTGCAGGGTAGCACAATGCTATACAGCATTTTCACCACACAGACTGAATAAACTTCAGGAACATAGATAATAGATTGTAGTATAATAATTAGAAAGTGAGGACTTTTCAGTGTCTGTTTCCTTTTTAAAAATATAATTTATTTCATTGTAAGTTTTAACAATGGCTGTGTTTAACAACTGGCTTGCAAATGTTTTGAAAATTCAACCATTGGCCGTGCGAGCTAGGTCCAGCACACCCCTGGTGGGCACCTATCTTAAAAGTCTCTCCCCTCTTCTCTGGAGGCCCTTTGCTCCCTGCTGCCTCTGAAACCCCTTTATCTCTTGTTCCCAGCCTTGAGGGCAGAGCCCACACTTCCAACATCAATGCTCTGCTGCCCCCTAGTGGCAGCTCCTGCCCTCTGCGGCTGCCTCAAACCTTAAACCCAAAGCAGGACCCACTGGCTCCAGCTCTGAGACAGGATCAGAGGTTCCTGCGGCTAAACAATCTCTCTCTCTCCCACTCCAGCCTTCTGGAACACAAGGGGACCCAGGTCAGAGCGTCCAGGGCCTCTAGACCTGCTGCACCCTCCTCATCCCGGATTCGTGTGTTCTCACTGCCCTCTGCAGTTCCAGCAGGGTGGTGATGAGTGATGCTGGGGAAGTGGGTTTTTCCCTGGCTCTGTGGCTCCATCTAGTGCCTCTGCCAGGTCAGTGACATACGCACCTCCACTGACAGCCCCATGCTGGGCACCCCTGAGAGGGAGCTGCTCGAAGGGAACTCTGACTCAAGTGCTGTAGTGTGTTGTTGTTTTTGCTTTGGGGCCCCATGCGAAGCTCTCACCAGTCATCTTCATTAGAGCTGGGCCTTCCTGAGGACGGAAAGAAAAAGGACCGTGTCAGAACAGCACCAAATCTTCCTCCACATGGTGGGACCCTCTCACTAGAATAGCCCAATTAGAACAGCAAACTCCAGCTGGGAGGATCCTGAGGCAGTGGCCTTCTAACCATAATAGCCAAGACCCTCGGTAACAAATACGTTTTACAACATAACCAAAGACACCCTATGTAGAGAAGTTTCAGAAAGCAATATCCTTACTATGTGCAGTGTATTTTTGACATTTCCATAATTTTCTATCTTGTCCTTTCCACTAAAAAAAAAGTCTTTCCACAACTTAGTAAACAGAATTCACAGCTCATTAACAGGTCACCACCTGAAGTTTGCAGAACACTGGCCTAGGCTGACTTCTATTTCGCTGAGAGTAAACTGAGGACAAAGAAATAACACACACCCAAGAGCAAATCAGGGGCAGAGCAGATCTAGTATTCAGGTCTCTGAGCTCTTCTTCCCTCACACCAGGGTCTCCTCTGGGCTCTGTCCCAGACCACCCTTTGCACTGAAGTTCAAAGGCCTCACTCTCTGTGGTCCTGGTCCATTTAGGACACATTGTCAGGATCTGCCGACAGGCTCCTCCATGCCCCGGAAGTCAGGGGTTGCCAGCTCTCTCGCTCAGGTCTTCCCTTATGAACGTCTCCTGTTCCAGCACAAGGTGGCAGCAGAGAGAAGCAAATGGTATTGCTTGGGGAAAAGGAAAAGAGGCGTGGTAGGCTCCTGGCTGTGCTGTAACCTAAGAGATTAAAAAGCATCATTAGCATCTTTACTTGAGGTCAGGAGCCTGGAGGCAATACTTCAAGGGTGTGGGGGACACTCTTACGACTAAACTATCAACAATAAGCATTGATGGGTATGTGAACCTGTACAATCTTCCTAGAAAGTATTTTGTCATTATGTTTAAACAATTTTTAATGTTCAAACCCACTGATTCAGAAATTCTATAATAGGAATTTAATATAGGTGCTAATTATATATACAAAGACATCCACTACAAAAAATTTTATATTTTCAATGGAAAAAAATCTAAAGAACACCAACATGGAATTAGTTTTAAAATTCTGTCACCACCACCGCCACCACAACAAAAAATGTATACTGTGCAGCCATTAGGTATATTAAGGTAGAATTTAATGTAGAATTTTAAAAGTTTACAAAAGAGCATGTATGACCCCATTTGTGTAAATGCTATGACCCCATTTGTGTAAAGTGTCCAGGGAATCTCTAGGTAGTGGGGTGAAGGTGAATCACTTGGGGAGGTTTTCAAACCATGCAGCTTTCCTCAACCCCTAGCCCCAAGAAATTGTGATATGCTCCTCTGGGAGCCTCAGCTTCCCTTTGAGAATCATTGCAGGGGGTGGGGAGGATAGACAATTGCTGGAGGTGCACACATACTTGTTTGTGTGTAGAATGTGTGTGCTTGTAGGCCGTTGATGGGATGTTCACCAGAGTGGTAGCAGGAATTGACTTTGGGTGGTGAGATTTTCAGGTGGTTTTCGGTAATAATAATACCTTTAATAATTATGATAAAAATACTGTTTATTTAACCATTCACCTGTTCAAGAACATCTGGGTTATTTCAAGTTTTTGGCTACTACAAATAAAGTTGATATGAATGTTTATATACAGTTTGTTGTGTGAGCATGTTTTCATTTCTGTGACATAAACGCCCAATAGCACAACTGAGATGTGTTTTATGGGCTAGCATATGGTCTATCTTGGAGAATGCTCCATGTGCACTTGAGAAGGATATATAGTCTACTGTTGGGTAGTGCTTCATAGATGTCTATTAGGTCTGGTTGGTTTATAGTGTTCTTAAAGTTTTCTATTTCCTACTTGATCTTCTGTCTAGATGTTCTGTTTTTGAAAAAGGGATATTGGGATCTCCAACTATTATTGTTGAATTGTTTATTTCTCCATTTCTGTCAGTTTTTGCTTCATGTATTTTGGTGCTCTGTCATTAGATGCATATATAATTGTTATATCTTCCTGCTGGATTGGCCCTTTTGTCATTATGAAATGTTCCTCTTTATATCTGGTAACATTTTTTTTGTTTTGTTTTAAAGTCTATTTTATCTGATATCAGTCAGTATAGCCACTTTAGCTTTCTTGTGGTTGCTATTTGCATGGTGTATCTTCTCCTTTCAGTCTATTTGTATCTTTCAAAACAAAGTGTAAGTCCTGTAGACAGAATATAGGTGGATCTTATCTTTTTTTTTTAAATTAATTTATTTATTTATGGCTGTGTTGGGTCTTCATTTCTGTGTGAGGGCTTTCTCTAGTTGTGGCAAGCGGAGGCCACTCTTCATCGCGGTGCGCGGGCCCCTCACTATCGCGGCCTCTCTTGTTGCGGAGCACAGGCTCCAGACGCGCAGGCTCAGTAATTGTGGCTCACGGGCCCAGCTGCTCCGCGGCATGTGGGATCCTCCCAGACCAGGGCTCGAACCCGTGTCCCCTGCATTGGCAGGCAGATTCTCAACCACTGCGCCACCAGGGAAGCCCATCTTTTTTTATCCATTCTGACAATCTCTGTTTGGATTGTTTGGCCTATTATATTTAATGTTTGATTGGTACAGTTGGATTTACACCTGTTATTTTGCTTTTCATTTTCTACACATCTCATGTCTTTTTTGTTCCTCTCTTCCTCTTTCACTGTTTTCTTTTGCACTAAGTGAATCTTTTTAATGTAGCATTTTAATTTCTTCAATTTTTAAAAACTTTTTAAAATTTATTATTTTAATGGTTGCCCTAGGCCTTTTACCATATAACACTTAACTCGTTATAATCAGCTTCCGAGTTATACTAGCTTAATTCCAGTGATATATAGAAATGTTATTCCTATATAAGCTCTATTTCCTGACATCCCCCCCCCCCCATTTTTAAAGTACAGATTTCTACATCAGACTAAAGAGCTTCTGTAAAGCAAAGGAAACCATCACCAAAATGAAAAGGCAGCCTACAGGATGGGAGAAAATATTTGCAAATCATATATCTCATAAGGGGCTGGTATCCAAAATATGTAAAGAATTCACAGAGCTCAACAGCAAAAAAAAACAAACAAACAAAAAACTCATTAAAAAATGCACAGGGGATCTGAAGACATTTTTCCAAAAGGCATACAGATGGCCAACAGATTCATAAAAAGGTGCTCAATGTCACTAATCATCAGGGAAATGCAAGTCAAAACCATAGTGAGCAGTTTATTTATCTCTTGTAAAATTAAAAAAATTTTAAAAAAACCATAATGAGATATCACATCACATCTGTTAGAATGGCTATTATCAAAAAGACAACAAATTACAAGTGTTAGCCAGAATGTGGAGAAAAGGGAATGCTTTTGCACTGTTGGTGGGAGTGTAAACTAGTGCAGCTACTATGGAAAACAGCATGGAAGTTCCTCAAAAAATTAAAAATACAACTACCATATGATCCAGCAATTCCACTTTTGAACATATATCCAAAGGAAATGAAAAACCTGCTAAAAAATCTGCTAAAAAGCAGATCTGCACCCCCATGTTCATAGCAGCATTACTTACAATAGCCAAGATATGGAAACAACCTAAGTATTCATCAATGGATTAATGGATAAAGAAACTATGATGTATATATATACAACGGAATATTATTCAGTAATAAGAAACACATTTGCGACAACATGGATGGACCTAGAGGATATTATCCTAAATGAAATAAGTCAGACAGAGAAAGATAAATATTGTATGATTTCACTTATATGTAGAATCTAAAAGACAAAACAAATGAACAAACATAACAAAGCAGAAATAAAGTTATAGAGACAGAGAACCTGACAGGTGGTTGCCAGAGGAGAGGGTGGTGAGGGGAGGAAAGAAATAGGTGAGGAAGATTAAGAGGTAAAACTTCCAGTTGCAAAATAAATGAGTCATGGATATGAAATGTATAGTGTGGGGAATATTGTCAATAACTATGTAATATCTTTGTATGGTGACATAGCTAGACTTAACCTGGTGATCATTTTGAAATGTACAGAAATATCAAATCACTATGGCGTGTAGCAGGAACTAACATAGTGTTGTAGGTCAGTTATACTTCAAAAACAAACAAGTAAACTCATAGAAAAGGAGATCAAATTTCTGGTTAACCAGAGTAGGGGGTGAGGGGAGGGGGAATTGGATGAAGGCAGTAAAAAGGTACAAATTCCCAGTTATAAGATAAATAAGTACTAGGGATGTAATGTACAACATAATAAATATAATTAACAGTGCTGTATGTTATATATGAAAGTTGTTGAGAGTAAATCCTAAGAGTTCTCATCACAAGGAAAAGCATTTTTTTCTATTTCTTTAATTTTGTATCTATAAGAGATGAGGAATGTTCACTAAATGTATTGTGATAATCATTTCATGACGTATGTAAGTCAAATCATTATGCTGTACATCTTAAACTTATACAGTGCTATATGGCAATTATACCTCAGTAAAACTGGAAGAAAAATTCAAAAAAGGAAATATATGGAAAAATTTAACCTACTCAAGAAGTTCTATGAACTGAATTTTTTTCGTAACTTATATGGTAGCAACAACTAATTTAGCCCGAAGTCACTTGGTAGCCAAACCTGACCTGAACTATTACAAGGCAATGAATTATAGCTTTATTCATCTCACTCAGTGTGAATGTTCATACATTTTACTGCAGAAGTATTAATGTGTTTGATTTACAGAGTGTTTGCCTCATGTCACTGGGGTTGTTACATAATGTATGGTATTTGCACCAAATTGTCTTCCTAAAATCTGAACCATTCTGAATTCTAAAATACATCTGGCTTATTTTCCCAAAGGCACCTGGGAAAGCACTACGTTCTATTTTTCAAACTTTCTTGTAATTTTCTTTTTCTTTGCTAGTATTAAAAGAAAATATTTCTTTTCTAAGGAAAGTGGAGAAAAAGGAAACAGACAAAATTTTAACTTCTGTCCATAGTTAGTCAGGACAGAACTCTTTGCACTCTCTCTGAAAATGTCCTTCCCTGAAGTGTGCAGACCACTTTGCAGTTTGTAAGCATTTACAGCCACCATTGGTCATAAGTAGTCTTCCCAAAGGAAGCTAAGGAACTGAAGCCTGGAGAGGGGAAGTGACTTGCTGGAGGTTGTGACCATGCGGCATCTCCACTGGGTGGGGTTCGGGGCAAGTTGTTCATAGGACCTCAGGAAGTCATTGCTAATAAACTGTTATGTCCAAATCACATGGTTAGTTCCAAAATTGGACTTTGGTTGGGAAGTGGCTCAAATGCAAGAAAGGGAGGGTGACCAATGGAAATGGAGCCCTCTGACTGGGAGCCTAGGGGAAGTGCAGGGTGTTGTACTGGCTCCCATGGGCCCCTTCCCTTGGGGGTGAAGGGAACTGGCAGCGGCAGCACACTGATCTGCGGAAGGCATCCAACTGGTCACTGTAGGGGGACACATGGAAGAGTGAGAATGGGACAGAGAGGCTTGGCACTCAGGGTCCATTTGGAGTCTGATTTAGAGAAGAAGTTGAACTATAGTTTTGGAGATCCCCAAGACCACCTGCAGGGTCAACTATTTACCAAATGGACTCACAGAACTCAGAAAAGCTGTCATACTCATGGTTACAGTTTATTACAATGAAAGAAAATATTAAAACCAGCAGAGGAAATAGACACACAGGTCAGGGCCCAGGAGAGACCAGGAGCAAACTTCCAGTTGTCCTCTCCCAGTGGAGACATGTGGACAGCACTTACTTTTCTCAGCAAAGATATGTGGTGATGGAAGAAATGTTCACATATTGGGCATAGGGAAGTCATTCAAGCTTATACATGATTTAACTTGAACTTTAGGCTAACAAAAACAGGCTATTTATGGCCTGTCAGACATGCTTTGTACATCTGCTTTAGCCATTAAAGAAAAGAATGCATTTAAAAATTAAAATGGAGTAACATTTGTTCAAGCATCCAAAATGGAGCTGGGTGGCCATTGTGGATGTGGTTTCAGACACATTCCTACATTACTCAGAACTTGAATTTTCTGAACTGTATCAGACTCAAGGACACCACTAGCCATTCTCAAAATAATATCTGCTAGCTGCCAGTTGCAACCTTATGGTCTCAAGGTCCCCCTTAGTTATTAAGCAACAACTTTGGACCCCAACCAATCCTTGCTTAACAAGCACTCTTACTTCTTGCCAGCTCCAATCCTAATTCCTGACAAACAATTTATGTAATTTTGTGGGTTTTGCCTTTACAAGCCTCCCCCATTTTGTAATCTGGCAGAACACAATACAAGTTCTTCTTGAATCTGTGTCTCCCAGACTATAGTCCTGAGTATAACTCAAATAAAAATTCTTTCCTATTCCTATTATAGATTTTTTTTATTATTTCCGTTGACAATGGCAACATGTACAGACTATTGCCAGCCAGAGAAGCTCACCTGAGCTTATTGGGGATCAGTCATAGAGGTATGGCTGACTGCTTACATGACTGTGGGCATATCTAGTAAATCACTTGTCCCCTTCAGCCACCATTGCCAAGGTTGGTCATACCATATCACAGGTTACGTCATGATGCTCTGGAATTTCCCCAGCCAAGCATGGTCTATTGCTCTGCAATAGGAGAAGTTCAAAGGGCCATAGCCTGACTGACCCACACAGAAGCTGGAGCTCTTATATTTGTATCTCAGTGGTCATTCAGAGACTCTTCATGGGGAGTTCTGGCTTCATGAGGCCATGAACTTCCAACCTCTGGAATTCCTCCTAGACCAAAAGGACTTAAAAGAGATACAAGTGCACAATGAGATAAATGCAAATTAAAACAACAATGAGCTACCACTACACACCTATTAGAATGGCCAAAATCTGGAGCATTGGCACCAAATCACTGAATATCAAAAGCTGGTGAGGATGTGGAGCAACAGGAACTCTCATTCATTGCTGGTGGGAATGCAAAATAATAGAGCCACTTCGGGTTTTTTGTTTTGTTTTGTTTTTTATATTCCATAATCTAATGTTTTAAAGTAAAAAAAAAAATACAACAACAACAATGATAAAAAAAACTAATGTAATTCAAAGATTGCTGACATTCAGATAAAAGTTGCTTCACCACAAAGGATATTGGGATATTGGCAGCTCCCTTAACTCCCTCTAAAGCAGGGCCCAGTCTGGGCCCAACGGGCTGCATTTTGACCCACCGAGGGGCTTTGCTTGGCTGTGCCCAGTTTATTTAAGAAATAGAAGCTCAGTGACTTCCTGGGGGCAGGGCGGTACATACTCTCATTTGCGGGATTTCTGTTCATCCCTTATTATCTCACCCTGGCCACTTCCCATGCTCATGAACTATAACGAAGGGTGGGGTAAAGTATATGAGCTAGGGAGCCAGACTGGTTTTGAATTCTGACTCTATGACTTGCTAGCTTTGGGTCTTTGGGTAGGTAATTTAACGTCTCTGTGTTTTATTTCCTCTTTTGTAAAATGGGGCTCATAATAGACTCTAATAGTAGAGCCACTTTGGAAGACAATTTGGTGGTTTCATACAAGATCACACATGCTCTTACCATATGATCCAGTAATTGGGCTTTTTAGTATTTACCCAAAGAAGCTGAAAACTTATGTCCACACAAAAACTTGCACACAGATGTTAGAGCAGCCTTATCCACAGTTGCCAAAACTTGGAAGCAACCAAGATGTCTTTCAGTAGGTGAATGGGTAAATAAACTGTGGTCCATCCAGACAATGCAATATCATTCAGCACTAAAAAGAAATGAGCTATCAAGCCGTGAAGAGACGTGGAGGATCCTTAAATGCACATCACTGTGTGAAAGAGGCCAATCTGGAAAAGCTACATACTATATGATTCCAACGGTATGACATTCTGGAAAAGGCACAACTGTGGAGACAGTAAAAAGATCGATGGTTGCTGGGAGTTAGGTGAGGAACGGGATGGATAGTCAGAGAACAGAGGAACTTTTAGGGCAGTGGAAACACTCTGTAGGATACTGTAATGATGGATACATGTCATTCATACATTTGTTCAAACCCATAGAACGTACAAAACCAAGAATTAACCCGGAGGTAAACTATGGACTTTGGGTGATAACAATGTATCAACATATTTTCATCAATTGTAACAAATGTACCACCCTGGTGAGTGACAGGATGCGAGAAAGCTCTGTACCTTCCACTCAATTTTGAACTTAAAACTTCTTAAAACATAAAGTCTTAATTAAAAAAATAGAACTGGGGGCAAGGGACATATTCACTCATGTTTTTATCAGTTCCTTGCCCAGGCAAAGGGGTTTTAGCCTCGGTGCTATTTCTTTGTAGGCATATTTGTAATTGGCTATAACATATAGAAATGCTCTCTTTCCTTCTCATTTTAGCGTAATCCTCTTCTCTCCTTTTCGCCAAGGCAAGTCAGCATTGGCCACAGGTTCCACTCTCACTGTGATCCCTGCCCCTCATCACTCTAGGGACTTTTCTGCACGTTTTTCCTCTCCTGTGGTTGACCTGGCAGATCCCTGCATGGTGCAGACAGAGCACTCTCACTGGTGATGGGTTTCCCCAGAACAGCCACAGCCCAGATGATGAAATAGGTATCATTACCCTCCTGACTCCAGCAGGTGTCCCAGCCTGATCCCTCCCAGCATCTCTAATGAGCTGGAAAACAGAAGATTACCTTCATGTATACCCATATGGCATTCCCCAGGATTAGGGTCTGTCCTCATCCCTTCTTCTCAAGACATCCTCACCCCTCCCCCATTTGTTCCCCCATTTTATTCCCCACCGAGCAGAATAAATAGAGACCAGAAGGATGGAAAAGCTTCTCCACCAACTACCCCAAGGTCATAGCAGAGTGACCAATGTCCTACCCACCCCCACCCCCCCCACCCCCCCGCCAACCACCATCCCACCTCTAGGAAAAGAAGCAGTTCACAAAAGCTGAAAACCTAAAGCTTTAGCTTAAACAGTGGTCAAATACTGCTTTCTACTTTAAAACACATCTGCTTGAAGGCGTCCGGTTTTTGGTTAAAGGCACAGACTCTGAAGCCAAAGCACATGGGTTTGAATCTGGCTCTTCAGTTTGCCAGCTGGGAGACCTCTGGCAAGGTACTTCACCTCCATTTTCAGCCTTGGTTTCCTCATGGCTTTGATGTAATGAATCAATGTGTTTAATAGATATCAAGTTCTTACATGGGACAGGCACACAGTGAGCACTATCTGTGTTAGCTATTATTACTTTAATATAAAAATGTATACAATTACTTACTAGCTAGAGTACTAAACTTCCACCATCCCATCTCTGTCCCTATCAAGTCTGAGCAAAACTGATGATCCCTGAAGATATGCCATGTTCTAGAACGCTTGTTACAGCACTAATGACCCCATGTTGTAAAGCATGGAAGTAGGGAAAAGTTGACCCCAAACCAACTCCAGCCCAAATCCCTGTATCTGGCTGTTTGGTGCCAAATGGCCCCGCTGCTTCCTGCACCGAGGCTAAAACCCCTTTGCCTGGCATCAAAGCCCAGGCCAACCTTGCATAACCATGTGTTTGCATCACAGTCTCTTACTATTGAGCACCCTAAGGGTAAATGTGCCCTAATTATTGAAGGAGCCTTCCCCCAAACCAGTATTTTGAAACATTTTTATACCTTAGGGAAATGCACCATAGTAAAAACTGAGACAGATGAGGGCTTTTCCTTTTTTTTTTTTTTTTGGTCAGGTGGGAAAAGGGCTATTATTTTTAATTTTTATTTTATATTGGACTATAGTTGATTCTATAGTTGATTTACAATGTTGTGTTAGTTTCAGGTGTACAGCAAAGTGATTCAGTTATACACATACATATATCTACTCTTTTTCCAATTCTTTTTCCATTTAGATTATTGCAGAATATTGAGCAGAGTTCCCTGCATTCCCAGTAGGTCCTTGTTGGTTATCTATTTTATTGATAAATATAATAGTGTGTATATGTCAATCCCAAATTCCCAATTTATCCCTCCCCCCACCTTTCCCCTTTGGTAACCATAAGTTTGTTTTCTATGTCTGTGAGTCTGTTTCTGTTTTGTAAATAAGTTCACTTGTATCATTTTTTTAGATTCTGCATATAAGCAATATCATATGATATTTGTCTTTCTCTGTCTGACTTAACTTCACTTAGTATGATAATCTCCAGGTCCATCCATGTTGCTGCAAATGTCATTCTTTCATTATTTTTAATGGCTGAGTAATATTCCATTGTATATATATATATATATATATATATATATATATATATATATATACCTCATCTTCTTTATCCATTCATCTGTCGGTGGACATTTAAGTTGTTTCCATGTCTTGGCTATTATAAATAGTGCCACAATGAACATTGTGGTGCATGTATCCTTTCGAACCATGGTTTTCTCCGAATATGTGCCCAGGAGTGGGATTGCTGGATCATACGGTAGCTCTATTTTTAGTTTTTTGAGGAACCTCCATACTGTTCTCCATAGTGGCTGTACCAATTTACATCCCCACCAACAGTGTAGGAGGGTTCTAGAAAAGGGCTATTTTGAATGCAGGCCACTTCTCAGACAATTTTAGGAAAACACAAATAGCTGAGGACCTAGAAACCAGTTCGCTTAAAGCTAGTCTTGCGCACATACTTCTTGGAAAGTCTGCTACCCGCAAGGATAGATCTACCCTATTTTGAAGACTGCTGTTCTAGAGCACAATGCCTTGAATGCGGTAGGCACTTACTACATTTAAATTTATTTGTTCTGGAGAATAAACAACAGAAGCAAAAGCATGGAGACAAGAAACCCAGAGCAGGTTTGAGGAACAGAAGGCAGCCTGCTCTGGCTGAAGTCAAGGGTGTAAGTAGCGAGAATTCTAGGAAACGAGGCTGGAAAGGAAGGTTGGAGTCAGAGTACCGGGGGCTTGAACGCCACGTGAAGGTGTGTGGGCTTCAGCTTCATTCCATAGTCACTGAAGAGTCTTGAGTAGAAGCAGCAGCTGTGGGATGATGGCAAGAACACTTTCTTGGGAATCGGAAGACCTGGGTACAAATTATGCCTTGGTCACAGTGCGACTTCAGGGAAATCCCTCTGGGGCTTCATGTCTTTGGTCAAGTTCCCTAGAAGCAGAGCCTACGACAGAGATTTGGGTGTCTGTGACTTATGGAAGGATTGCTCTCAGACACAGGGAATGTGGGAAGCAGGATGAAAAGGAAGTTGCTAAGCCAGGCTGTGTCTCAGGTAAAGACCTTGGCCTGATCCACAGATGCTCTGGGTATAACTCACTCCATGGCACAGTCCTCTCTGGTGCAAGGGGCCAGGCTTTGCACCCCGCATGAGTTATTATTGGCCATCGTAACCTGCAGGCATCCCAGGGAGGAGTTGCTCCTGTCCGCCAGAGCAGCCCCCAGAGAAGGACACAGGGCGAGCCTTTGACCATCACTGCAGCGCTCATGGCAGCTGGGATGGGAGCGCTGGCCACTAACGCGGCTGTGCAGCGTCTTCCACAGCTGGCTTCCACTTCTTTCAAACAGGCCTAATATACTGACCTCGCTGAAGTTGTTGTGGGAACCACAGAATAGAAATTCTAGGCCAGGAAGTGGCAAGAGCAGGGACAGAACCGTGTGACTGCATGGCTTCAGGGCAGTAGTGTGCCCGAGCCAACCTGTGTCAGCTCACAAGAGCCCCCTGCTAAATTTTCAGGAACTTTGCAAGCTGGTTGTGAAACACAGTCATTACTTAAAATTAAATTATATAACCTCACAGTTAAATAATTATATTGAAGAGTAAGAAATAATTCAAAACATCATTTCCTAATTATTCTACTACACTTTACTACTGTCTATGATCTTGAGGTTATTCATGTCTATTGTACTGGTGCGTTGGAAATATTATATAATCGTGAGCTACTTACTGCATGTCTCTTCCCAATTCCACATTCAGTGACTTCATATTTGTACCTTGAGATTGACCATGGTGGGAGAATTTACACCATAGAAATCAGAAAATGCTACACATCAGGGCTTCTCCCTTTTTTTATTTTTTTTCCCCAGTGAACCCATTGTTAAATATTTACCAACACATCCCTGCTTCATTCTCCCCCTAACACACAAAAATATGTACACAATGGCCAAATGACTGTCCAAGGAAGGTTCTCCCTGGGCAAGAGGATGCATAGGTGAGAAGATTTTGTTTGTTCTTGGAATTTTTACAGCTGGGTGTTAGTAAGGGAAGAAACAGTATCTGAGGGGTTCTTTCCCCCCTCCTTGACCCCTGCATTTTTGCAGATAAGATCTACCTGGTCATGGTACCTGGTCTCTATGAAGCAGAAGGAGTTCATGGTCCATGAAAATTTCTCAGGTGCTTTGAATCATCTTAAATTATGGCTATTCATCTATTCATTTCAAATGCTCTCTTGTGTCTGAGAGGGTGGGTACCCCTTATTGCAGCCCCAGCTTCAACAAGGGAGTGAATGATGGGGACTCATTCTGATCCAGGAGCTCCTCAGCAGGAAGATCGCATTTCCCCAGCACCTGACACTTCAGAACTGAAAGAGTTAGTCCATTTGAAGCCCTGAGAGAGAGAGAGAGCAAGATTTAATTATTAAGGCTGTTTTATTTACAAAGGCATTGCCATTTAATAGACAGATTCTTTGTTATAAAAGGACTCTTAGAGGACCCTTAACAGGAAGTCGGCACACACAATTGTAAAATTGTGACCAGTCTTGGGTTTAAGGTTTAGAAGCACACACCAGCCAATCTGCCCAGTCAGACCTACTCTCCTGGGTCTACCCACCTAGAGGAGGTGGGAGGCAGGAGGGCCAGCCACCCAGGGCCTGAGCTTACAGACATGATGCCATATTGATGCTTATTTAAAGCAGAAACCTCCTCCTGCTGCTTTCCCAGGGGTTTTGTGTTAATAAATTGGCATAAATAAGATAAACGAATTGGGGTTGGCCAGGCCCACAGGTCAGGCTCTCAGCTGCTACCACCTGGCTCCCGGCTCATGCTGATGCTGGCAGCCAGCAGGAGTTGTGCTGGGAAGCAGTGGCTGGGAGGGGCAGAAACAGAGAAGTTTGGATTCCAGGGCCTGGGGTCTGGGGCGCAGGGCACTGGCTTGCTGCAAAGTGCAGGTGCAGCCTCCTTTGCTTTGCCCCAACCTGCTGGGTCTGGTGCAGTGCAGAAGGAGGCATCCTGAACCATTTAGACTTACAGTTTCTTTAGCAGCATGCAATAATAGGCTATAGAAGATTGAAAGGACCTGCAAGGTACAGGGACCATATTTCCCTGATAGAAAACCAAGAAACATGGTCAAACAAAGAATTTTTGTGCATTTTCTCTGTGCAAGAGGCAGTGTCAGAAAGATCATTTGGAGGTTGAAATGTTGCAAACGATAAGACATTTCAATGGTTTATGGAAAACAACAGGAAAGACCACTGTAAATGTCACCTAGAATATCAGTGGCTACCATGTTAGAGACCTTCTGCGGTTGCTATGTGAAGACAAATATTTCTGGGGGGAGCTGTATTTCAATAGCCAGCATGTTTATTTCTGTCAAATATGTTTACTTCTCCAAGAAATAATCCTAGCAGAGTTATGTTCATTTCAAACATAAGAAGAGAAACAGACAGTTTTCAGGCTGTGAAGACAGCTAAACCTCTTTACATTTCTTTTCTTTGGTCTATTCATTATTTATATGTTTGGCAATACCTAAACATAATCTCTTTACTTCAGTTAGCCTGTATGCATTAACAGGTCATTCTTTAGATGTTCTCATGCCTGCCTGAGACCATAAATGTCTGTGTGATTCTGTCACCAGCAGCTAGCACAGCACCACCTACTGGGAGGTACTGCATTCATAGAGGTCTGCTCTGAACAATTGTGAAGGTTGTGCACTGCACAAGTCAAGGTGCCACCAGTCATAATGTAGTCCAGTGCTGTTCAATAGAACTTTCTGTAATGACAGAAATGTTCTTCAATCTGTGGCTGAAATGTGGCTAATGTGACTGAGCTGAATTTGTAATTTTAGTTAGTTTAAATTTAAACTAGTGGCTAGTGGTTACCATCACCGGGCAGTGTGATCTATACTCACAGGAGCTCTGCTTTTATTCAAACATTCATTCATCTGTTGAACAAATATTTATGGAGCTTCAGCTATGAGCAGCGTGCTGTGCTAAGCTCTGTGGATGCACAGAGATAAGACAGTCCCTCTCCCATTGGTTTTCTCTGTACCTGCCTTCCTGACCCCCTGCACTGTGAGGGGCATAGATTCCTGGATCTTTCTAAAATGTGGTCCTTCTGTACTCGCTGAGCATGCCACTCAGCTTGCTTTGTTACATCCTCACCCACTCGCCTTGCTGTCCCTTAGTGTGGCCACCACTCTGTTCTTCCACAGGACGCTAGAATTTCTATCCTTCAGCGCTGGTCACACAATGCGGCAGTGTAGGGAGTGCAGGGAAGTGGGCAGGGGGCACACTGGCGTCTCTGAGATCTTTGTGTGACTCCAGATTCCACCACTTACCGTCTTCAAAGTTAGGGAGCAGTCCACAAGACCACCCCCACTCTGTCATTAACTGCAAGCTTGGGCATCCCCAAGACCACCCTCAGGTTCAATAATTTGATGGCAGGACTCACAACACACACTGGAAGCTAGTATATCCTTGGTTATGGTTTATTACAGCAAAAGGATACAGAGTAAAGTCAGCTACGGGAAGAGGCCGAGCCCAGGAAAGCTCCACACACAGAGCTTCCAGTTGTCCTCCCCCAGTGGAGGTGTGGGGACACTGCTAAATCCCAGCAGTGATGTGTGACAGTACGCACTGAGGACGGCCAGCCAGGAAAGCTCACCGGAGACTCAGTGTGAGAGTCTTTACTGAGACTCAGTCACGCAGACATGGCTGACCGCTCATGTGGTTGACTTGAGTTTCCAGCCCTCTGGAGGTCGTGCCCCAAGCCCCTACCATAAACCGCATTGTTAGCGTAGACTATCTAGTGTGGCTGAGCCCCAAGAAGTAGACAAAGACACTCTTGTCACGGAGGACATCCCAAGGGTTTAGAGATTACCTCCCAGAAGCCTAGGGCAAAGGCCAGGCCTCTCTTTGGGCAAAGTTAATCCTTTACCACATCCCATCTGTGTGATGTTGCAATTTTACTAACCTCATTTGGCCTCTCCTCAGTAAACTGGAGACAATGACGCCCATCTCACTGGGCTTTTGTGAGGACTAAGTGATCTAACATATGGGAAGAGCCTAGTACGGAAAAAGCTTCAGCAAAAATCAGGTCCCGGGCTTCCCTGGTGGCGCAGTGGTTGAGAGTCTGCCTGCCAATGCAGGGGACACGGGTTCGAGCCCTGGTCTGGGAGGATCCCACATGCCGCGGAGCAACTGGGCCCGTGAGCCACAGCTGCTGAGCCTGCGCGTCTGGAGCCTGTGCTCCGCAACAAGAGAGGCCACGATAGTGAGAGGCCCGCGCACCGCGATGAAGAGTGGCTCCCGCTTGCCACAACTAGAGAAAGCCCTCGCACAGAAATGAAGACCCAACACAGCCAAAAATAAATAAATAAATTAATTAATTAAAAAAAAAAATCAGGTCCCTCCTGATTTCCTCCAGGTGCTCTGTCCTCAGCTCCTAAACAGGTCCAGGGCATCATTCTCTCTCTCTTCTTCTTCTACCCTCTTATACCAACTGGCTTTTATTTTTTTCCCCCAGAAAAGGATCATACTCTAAATGTTGTTACGCTGCTCTTCTTTTTAAAGGATATGTGTGTGTATTATTTTTTAAGTGGCTCCGTATCTCTCCACCGCACAGATTATCACAACGTATTTGACCATTGCCCTCTGAATGGGCTACACGGAACATCCTTGTGTGTACACATTTCTGTGATTTGTGCCAGTGTTTCTGCAGGCTAGAGTCTTAGATGGGTCAAAGGCTACATTAAAGTCTTTTTTTTTTTTTTAATTTTATTTATTTATTTATGGCTGCGTTGGGTCTTCGTTTCTGTGTGAGGGCTTTCTCTAGTTGCGGCAAGCGGGGGCCACTCTTCATCGTGGTGCGCGGGCCTCTCACTATCGCGGCCTCTCTTGTTGCAGAGCACAGGCTCCAGACGCGCAGGCTCAGTAATTGTGGCTCACGGGCCTAGTCGCTCCGTCCGTGTCCCCTGCATTGGCAGGCAGATTCTCAACCACTGCATCACCAGGGAAGCCCTACATTAAAGTCTTGATGGCACTGCCAAATTGCCCTGTATAAAGTTAAACCTCCAGCAATAATGCATGGAACTGTCTGTTTCCCCACATCTCCTGGGGACCATGTGGAGGAGGGTGGCTTGGAGGGTATAACAGACACTGGTGGGGCCCGGCCCTGTCCCTCAACATTCCCCAGGCCTGTAATGCCAGTGTCCTACAAGTACGTGAGACAGTGCGCAGGGGCTTTCTCTTGGCCTGAGCCCAGGGTAAGGCATGGCTTGTGCAATTTGGTTGGGAGCCATGAGATGCCAGGGAATATGAAAATCATCAGGCGCTCACACTCACCATGACAGAGGACACAGGGAGTGGGGTTTCAAGTCTAGGGTCAGCAGAGTCCATGCCTGCTGGGGTTTCAGCCAGAACTAGAGATACACACTCAGGGAAGAAAAGGATGCAGGAAGGCCAGATACAGGTCTAGAAAGAAAAAGCAACCATTTTCTGCCCTTGTTACTGATTCAGCCTGTTCCTGACACACCAGTAGACCAGCCTGCATGAGCCAAGGCTGGTCTCCGTGCCCACAGTCTATCACCAGCAGGTGGTGCCCATCCCCTAGTCAGGACAGGCCAGCAGCTCGGGGACACCAAAGCCAAGGAAACACCTGCTTCGCCACCCTCAGGTCCTCTGGCAGTTCTGCACTCCCCTCCGGCCAGAATTAATTTCTTTACACTAAAGCTGTGAGACTTGAGTTCTAGTTCAGTTTCAACCACCAAATCACTGTGTGATTTTCTCTCTCTCTAGCCTCGGTTTTCTTAGCTGTTTTTAAAAAAAAGGTGAAGGAAAGGAAGAGAATGCTGGTAATAGCTAACATTTGTGCAGAGCATTTTGGTTTACAAAGGGCCTTATCTCATTGGTGTTCACTTTATCACCATTTTACAGATGAGAAAAATAAGTCTTAGAGAGGTTAAGTGATCTGCCCAAGTTCACCCTGCTGGCCAGCCAGGACTTTCTTGGCAAATCCTGTGTTCCTTCAACTTGACCATACTGAAAGATTCTAATATTGTAAATCTAAGATTTTTAGTTCTCACCCTAAAATAATAGTTTTAATTAGGTGCTGTCAGACACATGTAGGCTTTGAAGTATTACTTGGGTAGGTTACTTGAGCTTTGGTTTTCTAGTCTAGAATAGTAAGCAGTAATATTTATCAAGTGCTTATTATATGACAAACTACATGAATTACACTACATGAATTATTTCATTTATCCTCACAACTCTATGAGGTATAATAATTATCCCCATTTTACAGATGAAGAAACTGAAGCTTGGAGAGATCAATCGCAGTGCATTGGGCATAGAGAAACCAGCAGGGACTGGAACACATCAGAAGGCTCTAGGAGAGAATCTTCAAGAAGATAAAATTAATAGAATACCTGAAAGGTCTGAACAAATGGACATAGACAACTGATGGAGAGTTTAGAGTTGAATTATAGATAATTACTATATATGAAACAAAACGAGTACACAAAAATGACAATTATTAAGTCTAGAAAAAAACCAAAAAGTTTGCAGGAACTGAAAAGGTCAGTTGTGAATAGGATTTAAGTAATCATAATAAATACTAATTCTGATATAACCAGTGTCGAGATATGACTAGATTGGGAGGCTGGAGAGGAGGACAGGAAGGGTATATGTGAGGTGAAGAGTGTCCGTCACAGGGTGGAATCAAGAGATAATGCCTAGGGGCTTCCCTGGCGGTCCAGTGGTTAAGACTTTGCCTTCCAGTTCAGGGAGTGTGGGTTCAGTCCCTGGTCGGGGAGCTAAGATCCCACATGCCTCATGGTCAAAAAACCAAAACATAAAACGGGAGAAATATTGTAACAAATTCAATAAAGACTTTTAAAGAAAAAGCAGATAACGCCTAAAACAGAAGCAAGAAGTAGCAATATGGCATGTTATTAGATATACAGCAGTAAATAGGCAATAACCAAAGATCAAAAGAGTTGAAAGGGATGACGTCTAGAGAGGGGAAAGCATGAGGGAAACACATTTTATAAGAAATCTTATAGAATGATTTGGCTCTAATTCAACTACGTGCTTGTACAGATTTAATAATATTTTTCAAAAGAAATAAAAGGAAAATAAGTAAATGGCCCACTTTCATCCATATCTGATGTGATGGAGGTAGGATCTGAATCCCAGCAGGCTGTTTCTGAGCTGGTGTCACCACCACCATGCAATGCCACCTAAAAAGGGATATTTTGTCAGCTATTTGGATGATTCACTATCACTGGCAGTCATTCATTCCTTCAGCAAGTACTTACTGAGCACCTACTATGTTCTAGGGCTGGGGACAGCATGGGGAACAGGATGCATTCCTGCTCTCCCAGAGCTCACAGGCTGAAGGGGGGCAGAGCGGCAGGTGGTACCAGAGCAGGGGCTGTGTGAGCACAGAGAAGGGGGCTGAATGTGGTTTTGAATGGGACCTCAGAGGGCGGCTGCCAAGGGAACTGTGGTTTGGGATGAGGGATAGACTAAAAGCTTCTTCCAAGTGCTCTTTCTAGCCTAAGATTCTCTGATGTCCCAATCCAGATCTTTCCACAGTTTCAGGTGATAACGAGCTCGGGTCTCTGCCTGCGCAATTGTCAGCCAGGGCCTCACAGTCTCCATTTCTGAGCCAGAAGGGACCTGAAGGGATCATCCAATCAACTTTTCATTGTTCAGTTGAGAAAACTGAGGCCCACAAAGAACTGTCTTAACCACGGTAGAGAGTCACAGAGTCAGGAGGAGCCCTTGGATCTCTGGCCTCCCAGTCCCAGGTTTCTTCCCTCTAAACTCAAGTTCGGGCAGGCCTGAGCCCCGTTAAGGCAGATGAAATTTCCCATTTTTAAAAGAAGACCACTCCACCCCCAGCAGGTGTCACAACATTTCTCATGTCCCCAATTCGGGATCCACCAACTCTTCAATCAACAAACGTTCCTGGGGCTTTCCTGGTGGTGCAGTGGTTAAGAATCCACCTGCCAGTGCAGGGGACATGGGTTCATTCTCTGGTCCGGGAAGATCCCACATGCCACGGAGCAACTAAGCCCGTGCCACAACTACTGAGCCTGTGCTCTAGAGCCCACGAGTCACAACTACTGAAGCCCGCACTCTCTAGAGCCCGTGCTCCGCAACGAGAAGCCACCGCAATGAGAAGCCTGCACACCGCAACGAAGAGTAGCTCCCGCTCGCCGCAACTGGAGAAAGCCCGCGCAGCAACGAAGACCCAACACAGCCTAAAATAATAAATAAATTTATATAAAAAGAAAAAAGATCATCGGCTGTTAAAAAAAAAAACCAAACGTTCCTGGAGAGTCTATCAGAAGCAAGTCTCCCTGGGAACACAAGCTGTTCGACAAGTTTCCGCCCCCAAGAAGTCACAGTCTGATGGTGGAGGGGCATAGACAGGACAAACACGTGATACCCCTGGGTCTCCAGCGTATTTCCTCCTGTAGGTTTGGCTCGCAGTAGGCGCTCAGCGAACGGAAACGGGCGCTAATTAGTATCATGTTCAACGCCAGTCCGCAAAGAGGCCCGTGGGTCTGTGCGAAAAGGAGGCGCTTTTTCTCCCCGGTTCAGGCCCTGCAATCGCTCCCCAGCGCGCCTGGCGGGGCGGCGCGGGAGCATCCTGCTCGGCTCCTCCAGCCCGGCTCCTCCAGCGTCCTGGTCCCCGCTCGGCGCGCGAAGGGAGGGGCTCGGGGGCGCGCACGCAGGGTGTCGGGGGCGCGCTGGCCGCCCGGGGACGCGCACGGGCTGGTCTCTGCCCTAATGCGGCGGCTGGCGGCGAGAGGCGCTGCAGGGGACGCTGGGGAAGTGGCGGCGCCGGCAGCGGACAGCACCGACTGCACCCAGGGCCGGAGCCCGAGCCCTTGCAGGTAGGCGAGCGCGAACAGCAGAGAAATGAGGGTGGGGGTAGAACGGGGGTCATGGAAACCCATTTAGCGACACCCCCTTGTTCCCGCCCTCCTCTGTCCGTCTCCATCCCCTGACCTGTCCCCATCCCCCTCCATCCACACCCCCGACCCTTCTCTCCACGCTGTTACCTGCCCTGAATCCATCGTATGTCAATATCTGGACCCCACCCCATCCAGCTCCCAACCCCGCCGCCCCAACACCTTTTCTATCTCACTGGCTGCTTCCCCTCCCCCTTCCTGCACCTCACTCTCTTCCCCTTTTCCTTCTGTCCCTGCCTCATCCCCGAGCTCTGCCCTTACCTGTTTACCTCCACACCCCACTTTGTGTGACCCCTGTCCCTTCTATTTTTCCTACCCCGCACACCAGGCTCTCTCCTTGCCCTCCCTGCTCTGGTCCCCAGCTCATAGCCCCATCACTTTGTGTGCCTGTCTCTCCATCAGCTCCCTCACAGCTTCTGTCCTTCTTGGGTCCCCTCTGCATACCCTGTCCCAGCCCCTTCCCAACTGCCTCTTGGTTTCCTCCTCCACCATCTCAAGAACCCCATCTTCTCCCCCTTGGCTGTTAGCTGGCCTGCCACCCATCGCCTTCTCCACCTGCCCTTCCTGGTGCTTTTGTAGCCACATGGCTTTTACCGAGCCCCCCTCCCTGCCACTGGGCCCTCCCTCCCTGCTTGGGGAGGCCTAGGGCTCTGAAGGCCCTATGTACTCGCTGTTGCAGAATCCACTTATAACTCCCTTCTGTATGTTTGATCCTATTCATGGCTTGGGGGAAAAGGATGCTGGGTGTTTGTAGGCCTCTCTTATGTTCCTCTTCAGCTACTCTCTTCCCCTAGTTGTTCAGGTTTGTTTCCTAGATGCATGGGGGCGGGGGGGAGGTGTTAAGCATAGGGAAACTAGGACCCTTGGGGCAGGGGTCCAAGGAAATGGCTGAGCACCCTCTTCCTGGTCTTGATCTGAGCCCTGGGGATGCAAAGGCCTGGATGAGGAGCCCCACTGAAGGGTTGGAGAATTTTGGATTTTAGAAAGGATTCTTCCTCAGCCTCCAAGTCAGCACTTTGGCATCGGGAGCTGTCATGAGTGTGGCCCATGGGCTGGGCTGAGTGGGCAGAGTGCTGAATCACCTAGTCTCTGGTCCCCATGGCAGCCCCTCTCTTGCCCTGAGCCAGGTTCTGTTCCTCATTCCTTCCTTGGCATTTGGCAGTGGTGTGTGTGTGTGTGTGTGTGTGTCTGTGTGTGTTGGGCAGAGATGCCTCCTTCCTCAGTCCAAAGGAGTAGATGACAATGTACCTTTTCTGCCTGTCTGTCTCCAGGCATGAGGGCCTGGTGTGTATTATCTACCCTTGGAACTGTGATGAGCCCTGCTGGGCCCTAGTCAAATCTCCGGCAAGGGCAGATCACGGGGCTTTGAGACCTGGTTGGGCAGGAGTTGAATTGTTTGTATGGAGCTGGAGACCAGCAGGTTCACAACCCACCGAACTTGAAACATACGTAGGAGAAGCCCAGGGAAAACGTGTGTGGAGACCCTGGGGATTGGTCATGCCAACTGTGGGAGCAGCGGGCAGGGAGAAGAAGGAAGGCAGAGACCTGTCTCCCCTGGTTTGGGGATGATTGGATCTGGTGGATTTGCATTGCAGGAAGAATTAAAGAAGATGGGGGTGGGGTCTGCTATGCATCTAATAATTCTACCTTTTGTCCTGACAGAGCGGGCACTTCTGAGGGAGTAATTCCTTCCTCTTGTGTTGGGATTCAGCTGAAGGTGTGTGTGTGCGCGTGCATGTGTGTGTGCGCGTGCGTGCGCATGCGTGTTTAGAAAGAAAAAGAGAGAGAGAATGAGAATGAATAGCACAGATGAGGAAAGAGACTCACTCACACTTAGCCCAGAAATTGTGTTTCCTGTGAAACAGGAAATGTGAAACAGGGCAGCCCGATTCCTGCCCTGGGGACCTCAGCTAAAATCCCAAGTCTTAAATTGGAGGTTAAGAGCAAATTGCTGACGGATCCTGTCCCTTCTCCGCAAGGCTCCCTCACTTCAGAAACATGAGTGGACTCCTTCAGCTCATGAACAGCAACTCTGAATGGGATTCAGGCAGTGCCCAGCAAGGGGTGGAGGGGCGGGTGTGCAGCTGCGGGACTGGCTGTCCTCTGCTTTGTCAACCTTCTGTGCCCCTCCCATCATGAGTGGGGGTGGGGCAGGAAGCTTCCCCTGGCATCAGCGTTCCCAGAGCTGCCAGCTTTTCCTGGCCCAGGGAGGAGGCATCACCTGGACCCGTCTCTGAGAGCTGATTGGATTAAGGTCCTGACGTTGAAATGCTTGATTGGTTAAGTGGGGGATTCTGATAACAATGTACACATCTCCCAGTTCTGTGCAATGCATCTCATCCCTCATCCCTTGTTTGACATCACAGAGGCTACAGCAGGGATACATTGAGGCACACAGAAAGGGAAGCCAGCTCCCTGCAGAGCTGGAGCAAGACCTGACTAGCTCCCTGTGGGCTGATGCAGGCTGGGCTTATGGGGCCGGGCTGGATCTTTCAGGGGTACATTGAAGAGGTAGCTGGTATCTGGGGGTTGGGTTCTGGCTTTGGATATCCAAGGGGCAAGGCATAGAAGGTGGTCCTATTTCTGCAGTGACTGAGAGACAGGATTCCAAGGCTCCCATCACTCTGTTGTTGCAATGTGTTCCCTTCCCCTGGTGCCACTCTCCTCCAAGACCATCCAAGACCTGGGGTGTGAGGATCATCACTTAGTCTTTAGAAAAAGAATTTCTTAGGAAACTAGAAAGAGAGAGGCAGAGAAGTTCAGTTTTCAGTCTGTTTGGCCTGGGAGAAGAAGGGAGAAGGAAGTAAGAGGAATTTAAGGCTGGTTACATACTTATTCATTCAACAAATACTAATTAAACCCTACAGTGTGCTGCTCTGCTAGGTGCTGGGGTCATAGAGATGAAAAGAGTCTCTCAGGGCTGCCAGTGTAATGAAAGAGACAAGTAATCAGACAAATAACATAGATAAGCTTGAGTGAGGACATGGGGACAGGAATGATGAACAGCAGCATCTTTCACTCCAGTGGCATCAGCCCCCCCCCCTCCACAGCTAGGAACAGGGCTGGTTGATGTTGTCAGAATGGTGGTTCAGGGCTGACCTGGAAGTTGAATGTGAGGGAGAAGAAGGTAAGATGCAAGATGTTACCAGATCCCCAGCTTGAGGGGGAAGAGGGGATGTTCTGTGTGCAGCTGAACCCTGCTGGCTACTGCTTCAGCCTGAAGGGGGAACTCTGGGACAAGATCGAGGCTACTCAACTCTCCCATTCCTGTTTCCTAAGCACTTGTATTTTAGGGGCAAAGTGTGGTCAGAATATGCTTAGAATGTCAGAGTGAGTCAGAGGAAAGAGGCCCGGGGGCTGATGGAGAAATAGCAAGTTCAAGTATGTGCTCAGAAACAAGGTGAGTCAAAATATTGTGAGCTCTGACAGGGGTCGAAGGGTCTTGGAGTCCTGGGAGGTCAGAGTCAGGTGGGAGTCATCAAAGAGGTCCAGATAGGGGAGAGGAGGTTGATAGTGACAGGGGAATCCTTAAAAGTTACACTCGAGCACAGGTCACCATGAACATCCGTAGCTGAACTGGGAAAGAGCCTAAGGATAGAGACAGCCAGACACACCTGTCTGAGGAATGCCTCCCCCCCACCCCACCTACACATCTGATTTAGCTCATTTCATTAGTGTGTCCTGAGTCTTTGAAAATGTCCTAGGAACTAAGCTAGATGTTGGGTGTGTAAGTCAAGTGGGAAACACAGAAATGAAAACAAATTAAAATTTGGTACAAGAAATGCTCTACCGGAGGTAAACGGATTCCTGGCATTGTAAGAGCATGGCTGAGGGGTCCCAGTGGGCTGTAGGACCTGGGATGATTGTACCACACTGTTTGGATAGACCCCTGCTTTGGCTAGAGCAGCCTGATGTCAAACTTTTGAGCGTTTACTCCAAATGCTCAGCTAGGGCCCAGGCTTAGTTGCAAGGACAGATGTTAGATGCATATGGCCTGGTCCTTGGGGCTGCAGGGAAGGGCTCTGGGAGCTAATGGCTGTGCTGGGTGCTTGAGGAGGCACTTCCACAGCTTTGCTGACCTGGGATATTGGTCAGACTGTGCCAGCCAGCTTGAGATTTCTTGAACTACCCTCCTTTCCTTAGGTTTTGAGACAAGCTAGGAAAAATAAAAGTGGCGTAATACAATAGTCGTCATTATAGAGTGCTTACTATGTGCCAGGCACCCTACTATATGCTTGATATGCATCATCTTATTTAATCTTCATAAGGGTTAACGCTACAAAAACAGTATTGTTAGGATCCTGGTTTTACACATAATGAAACAGACCCATAGAGGTTGTGATTTAAGATTATAGAACAGTGAGTTGCAGAGCTAGAATTTAAACTATATTAGTTTGACACCAAAGCCCATGCTCCTCTCCTGTGAGCTCTCTGACCCTGGTAGGACTAGAATGTTTTATCCACTTGTACAAGGCTCTCTAGGAAAATCTGTTAGAAGGGCTCAGTTAGCATGCATTTTTTCAGTACCTACTGTGTCCTTCTGAAGGATACAGAAATGTGGTTCCTGCTTTCAAATAGGGGAAATAAGATGGAAACATGTGAAAACCCTTGGGAATAATACAAGACATTGTATAATTAAGTCTTCAGACCCTGGACAGTAAAATTGCAAAGGAAGGAGTTATGCCTCAATATGGTTTTTGAGTCAGGGAGGTGACATGGCATCATAGAAAGTGCTCAGCTTTTGACATCAGACAGACCTGCCTTCAAACCTTGGTTCTTTCACTTACTGGCTGAGGAGCTACAGTTTCCCAGTCTGTAAAATGGGAGTATTAATATGAACCTTGCAGAGCCATTATAAGGATTAAATGTGATAAGGCAGTGAAGGGCCCAGCACCCTCTCTGGCTGGCAGTAAACACTCACCAATGCTCTTCACAGAGGGGTGGGAATGGAGCTGAGCCTTGAAAAATTGGTAGAATTTTAATAAAGAAGGGAAGATGAGAGTTTTCTAGATAAGGGAACCCACAGGGAACCCGTGAGGGGTTTATGTTTTACTTCTAGCCCCATCATTAACAGAGCTTAAATGTGTTTCTCTTTCTGTAAAACTAGAAGATTGCTAAAAGTCTCTAGTCGCAGAAGCCTGTGTCTCTGGAATTCATGTCATTGATTAATTTCTTGTCTTGCCTTTCCTCTCCCCAAAGCCATGAAAAAGTGGGAATGCCTGGGGCCTGGTGGGGTCATCCCCTCAGGCCGTCGTCATCCCTTCCTGACTACTGTAGCGCCCCTCCTCCAGGAAGCAGCTGCCTGAGCATCTGCCTTCTCCTTCGGCTGCCCCTCTTCACTCTTCCCTTCCCAGGCTGGGCCAGCCCCTCCTGAAAGGCCTCCCCGGCAGCCCCTCTCCCCGTCATTATGATGCTAATCATGTTGTTAATTTTTCTGAGATGCGGAAAGAAAGCTCCAATCTGTTCTAATGAATTTAATTAGAGAGGGGCTTGGAGGGCTTCAGAACCTCTTACCAGGATCACAATAAATAGAGTTAACGAGATAAACAGCTTGGGATCAGCGGCTCAAGGGTAGGAAGGGAAGATTTCTGACTCAGTCCTAGAATGAGGAAGCCCCTGGCACTGAAGTTGGAGGAAGGCTGTGTGAGCAGTTGTCCTCCAGGCGGTTTCCCTTTGGGGCTCGTTCTGCCTGCCCCACCCAGCCCCATGGATATAGTTGCATATCTAGTTTTGTCCTTAGGTGACATGACCCTCTGGAGAGGTCTTAGCATTCTCATCATCATCACCAAACATTTATTGAATGTGGGTAAGGGGTACTGCACCATCTTCTGGAGCAGAATTGAGGCTCATGAGACCTCGTCTCCACCCTAAAGGAGATAAGAGATATATATTCAAAAATAAGAAACATTTGCTAATTCCAGACAGTAAATGCTAGAAGGATGACAGGAGATTATATTGGGCTTAGATGATCTGGAAAAGCCTCTTGCATGGGTCTTGAGACATCAAGACTTGAAGACTTAATGGTCAGAACTGCTGGAGGAGGAGCAGATTCAAAGGCACGAGTGCGCAAGCGATGTTTGAGTCACAATGAATAAATGGCATGGCTTGGGTGGTGGGTGCGTGTAATTCCCTGGTGAGGGAACAGTATATTGAGACATAGTCATAGAGGATCCTGAGTAATGGAGCCTTTACTCTTCTAGCCTGGTCATACTGGGGTCTCACTGCTTTCCCTGTCCGAGCACTTAGGATGGTTGGCTTGGGGAAGGGCTTAGGACAGGATGATTCTGGCCTTCATGCTGAACTCACTTTCCTGGATCCAGTTTAGGCCAACTGGGGTGGGTTGACCAGATGCTAAATTTTGTTCTCAGATCTTACGACTTTCTGGGATGAGAGTGAATGGCTGGCAGAGCAATTCCAAGGACTTTTCCCAGTGATGAGAGTTCCTTCTTTACCGATGCTGGCCAATTTGCTTTGGCACTTTTTTGCAAGTATTCAGTGGCATCTTCCAGTTCCAGGGTCAGTGAGTTTCATAACTCATCCCTTTATATTATTTTCCACTTTTATTTATTTATTTATTTTTGACCTTGCTCGGCAGCCTGCGGGATCCTAGTTCCCTGACCAGGGATTGAACCGGCGCCCTCAGCAGTGAAAGCTCGGAGTCCCAACCACTGGACCACCAGGGAACTCCTTCATCTCTTTATATTATTGAGTTCTTTGAATGTGTGTGTGTACATGTATATGTGCGTTCGTGTGTGCATGCTGCTTATGTTATTGAAATTATTCCAACTAGATTCTCATTCTAGTGTGATCTTTATTTGCAATACAAAAGTTATTAAACATTTCTGGGCCTTAATTTCTTCATGTGCAAGAGGGAAAGAGTCATCCCTGTATCCTATTGTATGTAGATCCAGAAACTGAATGCTTTGAGAATAGTATTTTAACATGAGGAGGTACTATAACTATCATTTTGACAAGAAGTAAAATATTGAGCTGAAATTTTAAGTCAGTTCTCTCTCCCCCTTGGAACCTCTTGACTTGTAAGACTAGTCAGAGTTTTATTTGGGGGCACCAACAAAGATTATGCTTTTTGTTATTTTCCATAGTCTATCTGGGCTTATGCATAATTAGTAATGGAGTTAGTACACTGCTGTCAGGTGTTGGTTGACCTAGCCATGCATGTTTGTATGGGAGACATTGTTAAAATGCTACGGTTATAATACCCATTGTGTGGTATTTTTCCACATGTTGGAGGTGACATGTTCTTTATGAAGGAAAATGCCTCTGAGGCCACAGGCAATTTTCCTATGCTGACGTGGGCAAGGACAGAAACTGGATCTCTTTCTGATCATCATCACACACTGGGTGGAAATGAAGCCTTTGTGACTCATGTTGGGAGCTAAACCAGGGTTCTCTGGCTGATCCCAGCTCTGAGCTGTGCCTTGGTTTGTTTTTACACAATGCTCTTTTGTCTTTGAAGCCTTTATTATGAGCAGAGCACACTTCTGGGTGGCAACCTGTTTTGAGAGAATCTTCAACTCATAGAATGTTAGAGATGGTTTAGTGTAAGATCATTATTTTACTGATCAAAATGACTAGTTTCTGGCAAAGTCAGTTCTTCCACATACCAGGCCACTTTAAACACTATATACGAACCTAGTAATTGTACAAGAGGGTAGGTAATCAAGTTCCTTAAAACATGGTCTAAACTAGAAATGCTTTGAGATGTCAGAGAAGAGAGGATATCAATGTAGACTAAAGTCCTTTGGGAAGGTTTTGAAGTGAAACAGGGGCTGGTCTGGGTCCCTAGGGATGGGTAGGATTTGAATAGATAAAGGTAAGGGAATGGCATTTCTGGTGGGGTAAGGGAGCAGAATCAAAGGTTTAGAGGAGGGAACTTGTACTCAGGCACTGAATTGGCCAGGCTGGAGCAGTGGAAGGTACAGCTGGAGGGACCAGCTGGGGCCAGACTCCAGAGAATCTTGAATCTGACTAAGGAGTTGGACTTTGTCTTGGTGAGGAGCATTTAAGCTTCTTAGCTGAGCTTGCTCTTCCTCTAAAGACAAGATTGTGGTGTTAGGAGAAGTGACTGGGAAATCCCTTCACAGGCAGTGGTGTCTGGGGATAGTTGCTTCTGAAGGGTGTTTGGAGAAAAGGGAGAGTACTGGAACTTTTGAACACTTGTTGGCTGGTCGGGAGCTTGTCGCTGTCCAGGGTGCTGAGCTGCCATCTGCAAGATTTTTCTCCCTGGTGATGCCAGGTTAAAAGGTAAAGCCAGGGAATGCCTGGAACCACCCGAAAGGGATCTGGAAAACTGTTCTGGCTAGGACGAGGTAGCATGTGGGCTTTCTGGCAGCGAATTGGTCTGCAGCATCTGACTTAACAATCCTTGTGATGAAAGCAAAAGTTTGGGTTGGGGGAAACTAGTAACGGCCCTTTTAAGGAGTGACCATGTGTGTGCACATATGCATGTTAAAATGACCCAATTTGTAGCCCTATGAACTTTGCCTTAGAGTCTTTGTATTTACATGAGACTCTCAGCACATTGCTTCTTTCATTGTGAAAGAAGCAATGTGCTGGAGAGAACAACAAAAGTTCCCAGAAGACCCTACTCATTGCTTCAAATGAAACATCTCAATGTTCAACATTAGTGCTGTCCAATAGAGCTTTCTGTGATGATGGAAATGTTCTGTATCTGCACTGTCCAACATGGTAGCCACTAGCCACATGTGGCTATTGAGCACTTGAAATGTGGCTAATGTGACTGAGAATTGAATTTTTAATTTAATTTAAATAGCCATGTGTGGCTACTGTATTAAACTGCACAGCTCTAATGTCAGAATCCTTGCAATTTGCACTTACCCTTGCATATTTGTCCCTCATACCTAAACCTCTTTGACTTAGAGTAAAAATGGACTGTTGAATGGGGATGAGTTTGACACATTGCTGGAGAAAACCCCAAGCTGAATCTGAACTGAAAGTCCATGGCTGGCTGTGAGTTTTGCCCTTTTTTATTGTCACAGTGGGGACAACCATGCGTGACGCACTGCGGTTTTCCTTTCAAGGGCAGGGAGAAGGCTCCTTGGATTTTGGCTCTGGTCGCAGGGACCTGATCCGAGACTTTTTGGAACCTTGAATGGGCAAGCAACGCAGTGTGTATGGCCCTGGACACTTGGCTTTGTTGTGAGGTGGGGTACAGATTTTGTGCTGTTACATCAGATGTTTGTGGGCATCCAGCAGAGAGAAGTTCCTGGTCTTGATCCATCTCCCTTTCTGACTGTAGGCATTTCATCTTGTTTACCTGGTATGGTGGATGTGGCCCAGGATGGGGAGTGGGTCAGTGGTAGAGATACCAGAGGGGGGAAATGCTTTCAAATGCCAATTAATAAGCAAGTAATAATAACCTGTCAAAAGACTGGAGCAGAAAATTTCCATTGTATAGGCATGTGCCAGTGCACATATCCTAAACACGTTTGATTTCTTTGGGTCTCAGGTCTTAGGCTTTCTATGTATAAGTCTGGTTTCCTAAACCAGAGTGTGTGCTTTTTGAAGCCATGCCTTACAGTTTTCTTCCATAGACTCTCAGTGTTCTGATAATCTTAATAAATGCCTGCTTGTTGAGTAGCTCTTTGTTAGCCTGGAGCTATCAGTTTGACTCCTAGAAAATGTGTGTGCATGAATACAAATAATATTTACGAAGCCCCTGCTGGGCTTAAGTCTCTGTACTTGGTACTGTGGGCAGTGACAAAGGAGGAGGCAAGGATGGTTGATCTCAGTCTAATGGGAGAGCAAAGGCAGACATGTGTGAAAAATTATACACACACACATCTGATAGACAGAAACAAAGACTGAAGTGGTAGGAGGGATACAGAGCTGGGGGAGGGGTGCAGGATGCTGGAAGGGTCATTTTATGTGTGTGTCTCTGTCTGGCCTTCTCTTGAGGATTCCCTCCTTCATGAGGCTTAGCTGGTACCAGCCACCCCCATGCCTGCAGTGACAGTGCTGCCTTTATGGTGGATCAGGCAGCTCACTGTCTCGCTGGGGCTGTGCCAAGGCGCTGCTGTCCTGAGCTCGCCTCTTCTGTGGTGAAGACACTCGGAGAGGGGGGAGGGGGGGGCAAAGACTGTGTGGAAGAGGAAGAAACTCCTTTTTTTTCTTGTCACTGAAATGGTAACAGGGTCCTGCTCTCAGATTCCCTCCTGGTCACAGAGGGGCTTGTTGGGACTCCAGCAGCTCTGGTACATGGAGCCCCATGATGCAGGCTCAGGTGAGGCTCTGGAGGCGACGAGAGAAGCAGAGCTTAGTGACATGGCTCCCCGAAGTCACCTGAGCCCCCTGCTCTACTCTCGAGGGGTGTGCCCTGCCTGTTGGGGAGCAGGTGGGCTGCATCTCCCAGCTGGGGCTGGGGAGGGACTTCTCTGGTTGACTCACAGGGAGGAGCCTGCCCTTTTCCATCCTCCACGAGCACATGAGTCACCTGGGATCTTGTTAAAGTGCAGAGGCAGAATCAGTAGGTTTGGATTGGGCCTGAGAGTCTGCATTTCTAACAAGTTCCCAGGTAATGCCAGTACTGCCAGTCAGCAAAGCACACTCTGATTGGCAAGGCCCTAGACGTGTGTTCTCAACCTGGCAACGAGTTAGCCTCACCTGGGGAGATTTTAAATGTGCTGATGCTGGGACCCTCTCTATGCCAAATAATTCACAATCTCTAAGAGTTGGGTCTCGGCACAGGAATGTTTAAAGGTCCCCCTGGTGATTCTAATATACAGCCCAGACTGAGAACCACTGGCTCTCTGGATGGTTTTTCTCCTCCCTCTGATCTGCTTTTCACCTGGCCATTCCTTCCTTACCCCAGGAGATGATAAGTGCCTCGAAGGCACAGAATGTCTTACCTCACCAGCCCTGCCCCACAGCTGTCCTCAGTCAGCATGAAGGTGGTCAGCGGCTCGCTCTATCACTCTGGCCACTGCTCCCATGGATGTACCACCAGCCATGAGGGATCAAAGAATGTGGCTGGCTTAGAGCAGACCAGTGCTACTCCTAGAACCAGTCAAAGTGGGTATCCAGTCCCTGGATCCATGCCCAGAACATAGTAAACTTTCAGGAAATATATATTGAATGGATGATTATTCCAGTGTGGGGTGGCAGAAAGGGCACTGGATTAGGGATCTGAAAACCAGACGGATTAGGGATCTGAAAGGACTAGAGCAAGTTATCTAACCTTCTTTAGCTTTAATTTTCTCAATTGTAAAATGGGGACAATAATGCCTACCTAATAAGACTATTTAAATAAGAATAATATAGGAGAAAGGGCTCTATAAATGCTAGTGTTGTACAGATAAGCGATTGTGTAAGAATTCATTTTAAAAGTGGCTGGCTGAGCTATAGGTATTGGTCTTCCAACCCTTGTTCTACAGACGCTCCCAGGTCCCACCATGTGTGCCTCTGTCCACAGGAAGCCAGGGGCTAAGGGAGGGGCTGTTGACCAGACACCTGCCCTGTGTCAGGGACTATGCTAGATGCTTGGCTTTTGTCGTCTCATTGATTCATCACAACCTTGGACTGGATGTTTATATCCATCACGTGGAATAATGGTTGCTCAGAATGGGCCCAAAGTAGGATAGCTCTAAGTGGCAGAGCTGGCATTGGATCTGATTCCAAAGTCTCCTAATCCTGGCTCATTAGCCAATGGGCAACTCTGAATTCCAACATGGGGCTGATGGCCCCTTGTTTGAGAATTTTCTGTGTCTGGGAGTCACTTGTATTGAAGAGTGAGGTAAGAGTCTGGGTAACACAGAAACTCCAGTCTTCTGTTAGGGAACGTTAGGGTCCAATGGCACCGAAGTCTTCTGAGTCTTGGCCCACGAGGCACTGTAGAACCACTGCTCTGAGTCTTCATCAGGCCCCGAGGCAGAGGCTGTGACACTTTACGCACAGAAGAATCACCATCTGTCCCACGGTCCCCTCTCTGCTTGACAGAGCCACTGAACCCAACTCTCGTCTGTTTTGCCTGCCGAGGTTTACCTTTCATTCTGGTGCTAAAAGAAAATGGGAACATAAAAGGGGACAATCCCAGGAGTCTCCCTTCATCCACACATGTAACATCAATAGAATATTTTCATCATCTTGCGCTCGTGCTCCTATCCTGCGGTGTGTGTGTGGGGGGGTCTTCTCCAATAGATTTAGCACTGAGAGGAGATCCCAATGTCTGTTGTTCTGCCCACCTCTCTAGCTTCAGCAGTGCTGCCATTATGACAAGGACACATCCTGGCAGAAGTCATCCTGGCTAAGCTATTCAGTAAAAGAGCAGGGGGGGCGGGGGCTGAGTTGCATGGTCTGCCCAGTTATGGAGGGATCCACCTAGTCCAGATGCTTATCTGTCTTTACCTGGAAGAGTTCTTTAACTCAAGATCTTATCACATATTAGCTGAGTCTAACAGAATCCACACTGAGAAAGAGAAATATATATAAATATATATATATATATATATATATATATATATTTCACTGGGACAGGAAACTCAAGCATGACTACACAGGCACTACACATATCCCATGTTGGGGCTTTGGATATAAATTTCTGCTCCTCACTGAGAAATGACTAACTCTCTGTTCATGTATCTGGTCTACATTCGTCCTCTTGCTGTGTTCCAATTTGGCTGATTTTTTTTCTTATGCATTCCATGAAATTCTGTGCTGAGATATTGCTTTCCTATATCAAAGCCAGTAGTATTACAGCATCCAGACCTCTCTTAAGCTTTGTTTATGAATTGTTCAATGTTTACTTTTAAGTGCAGAGTGTTTATCCACTGTGTTGCTTCAATATTTTCTCTGCTAAATCTCCATTTTATATTTTGGTTTTCCTTTCTCTTTCTCTCTGAGTGTCCCTAGGGTTTTCTGTTTCTGAGAACTCTGTTTCCTCTCTCTGGTTGTGCATGGTCAGCATGCTGCCCCTCTGATAAGAATAAGGACTTCCAGTTAGGCCTGGGCTAAAAAATGAATCCCCTATCATCCAAAAGCTTGACCACACACGACCTATCTGTGTGACACCGTTAAATACCCTATCTGACTGTAGAGGTCTGGGGTCTTAGTGCTTAATCTTTTCACTCCCACGGACGGTGGCTGTTCCAGCACAACCTGTCCTGGGTAGTTTAGGAATCAGCGTGAGCCTACTGGGCTTCTGGGACTTGGGTGGGTTTGGCTGGTGGGCCCCAGGTCTCTGGCTCTTTTCCTTCTTCATCTGGCTGCCTTCACAGCAGCGGAGGCCTTCATGATGCACGGACAGTTGGGGAATGTGGAATGTGCAGGTTAGGGGGAAGTCAAGCTAAAAGGAGATGTAGCAAAAGACTATGACGCTATGTTGCTGGATCCTTCTGGAAAGTTCTGGAAGGCTGGTGCGGGAGTGGGGTCAGGGCCCCATTCCGAGTCAGACTGGGAAAGCCCTCTCTGAACACATCCCATGGTTCCCCTGCATTCTTAAACCTTGAAAAATAAAGAGAAAGCTTTTGGATGGCACCCTAAAAAGTTACAGTGGGGGCTTCTGAGAGCAAGAATGCTTTGTTTCTCCACAGGCTGGTGACATCATCTGGGGTCTACCCAGATGCTGGTATGTTGGGGACAGACCAAAACAGGCCAAGGACTACTCAGTGGTGGCTAAAGATATTCTGCTGGCTTGGACTATTTTTGCTCCAGATCATTTATCTGCTTTCTCCTCTTTCTGCCCTCCCAGGTTTGTTTTTCTCAGCTCCCAGTGTGGAATGCTCAAGGGCATGCATCTGGTCTTGCAAGTAGAAGATAGTGCAAGAGCAAGGGCCTGGAATCAGGCTGCCTGCATTCCAATCTGTCTCTCTATTCACTAGTTGTGTGATCTTTGGCAAATGACTTAAATCTTCTCTAATTTTCATCTGTAAACCGGGGAGTTAAATAGTGCTTACCCTGCATGGATTTGTGAAGATTAAATTAGATAATGCACATGAACCCCTTTGCATAATGCCTGGCAAATAACAAGTAGCCGATGAAAGTGAGCTGCTGTTACTTCCCCGCCTTCCCTTCCTTATAGTAGCTTCATGCCCTGCCCTATTCAAGTACACCTAACAACTTTGGGGAGCAATCAGAAAATAGTTTTGAGCCTCAAATAGGTGCTCATTTTTGTGCTAGGTACTATGAGAATTACAGTGGAGAAGGAAAGGCAATCTTTGCCCTCAAAAACCTTGCACTCCAGTTGAGCAAGCGTACCAGGCATCCATGCATGGTCAAGATGACTAATTACACAAAGTAATAAAGAATAAATGCAAATGTATGGTTTGGACCACATAGCTCTTGGAGTTTAAGAGAGAGTTCATTTTAATCTATGGTAGTTTGGAAGACTCAAGGAGGAGATTTAGAGTGGAGCTTTGAAAGACAGAGCTCTTACTCTTTCTGTGCTCCTAACAAGCTCATTAGGGAGTGTCTCCAAAGGGGAGGAGGTAGAAATTCAGAAGAAATGGACAATCCAGTTATCCTCAAGCCCTAATTTTCTAATTTCATGCTGGCCACACCTGTAAGGAAAAAGGATGGTGGGGAGAAAGGGGTGACTTTCCTGAGGCACAGACACAGGGAGGAAATCAACACAAGGTTGATCAATGAAACAGAGGTAGAAGTGAGACCACGTATCAGTCCAGAGTATGAGAGTTCATTTCTTATAATAAGCCATCTCAGTTCCCTAGTTTTGCTTCCTGTAATCTACTTGTGTCCTTATCATACCCTTGCCACACCAAGTTAATACCCTGAGTTAATGTATCATTTCCACTGTAGAGGTGGGGAAACCAAAGCATAGAGAGTTGGGTGACCGGTTCAGGAAGGAGCATGAATCAGAGCAGAGCCAAGCCAAATTATCTACCTGTGGATTCCCAGTCTAGCTGTCTCCTGAGCTTCTTCTGGGACACAGGTCTCAGCTGGTGTCTAGCATAAGGCAAGCCCTGGATCCCTAGGGGGATGGAGAGCAGTTCAAGCAGCTCTGGCCCAGAACACCATGTGACCATCACTGCACCCTCCCAGCTCTGGCAGCGTTTCAAGTCCTGGTCTCAACAGCCACGGGACTTGGTGGCCAGGCCTGGGAAGAGCCCATTGTCTTCTTGCATGACCACTGGCTATGTGGCTGCTGGCTAGCTTGCTTGTTCAGTTTTAATTTGTTTTGTGTAGGCTGCTCTGAGCCCTATATTCAGCTGCAGCTGGGCAGCTGGCACTTGCTCAACCTTTGCCCCAGTCTATCCTAGAATTCTCCATGGTACTGATGGAAGACTGCTGGCTCTGTGTGTGTAGGGCTGGGGGGCAGGGGAGGAAGGAAGGTGTTAAGCTTCCTGAAAAGTAAATCTCTTTCTCTACTGGGCACTCATTCTGGGAGGAGATAACTCAAGGCTGATATGTGGCTGTCTTTTGGGAGCCCCTGTGGTTTTCTTCTTTCAGATGTGTGTAAATTGACCTTGGTTATCAGCCTGACCACCAGTGGGAGGACAGGAAGTGTGCTATGGTCATGGGTTCTAGGCATTTAGTCGCCTGTGACCTCCCCCATCCCTGGTTGTTGTCATAGCAGCAGCAGCAGTAGTAGTAATAATAGGAAGAGTGAGGTTAGAATAATGGCAGCTTCCATATACTCAGAGCTGATTATGTGCTATGGGCTTTTAATAGGTGTCTCACTCCACACTCACTTATGAAGTATTTTCAGTGGCCTTGCTTTACAGGCAAGGAAAGGGAAGCACAGGAAGCTTGATGGCTTTTTTCTGAGGTTGCTCGGCTAGTAAGCTGTGTGGTCGGGGCTTCAGTTCAGACCCTTCTGGTTCCAGTCAGATTCTGTCTTACTGAGCTCTTAACCTTCGGTGTTCTCCTGAATGCTGAGAAGATCCTTCCCTGCCAGAAAGTCCACTGTAACCCTGACCACCACCCTGTTCCCTCCCGCTGGAGTAAAAGGCACAGGTCTGACCAGCTGGTGGATTCCTTGGTTATGGGGAAGCCTTAGTATCTCATGGGCTTCTTAGACATCTGAGCTTGGGGAGTCCCTCACTTTGCACAGGAGGAGGATGAAGCCTGAGGAAGGGACTCGCTCAAAGCTGGCAGCAACCTAATAGCAAAGTGAGGAGTAGAACCCAACCTCCCGGCTGGTAGCCCAAGGTTGTCTCACCACCGTCTACTTGTAGAGCACCTTTGCTGCCCCACGCCTCTCCACCCACCTACCCCAGATGCCAGTGTGAGACAGTGGGGAAGGGGGAGGGCCAGGCCGAATTCTCTTTTTCCCACTGGGCTACTGACTTCCATAGGCAGGGGAGAGTCCCGACTAGCTCTTTCCCCCAGAGTCCACCAGCCTCTTTTCCTTTGTGTCGGTTACCCTCTGGTGCCCTTGGGAAGTCGGGGGGTTGTAGAGGACTTGACTCTTTCCTGCCACTCCCCACCCCCTTCTACCTTTTCTCTCCAGAAAATTCCACAAACCCAGTAGGTTATGAGAGACTCTTCCCTGGCCCGGTGACGGATGCGCTTCCATCTCCATTTGAAGACAGGCCACTTTGTGTTTTGCTTCTTCCCCTATGAGCAGTAGGCATGGGGGCTAAGGAGTAGTGGTGGGAGTTGTCAGGTTTGTCTCTTTCTGAGGTAAAAGCTCACAGGATCCCTCAATTGCATTCGTCTCAGCTGTGTTGTTGATAAGACGATGAATACACAGGTGGAGGGCAGTCTGGGTCTTAGGGACTCATTTCTGGCTCTGCCTTTGTCTTCCCATTAACCCACTGGAAACAGTGATCATTTCCCCATTTCCCAGAGGGACACACTGAGACTCAGGGACTCAGAGCCCCAACCAGGGAAGTCTTGAGAATTCATCCTGTCCTTCTCATGCATCCTGTCCAGGAACTGACGCTACCTCTTAGCAGGGATAGAAAGGCTCAGTGGGTTGGACACGATCCCCTTTGTCATTAGTTTTTTAATAACTTGTATTAAAGTAAAGCATATATACAGTAAAGTACAGAAATCCACATTTTATGTTTTTTCAATGTTAGTTTTCTGGTTATAAAGGTAAAAGTTATAAAACTTGAAAAAATTTACAAACAAAAACACCAATCACTTAGAAATAAGAACCATTAAGATTTTTTTTTTTTTTTTTTGGTACTATACCCATTTATTAGCTGACAGTTCTGTAGGTCAGAAGTCTGAGACTGGCTCATCGGGTTCTCGGGCTCAGTGTCCCCTAGGCTGATATCAAGGTGTTGGCCTGGCTTCATTCTCATCTGGAGCTCAGGGTGCACGTCCACTGGCAGAATTCAGTTCCCTGTGGGCTGAGATCCCCATTTGCTTGCTGGCTCTCAACTGGGGGCCGCTGTTGAGAACCATTAAGATTTGATGTGCATGTTTTCAGTTGATCTTATCCTGGTTTGAGAGTTATTGCTAGAAGTCGGCTGTTGGGGACAGAGGACAAGGACAGGGGTCTTGGAGGGTCCTTTGCCCCTTCTCAGGATGTTTCATTCCTGGTCCCAGCTACAGCCTAGCTTCTGATATATATATATGTATGTATGTATGTATGTATTTATTTATTTATAGCTTCTGATCTTCACCTGCAACTTAGAAACATCATCATCCCTGCCCCAACTGTTAGTAAATCAAATAATTAGCAATAACACCATGCAGGCCATTATTTGAATGACCCTGCATTGTTCAAAGTACAAAAGTCAGGTTTGACACGTTGGGAAGAGAGTCCTAGAGCACTTGAGGGCAGGTGTGGCCCAGGGAGACCAGCTGGCCTGGGTAAATGCTGCGTGTTTACAGACATTTGGATTGGTGTCTGCCTCTAGCCTGCTTCTCAGGCCTCCCTTTGGGGCTTATTGAACAAGGCTTGGAGGGCAGCAGCCACTGAGTAGGAGGATGTGGCCTCACTCTTGGGCCCGTCAACCTCAACTCTTTGCGTCTGAGCCTCCCTGCAGAGATCGGCTTCCATTGGGGCATTAAGTCATTTTACGTGGAGTGTTCAGAAGAGTACTTGGTGCTGCGAGAGCTCTGCCAGCGTTCCCGGATACCATCGTCATCCAGACCACTGTCTCATTATCCAGGCTGGGATAGAAACTGTCAGAGCTGCAAGGGACCTTAAACACAGGCTACTCTTTGAGTCTCAGACTTCAGCCTGCATCAGAGCCCCCTGGACGGCTTCTTAGAACACAGGTTGCTGGGCCTCACCCCCACAGTTCCTGAGTCAGGCCTTCTTGGGTGGGGCCCAAGAATGTGCATTTCTGACAAGTTCTCAGGTGATGCTGCTGCTGGTTCAGGGACCGCACTTGAAGAACCGCTGATCCAACTCTTTCATTTTCGCAAGTGTGAGCCTGCTATAGTCTGAAAGCTTGTGTTCCCCCCAAATTTTATATGTTGAAAACCTAATGCTTAAGGTGATGGTAGTAGGAGGTAGGGCCTTTGGGAGGTGATGAGGTCAGGAAGGTGGTGCCCTCATGAATGGGATCAGTGCCCTTATATAAGAGACCCCAGAGAGCTAGCTCATCCCTTCCACTGTGTGAGGACGCAGCAGGAAGGCAGCCGTCTGCAACCGGAAGAGGGTCCTCACCAGAACCTGACCGTGCTGGCACCCTGGTCTTAGACTCCCAGCCTCCAAAACTGTGAGAAGTAAATTTCTGTTGTTTGTAAGGCACCCAGTCTGTGGTATTGTTTTTGGAGCAGTCTGAAGGGACTAAGCCGGCGTGGTGGACCTCATCATATCCTGGTCCATTTATCCTCCGGAAGGTGCCAGCAGCTGGGTCGTGAGGGACTGCTTTCTTGATGGGATAGAAACTGTCCCAACTCTGTGGAAAGGGGACGAGAACAGATACAGCATGACCCAGGGGTGAGAAGGAGAAGCAGGTATACAAATCCTGGCCCTGCTACAATTCCATTTATTCATCCAAGAAACAGTTATCAGGTATATCCTGTGGGAAAAGAGCTGTGCCTGCTGCTGTGCGGCGTAACCAGGCAAACAGGACAGTCTGCATTTTGTGGCAACTCGTTCCCCTCTCTTCTGGTCTGGTCCCTTGACAGGACCTCACCCTCAAATGGGCTTTGGAGCCATCCTGTCACTGCTGGGTGCACAGGGAGAGGAGAGAACTCAGAGTCAGGAGACTGGGTACTGAGCCTCACTCAGCCCCGACTCACCAGGAGACCTCAGCTAAATCCTTCTCGGTAGACCTCAGTTTCTTCATTAAAAAATTCAGTGCAGCAGTGGGTGAGGTGATGGTTGAACAAGACCTCTTCCCTAACCTGTAATTCTAAAACTCTGGGGGCTCTCAAGTGGTTAAAATGTCATCTGACGTTATTTGTTTATTTATTTAGTTAGTTAGTTAATTTTTGGCTGTGTTGGGTCTTCGTTGCTGCGCATGGGCTTTCTCTAGTTGCGGCGAGTGGGGGCTACTCTTCATCGCGGTGCACGGGCTTCTCATTATTGTGGCTTCTCTTGTTGTGGAGCACTGGCTCTAGGCGCGTGGGCTTCAGTAGTTGTGGCTCGCGGGCTCTAGAGTGCAGGCTCAGTAGTTGTGGCGCACGGGCTTAGTTGCTCCGTGGCATGTGGAATCTTCCCGGACCAGGGCTTGAACCCATGTCCCCTGCATTGGCAGGCGGATTCTTAACCACTGCGCCGCCGTGGAAGCCCCTTCATTTCTGTTTTTAATCAATTAATACTTTTATTCCATTTTTTCCTCCTTAATATGAGACAGATTGGGGCTCTCCTAGCGTGTGAGGTGTGAGGACTTCGAGGAGATTAGGTACTATATTATCATCTGAACACTGCTGACTGCAGGGTGCTTTTGCCCTCAGAGTTTTAATTTGCTTCTCTTCTTAGTCATCTATTGTTGCGTTTATCCATAATGAACCATGAGTGGAGGCAGGAAACATGGAACGTCACAGAGCTAATGACGAACACAATAATAATAATTCTACAAATTTGCCTGAAGATGACGGTTACCAGATTGTATTCATTTGACCAGAATCTTTATATAGCACATCAAGATGTTTCTAATACTCAAAAAAAGTGATAAATATACCTAAAGTGGATTTTCATTTACTGGGAATAAACACTTTTTACACCTATAACAGAGAAGTGCATGTAAATTAGTCTGAATACTTCTCTCTTGCAGAAACAAAATTTCAAACTTACAAAGCACCGAGGATAAGAATTTCCAACTTCAGGATGTGAGAGCAGCTTTTGACTATTTTTGTATCTTAACATTTGATTAAATTATTATAGTGTAATTTGATCCCCAAGCCTGACATGATATAATATGCCATCTAAAAATGTGTTAACAAATCATGCTTCTTCGTATATAGTTAACCTGAACTAAATTGGACAGTATGTGCGACTTGCTAAATTGGGAAGGGGGAGAGTCAAATTTATGCATGTAATAACCATTATTAAAGATTGTGTTAAAACTGCACTTTATAAAAATTTTAATAATAATCTGATCTAAAATAGCATATTTTTAAATTTAAAGATATGCAAAAATAACCAAATTATGTTATCATTTCCTTGGCGTGATTACAAGATAGAAAGATGGGAAGCGTTAACAAGAACAACTTCTGAGGTTCCTTCTGCCTCTGACACACTAGGATTCTAGGATGGTGCAGGGTCTGAAAACCATGATGAAGAACAGGAGAATATGATAGTTTGGGGGTGGTGGACACAGTGTGCCCCCTTTCCCCTAGATTGTTGTTGGAAATGGGATTAGACGAGGTCTTTGAGAGTCCAGATGTCAGAACTACAGAAAGCAACATTCTGTCCAACTTACCTAAGAACTTCCTAACCATTAGACTCATTGGATTATAGAGTTGGATGGGACATTAGACATCATCTGACCCTATAAGAGCTTCCTCAAAATAAGAAGCGGGGTGAGAAGCCTTGCGAGGAGTGAGCTCTGTGTCTTAGGGAGTGTTTAAGCAGAGGCCAGTTGACCCCAGGCCTGGGATGGTGGCCTGCTCTGCTGGCCTCAATGGCTGGAGCCTGCTAGTGGGGCTCAGAAATGAGTGTGGCCAAATGGTCACTGCTCTCTCCCCTAAAAGTTTTCTTTGGCAAAGGTCAGTCCAGGGGTGGATGAGTTTGGGGCCTGGTCCTGGGACTCCTGGGAGCAATGCTGTAGCACCATGGGGGCTCTCATCAAACTCTTAGGCACGCCTCGACTGGGCGAGCCGGCTGGCGTGTCTTCAGTGGCATCAGAATTTTAGCTACATGTTTGAAACAGATGCTAATGGCCTGGTCTGGAGGAAGGGCCCTCGGACTTGGAGTTGGGACACACCTGAGGCCTCACATAGCCTAAAGCATCTTCTGCACTGTCAGTAGACACTGTCTCCATGCCACTTCCTTCCAGCCTGGCTTGCCTCTTTTCTGACCACATTAACAGATGGGAAGCAATGTCACAGAAAGCCCAAACCCTAGATAATCTACAGTCCACATTTGGTTTATGAATGACCTACTGCATATCATTTTTACACAGATTATCTTTCCTAATGTTTCTTTTGTTGAGGCTGAAAACAAATGCTTTTATATACTTTGAGCCCATATTAGAAGTGGGGTACCCACTGCATTCATTCAGGCTCAGAAGTAAGCTATCCTAGGCCTGGACATTTGCTGCAGATAATTGATTGCTTTTAGTTCCCTATAATCACATTAGCTTATATTCTTATATGTTAATTCTCTTCAACTTTGGTCATTTCCTGTGTGTGTGTGTGTGTGTGTGTGTGTGTGCGCCTGCGTGTGTGTGTGTCTCCATATACCCCATTTAGACTTGACTGGCCTCTCCAAGCCCCAGCCTAGGGCCTTCTTTCTGTATCTTTCTATAGTCAGGGCTCAGTAACTGGCTCCCATATTATTTTGGGGTGCAGTTAAGATGAAGCCAATTGAAGCATAGGGTTTATAACCCTGAGCCAGTCCTTCATGTTCTGTTCCTATCTGAGGGAGGCATTTGCTGTGTATGTGTGTGTCCTGAACACAGCTGTTCACACAGTGCATACGTCCTGGTATGGTGTCAAACCCATGCCAGCCCCTCCAGATCTCACTGACATGTTGAGAGAAGTCTCTGATGCTCTTGACTTGCCCACTTGGAGAGTGAGAAGGAAATCCCCGTGGTGAAGGTGTGAATGAGTTTCTCAGTGGGGTTCTCAGGACACACCCTTTCTGCCTGCTACTCAACTGGATCTCTGCTGGCATAGGAAAGAGGGAAGGGGGAGGGGCTAGAGAGAGAGAGAGAGAGAGAGAGAGAGAGAGATGGGCCACCGGAGAGCTGATTGGCTTCTTTTCTGCTCTTCTTGAACGGGCTCCCAGCAAGCTTCCTGACTGTCTCTCAAACCTAGACTTGACCATTAGCATAACCTTGCAGCTAGATTGTTCGCTGACTGCCCTTAGGCTGCCTGCTCCTCACTCCACCCTCCAGGCCTTTCTGTCTGACCTATTCACAGACTCTCGGCAAGAGCCAAAATCCTTGCCACTTCTCTTTCCCTTGCTCATTCTGATATCTGGGCCGTGGGTTCATCCCACTGCGAGTGGGGGTTGCGTGTAGGTGACCTCAACTACTTCCACTTTCCCCATCTGGGCCGCTTCATTTTGTGGCAGACACTTCACCCAGGAGGTGAGTGCCTGTCTTGGGGGAGGGGCCAGCTCAGCACCCGGGAGCTTGGCCTGAGACAGTAGAGCCCGGCTGCGTTGCCTCCCCCACCCTCCTGACCGGGGAAATCCTCTAAGCTGACCTAATTACCTGCAGTGAGAAACTGCATACTGATTCCCAGCAGACGTTGTAGTTTGAGGAGGGAGGGGGCCCTTGGACAGGTGGGTGTGTGCCAGCCTGGGATTAGCCTTTTTGTGGCTGCCTCCCTAGGACAAGTGTCTCCTTTCACTTTGCCGTCCTTGTGGAGGTGAACCCCTTTGGAGTCCTTCCAGCCTGGTCAGTCCTCCCCCTGTCATCCATTCATCTGGGGGATACAGGAACCCCAGTCCCAGCTTAGCACAGATCTGCCTTACCTGGGGGCATTTCTGCTCCTTTCTCTCGGTGAGGATCATCAGGAGATGGTGTATTTAGCCAGAGTCCCAGTCTTTCCTCCTTCAGGGTCCCCTTCCACCCCTGTCCAGGCAGGAGCCGTTCGGTCCCCTGGTGAGTCCCTGGTGAGAAGCGGTTTTCTGCTGAACCCTCTCCAGGCCTCACTGTGCTGCCAGCTGCTCCTCCAGACCCACCACCTTCAGGGACGCTGGAACCCTGGGGGGTGCTGTGCAGGGCAGGTCCCTGTGCTCATCAAGTGGCTATGGAGCATGTGCTTTATGAAGAGTGTCTTCCGTTGTCTCATGCTTTGGAGTGTGCAGGGTTCTTTACCTGCACGGCCACATTTGAGCTTCCTTACAGCGCTTGGAGAACTCTGACTGGGAGCCTGGATGAGGACCCCTGAGACTCAGGCTCAGTCAATGAGGGAGGCGTGGAGCCAGGATCAGCTCTCAGCCCACCTGACTGCAGCAATGGGCTTCTGCCACCACCACAGAGGCCGCATTAGTTCTTGGCAGATAGAGCACATGTATGCGCCTCAGTCCCTTCCTCAAGTTTATAATCTTAATGTGGGAACAGAAATTACATATGCAGAAAAAGACTCAGGAATACCATTCCATGCTCAGATATAATTGACTCTAATTGGCAGCCGATAGACAGCAGTGGGGATAGGAGGGAGGAAGGAAGTCCATTGTTGACTGGGGTCGTTGGGGAAGGCTTTGTGGAAAAGTCAGGCTTTAAGCTCAGCAGTAAAAGATCAATAATATATTTTTTTAACATCTTTATCGGAGTATGATTGCTTTACAATAGTGTGTTAGTTTCTGCTGTATAACAAAGTGAATCAGCTATACGTATACATATATCCCCATATCCCCCTCTTCTTGCATCTCCCTCCCACCCTCCCTATCCCATCCGTCTAGGTGGTCACAGAGCACCGAGCTGATCTCCCTGTGCTATGCGGCTGCTTCCCACTAGCTATCTATTTCACGTTTGGTAGTGTATATATGTCCATGCCACTCTCTCACTTTGTCCTAGCTTACCCTTCCCACTCCCCGTGTCCTCAAGTCCATTCTCTATGTCTGTGTCTTTATCCCTGTCCTGCCCCTAGGTTCTTCAGAACTATTTTTTTTTTTAGATTCCACATATATGTGTTAGCATACAGTATTTGTTTTTCTCTTTCTGACTTACATCACATGGGGAAAAGGAGAGAGAATGATGAATAAGGAAGCAGAGGGAGTAGGAAGAGTGAAGAGACCTCTAACTGCAGGACAAGATGTATGTGTGGAACAGGGGAGGCTGAGCGATCCCTGATTGTGTGCATGTGTGTGCATGCATGAGTGTAAATATCTGTGAAGCCTACACCAAGATAGAGAGACTGATCTCCCATATACCTAGGGCTTAACTTAAAAAAGAAATTTATTGAGATGCAATTTGCATGACGTAACATTAACAATTTTTAAGTGAACAATTCAGTGACATTTAGTAGATTCACAATGTTGTGCCACCACCACCTCTCTCTAGCTTCAAAGCTTTCTCATCATCCCAGAAGAACAGCCCGTACCCATTGAGCAATTGCTCTCCATTTCCCCCTCCCCCACCCCCTGGCAACCACTCCTCTGCTTTCTCTCTGTATGGATTTGCCTGTACTGGAACCATACAATGTGTAGCCTTTTGTGTCTGGCTTCTTTCACTTAGTTTTCACTAATCCACATTGTAGCACGTATCAGGACTTCATCCCATTTTATGGCTAAATAATATTCCATCGTATGTATATACCATAACTTGTTTATTCATTCATCCACTGATGGACTTTTGGGTTGTTTCCACCTTTTGGCCATTGTGAATGGTGCTGCTATGGAAAATGTGTATATGTGCGCTTGTTTGAGTACCTGTTTTCAATTTTGGGGATGTCTGCTTAGGAGTGGAATTGTAAGGTCATATGGTAATTCTGTGTTTAAGTTACAGAGGAACCACCAAACTGCTTTTTCCAGTGGCTGCACCATTTTACATTCCCACAGTGATGCACTAGGGTTCCAGTTTCTCCACGGCCTCCACCTGGTGCTTATCCTTTGACCTGAAGACCACCTCTCACAGTTTTACACACTAGACAGCAGGTGCTGCCTCTTTCTCACAATAGAGCCTTAAGTCCACTCACCTTGGGCTGGGGGCCTTGGCCGCTTCTAGCTCTTGTCATTCCTTGTTGCGCATTGGTTCTGCCTTCAGGGCAGCCTTGTGTGCTCTTAGGTTAGGGAACTGAGCCCCAAGAAGTGGGATGACTCTGCTGTGGTCATCCTAAGCAGAGGAACCCAGGAAACTGCAGTTTCCTGTACAGACTGGCCCTGCCTTCCTGGCACTGGGTCTGCTGGCTGGTTTCTGGGCTGGGCTGTCCTGCCTCTCATGTGCCCTCTGTCTCCCAGCTTCAGGGCCCCGGAAGCCCATTGTGTGAACACATGGGATCTCAAAGTTCTCTGGCTGTGCTGCTGAGATGATGTTTTCATTCTGTTTGGCACCCCAAAATGACGACTGGCTTTAAGGGGGTCTTATTTGGGTAGTGTATTTCTAGGGCTGCCATAACAAAGTATCACAGACTGGGTGGCTTAAACAACAGAAATTTATTTCCTCACAATTCTGAAGCCTGGAAGTCCAAGATCAAAGTATCAGCAGGATTGGTTTCTTCTGTGGCCTCTCTCCTTGGCTTGTAGATGGTCCTCTTTTCCCTGTGTTCTCCCATGAGTTTCCCTCAGTACATCTGTGTTCTAACCTTCTCTTCTTATAAGAACACCAGTCATATTGGATTTGGGCCCACCCTAATGACCTCATTTTACCTTAATTATCTCTTTAAAAGGCCAGAATTCAGTCCCATTCTGTGATACTGGACGTTCGGACTTCAACATAGGAGTTTTGGGGTCACAGTTCAGCCCGTAACAGGTGGCTAGAGCAGCTAGGGTGATAATGACGAGGGAGGCAGAGAGGCGGGGGGATGGAGGGTTAGGGGGCCCCGGTGATTTCTCCTGGTTCCTCTTTGGTTTCCGAGTGACTCTCCTTCAGGCAAATACAGAATAGGTAGAGGAGGGGAGATTAATGGTGGCATTGAAGAGGGCACTGGGGGCTTTGAGGAGGCAGGCAAGCAGTGTCCATGATCAGTAATTTATTCCTGGATACCATGCAGGAGGGCGTCGTCATGGCAACAGGCGGCTCCAGAGTGGTTGGCCTGACAGTTGCCTCTCAAAGCCGCCTCTCCTCACTCGGTTCCTCTCGCCCTCCCTCCCCTTCCCCTCATTTTTCTTGTGTCTCAGGAGCCTTCTTATGGGGTGGAGCCTGCCTGCTTTCAGTGTGGGGACTCTGTAGCAGCTCCTTCCCCACCCCGGTGTGGCCCCAGGGTCGGGGATGACCAGGGCCATAGCCTGACTCCTTTTTCTGGAAAGACCCTCCAGAGGTCATTTCACCGGCTTTTCAACTGCCGGGCCTCTCCCCTTAGTGCAGGCACTCTGCGTGCTGCTTTTCCTACAGCCTGTTTCACACTGTCCCTGGATGTCTCCTAGCAAATGGAATGAATTAACTTCTTGCCACACTCACTGTGCCTCTGTCCTTGGGGAGATCCCCTCAAGCAGTGCAGCTGGGCAGTGCCTTCCCCTGCCTTAGTCATCCTTGCACTGCCTGTCATTGGCTACAGAAGTCCGTCCTTCATTCCTTCCTGCCGGCCTCGGTGGACGGGAACGTGCCAGAAGCATGCAGCTAACCAGGAAGTCTGTACTCCCCGCTGTACTCTAGGCTCCATCGTGCCACATAGTAGGTGCCTAGTAAATGTTGGCATTGTGTGTGCGAGAAATGAAAGCGAGGTGTGAAGGAGGCCTGGGCTAATGACTAAGTCAGCAGCAGGCCTTGTGTGCCTGGGTCTCTCTCCCAGTCTTTCCCGGAGGCTGGGTCTCAGGTCCAACAGCTGCACTGAGCCTCAGCAAGACAGACCATTGAATTTTTTTTTTTTTTATACAGCAGGTTCTTATTAGTAATCTGTTTTATACACATTAGTGTTTATATGTCAATCCCAATCTCCCAATTCATCCCACCACCACCACCCGAGACCATTGAATTTTTAAAGTTATTTTTCATATGTATTACAATTCACTGCTCCCCTGATTCACTGGCTGTCACAACTAATAAGGGATCTGGGTTGGTAATAACCATGTAAGACTTAATGTTATTAGTCTTGTAATTGGTGCTAAGGGTCTTGTCTGTTCTCTGAATTTGTAAATCCTCACACACGAAGATTAGGAAAACATACCCCTAAGCTGGAGGCTGCCAGGGGTGGTTGGAGAGAAGCCTCAGCTGCCTGACTGGTGTGTGAGTTTCCTGCTAAAGCCTCGAGCTGGGAATGCAGACATGCCCCGGGAGCATCTGTGAGCCCGTCGGGGAGTTGGGGAAAGAAGGGAGGGGGTGCCTTGCCGAGCAGTGTGGCCTGGGTTGCCCTCACGACAAGCAGCTGCTGGTGGAGAGGAGAGTCTTATCTCCAGGGGAAGGACAGCTCCTTCCCTGCCCCCTCCCCAGCCCATAGGCTCACAGCCCTGATGACCCAAAAGAGATAGCAGTGATGTCCTAATCAGATGGTCATGATGCTGCAGGCAGAGATTAGAGTTGACAGCAAAAGCAGCTGAATTAGAAATGTCCTCCTCTGGCCTTATCTCTGGAAATGTCCCTGCTTCTCACCATGGGGGATCTTTTTTCACACATGGCTTGAGTGCCCATCAAAAAGCATTTACTGTGGGCTTGATGGTTTTGGTGACTGTCACTGGTGTGTGGGCCAGTGGCCCTGCACCCTTTCTTCTCTCCCACCTGTGACGCTTTCAGCACTGCTCCCTGTGAGTGCTGCCAGCCGGCCCCAGCACCACTGCCCTCTGTATACCGCTCTCCTGACAGAATTAGCATAGAAATTCTGCCAGCTTCTTTTTTCTTTTTCTTCTTTGTGGTAAAACACATATAACATAAAACTGACCATTTTAACCATTTTAAAGTGTTCAGTTTGTGGCATCTTGTTTATTCACAGTGCTGTGCGGCATCACCACTGTCTAGTTCTCCCCTTTCTAGCCCCTGGCAACCATTAATCTGTTCTCTCGACATGCCTCTTCTGGACATTTCATATAAATGGAATCATACAATATGTGGCCTTTTGTGACTGGCTTCTTTCACTTAGCATAATGTTTTCAAGGTTCATTCACGTTGTAGCAGGAGACAGTACTTTTTTTTTTTTATACAGCAGGTTCTTATTAGTTATCTATTTTATACATATTAGTGTATATATGTCAGGCCCAATCTCCCAGTTCATTCCTGTTTGTGGCTGTATAATACTTCATCTCTATACATCACATTTTGTTTATCCATTGATCTGTTGGTGGACATTTTGGTTGTTTATTGTGAATAGTGTTATGAACATTTCTGTTCATGTTTTTGTTTGAGCACTTGTTTTCAGTATTTTGGGGTATATACCTAGGAGTGGAGTTTCTGGGTCATATGGTAATTCAATGTTTAACTTAACGAGGACCCACCAGACTTTGCTAACGTCTTTACATGTGCCAGTCCCTGTCTTCTTTTGAGAGAGGAGGCAGCCTGGTCCCTATGCCCACTCTAGGCTATGACCTTTGGCAGCCACTTTTGGCAAGTTTCTAGTTCCTAGCGCCTGGTCAGACACAGTGACGTGAGTGGACACAACAAAGGAATCTATGGTGACAATGGAGTGATTTCTAATTGTTTTTAATGGTATAACCAGATCTTAATCCTTCACACATGTGCTGTCCTCCAAAGCTGCACCACTTGAGGGCTGCATATTTGTCCCTACAATGGGGCCAGTGCTCAGAATCTTGCTTCATCCTCCCTAGGAACAGTCTTCAGAGATCTTGCCTTGATAATCATTCTTTGCTTTTAATGTTAAATAGTACTCCCAACTGCATCACTAACCATCTTTGCCATTCTTAGCCCTATCTTTCAAGGTAAGAAAGGAAATCAAATCTACCCACACAGGATAAAAATTTGCCACCTTAGGGGCCCATCAAAAGAATATGCTACAGGCTTTGAAAGCAGTTCCAAAGGAGAAGCTTCAGAAATGTTCTCAGCACGGGCAAGTGCATTGTTGGAATATGTATGTAGCTTCCCAAGGGGACTTCTTTGAAGGAGTCAGCACCCATTTGAATGTATAAATTCTGGTGTGTTCATTTAAAAGATCAGTCAGAAAGCCTTATAGGCGTACAATAAAAAGATGATATGAATGGTTGTTGAATTATATACAGCTCCAAGATATCAAGAAAGATATGCATTTTAGGAGTTTTAGGGAGACAAAGTCTAAAATATAACCTGGGAGTGTGGTGGGATGGTTAACACAAAATAGTATTGCCCAACTGCTGGGGAAGAGAGGGGTCAGTGGAGAGCATCCCCTCTTCATGAGGGTTAGTAGGGCAGTTAGGGTATTCCAACCATTGGTCTGGCTGGGAAGGGGACCATGTACAGAATGTCTGTTTTGATCATTCTCCATCTTTGGGGGCAATGTGAGAAGGGAGGCTGGTGACCAGTACGTACAGGTGAACTGGTATCTTGGTGAGTTGAATTTTTAAAACTTTAAAATAGCACGTCTCTTGCTGTAGCCTGGACAACCCAGGGCTTCCCTTTAAAGGTTAAATATTTCAGCCAGCTTTGGAAGTCTGTCAGAGAACTCCAGGCAAATCTCCTAGGCCAATGTTCTGGATATATTTCACCTACTGGATGGTAGTGTTTTTCTTCCTTGTTCAGAAAGCTAAGGGACTTCCCTGGTAGTGCAGTGGATGAGACTCCGCACTCCCAATGCAGGGGGCCCAGGTTCAATCCCTGGTCAGGGAACTAGATCCCACATCCATGACGCAACCAAGAGTTCGCATGCCACAACTAAGGAGCCGGTGAGCTGCAACTAAGGAGCCTTGGACCCTCAACTAAGGAGGAGCCTGCAAGCCGCAACTAAGGAGCCTGCCTGCCTCAACTAAGACCTGGTGCAACTAACTAACTAACTAAATAAATAAATATTAAAAAGAAAAAGATAGCTGAAGTCAGCAGTGAAGGGGATGGAACTAAGGACATCTAGAGAGTGGCCTGGAGGGTCAGAGATGTGTGGTCTGGTTCTCATGAGATTTCAGAGGCACTTTGGAGGCTGGTGACACTGTCCCCTTTTACAACCAGGCCCGAGAAGTGAATGACAAGGTCAGTGGAATTTCAAGAATAGATCCCTCTACCACTCCATCATCACAGTAACTCACGCCAAGGTTTGAAGAATATCGCCCTCTGGGGAAATATTCTTCTGCAATCTCTCTCATGGCTTTGTCGCATTTATCCTGACCATCATTTATTTGGAGTCAGATACTGATGGGTTTGATAGCAAAGCAGGGAAGGATGCTGCAGTGATTTAAAAAAAAATTTTTTTATTGCTGTAAATGTGTGTGTGTTTGTGACATAAAATTTGCCATTTTAACAATTTTAAGTATACAATTCGTGGCATTTAGGATATTCACAACGTTGTACAACTGTCTCTATTTCCAAAGCTTTTTCATCACCCCAGTAGAAACTCTGTAAACATTAAGCAACAACTTCCCATTCCCTGCTCCCCAAGCCCCTGGTAACCTTAATCTACTTTCTATTTCTATGAATTTGACTACATAGATCCCTCATGTAGGTGGAACCTTTGTGTCTGGCTTATTTCACTTAGCATAATGTTTTCAAAATGCATTGGTATTTCAGCATGACTCAGAACTTCTTTCCTTTTTATGGCTGAATAATATTCTGTTGTTTGGATAGACCACATTTTGTTTATCCATTCACCCATTGATGAACATTGGTGTTTTTTCCACCTTTTGGCTATTTTGAATAATGCTGTGATGAACATTGGTGTGTAGGTATCTGTTTGAGTTCCTGTTTTCAATTCTTTGGGGTGTATATGTAGGACTGGAATTGCTGGATCATACAGTAATTGTGTAGGTATCTGTTTGAGTTCCTGTTTTCAATTCTTTGGGGTGTATATGTAGGACTGGAATTGCTGGATCATACAGTAATTCTATGTTTAACTTTTTGAGGAACTGCCCAACTGTTTTCCACAGTGGCTGTACCATACTGCATTCCCACCAGCAATGTAGGAGGGTTCCACTTTCTCCACCTCACCAACACTTGTTATCTTCCATTTTACTGATTATAACTATGCTAGTATGTGTGAAGTAGTATCTCATTACGGTTTTGATTTGCATTTTCCTAATGGTTAATGGTGTTAAGCATGTTTTCATTTGCCTCTTGACCATTTGTGTATTTTCTTTGGAGAAATGTCTGTTCCAATCCTTTACCTGTTGTTTGGCTTTTTGTTGTTGAGTTTTAGCAGTTCTTTATATATTCTGAATATTAAACTTTTATGATATGTGATTTGCAAATATTTTCTCTTATTCTGCAGATCTTTTCACTTTATTGATAGTGTCCTTTGATACACAGAAGTTTTAAATTTTCATGAAGTCCAATTTATGTATTTCTTCTTTTGTTTTCTGTGCTTTTGGTGTCACATCTAAGAAGCTATTACCAAACCCAAGGTCGTGAAGATGTACTTCTAGTTTTCTTCTAAGAGTTTATAGTTCTGGCTCTTATATTTAGGTCACTGATCCCTTTTGAGTTAATTTTTGTGTGTGGTGTGGGGTAGGGATCCAATGTCATTAATTTGCATGTGTAAATCCAGTTGTCCTAGCACCATTTGTTGAGGAAACTGTTCTTTCTCCATTGAGTGGACTTGACACTCTTGTCAAAAATCAATTGGCCATAGATATATGAGTTTATTTCTGAACTCTAAATTCTATTCCATTGGTCTGTCCTAGTGCGAGTACTGCACTGATTTGACTGCTGTAGTTTTATATTAAAGTTTTGAAATTGGGAAATGTGAATCTCTGGTTTGTTGTTCTTCTTCAAGATTGTTTTGGCTCTTCAGGGCCTCTTGCAACTCCATATGGATTTGAATGTAATCACTCTTGAACATGCCTTTTTATGGAGGTTAGTGCTGACTTCCGTTGGGTGCATGCCCAGAGGTAGAACTGCTGGACCACAGGGTGTAAGTATGCTGAGCTTTAGTGCACACTGCCGAACAGTCTTCCAAAGTGACTGTGCCAGTTTATTCTTCTAGAGCAGTGTATGTGTTCCAGTTACACAACATCTTTACCAACATTTAGTAATGTCCATTTTTTGGGTAGAATTTTAACCTTTCTGGTAGATTTTCCCAAAGTATGAGTCAAACACCGCTGTTATTCTTCAATTCTTTGTTCAGGGGATCTTTCTCCTAGTGCCAGGACTTGAAGAGTGCTACTTGCTCCCTTCGCCATCAACGTGAGCCAGGGTCTTGCTCCAGAGGCTGGAGATCTGGCTGGTGGGCAGGCAGAATAGGCTGCATCTTCACAGTGCAAAAGCTCAACCTACGTGAGAGAACCTTGGGATTGGGAGTGTGCGTGTAGAGTTGCTAAAGGAAAATTGGTAACTGGACTCCATCCTGGCTGCAGCAGCCGGCCATATGAGTTCCAGTGTGGATGGGACTTTTGGAGCAGTGCCCAGCCCCTGAGAGAGGTCAGTTCTTAGGTAACCATGCTTCACAAGAATGAAGAAGCTGGCCCAACTATCCCGTTTGACCTTGGGCAGTTTTTCTCGGAAGAGGCTCCTTTAGACACAGAGCCCGAGTCTGGAGAGGGTGATTGGTTTTTCCTAGCCCTACAGCACACCAGGGCTGGGGACTTGCAAGCCTATGTCTTATACTTGCCCAATTCTAAAGGCCCCAAGACAATATAAATGTCGTTTCCATTTTCAGCTTGCTGGGTAGCTAAAGTCAAGTCATATAGTTCAGTAAACATTTACTGTAGGCCTCTGTGTACCAGACATTGAACTAGGCACGTAGGGAGCTACAAAGGACAGGATGAAGTTCCTGACTCTAAGTTCTTCATCGTCTGATAGTGGAGGAAATACTTGCACACATCATTGCAATGAAAGGAGAACGGGATCTGTGCTTAGTGAGGGATATACGTAATTTGCTTGGACGCTGAAGGCGGGAATGGTCTGAGGATTGGACTGGCTTCCTGGAGGAGGTGGCATTGGCCTTAGAGGATGAGTACGATTTTGTTGGGCAGAGACAGGGTAAGGGAACTCTAGGCAGAGAAACAGAAAAAGCACAGGTGAAGGTGAGCTATCTCGGACATTTGGAGAAAAACAAGTATAGTCAGATTACTAGACGCTGACATGGAGTTCCCTAGGTGCCAGCCTGGGGGAGGTGGGTTTTATTCTGCAGAAACAGGGAGCCTCTGCAGGGTTTGCAGGTGGAAGATTCATTCAGTGTTGTTCCTGACTGGAGAGCGGCAGGGAGACCATGGGACTGCCCCCCGCCGTCCTGATTCTGCTTCTCCACACCCATGTGCATGCACGTGCAGACACACACACAGAGGTAGTACAGACATCAAGGTAGACATACATACCCACAAACATGCATATAGGAACCAGGACAAACACACGCACGAGACTAAGAGACCCACACATCAAACATATATCATAACTTACACATATTTGCACTCACATACCTACACAATGATACCAACCTATAAACCCGAGGAGACACACATCCCATACCACATATGTGAACTGGAGCACCTGTAGACATGCACAGACAGACAAATACCCACACATAATGAGTCACACTAATAGCGTAAGTCACATGCACATGCCACTAGACAGACAGATACTCTTAGTCATACACATAAGCCCACCAAGCCAGGCAGGTAGGCATGCACTTAGATATACATACACTGAGACACCTTCACACACACACGGCCGAGTAAAGTGTGCTCACACTCACTGGGGCGTACACGGGGTAACCAAAATCCCTCCCCAGGTGTGTGCCTTCACACAGACTCACAAACGCACACTCACACATAGGCACAACCACAAACAGATCCAAGCAGCAGTCACAGCGCAGCAGAGATGGACCACAGACCTGGGTGGTACAATCCTAGGCCACGCTGCTCTACGGACACCTGCCATTCTCATCCCAGGCTCACTTCTGAATGATTTGCTTCCTGCCGGCCACCTCCAGCCTTGTGTAATCCTGGGGTGTTGGCACTGGACGCGCCCTCGGAGTTGCTCTTAGCCCACCTCCTGCTCCGTGCAGGGATTTCTACAGCTCCTCTGATGGTGGTCACCCAGCTATTGTTTAACCACTTTAGACAAAGTACTTCACGACAGCAAGTTTCTGGTTGTAGTAGAATTTGCTTTTCATTCTGGAAAATGGGGATTATGTCCCTAGAGATGAGACTGGACCCTTAGCCACAACAGTTAACAGTTAACAAATACGGTTTGAGGGCCTCAGGCTCACCCAGCCCTGCCCTGTCCCCTCTATCCTATGGACAGTCCCTTGGCCACACTCTGGCAAGGTCACCAGTCCCCCAGATCATTTCGTTGCTGATCTGCTCTGGTGTGGAAGAGTGGCACACCTGTCCTCTTAGGAGGGGGCTGTGGGTGACGGGGGAGTGATCCTGAGGGGGTTAGGGAGCAGGGCTCGGCTGCCCCACCTAGGATGGGACGGAGTTCTACCCCAGGCACGCCAGGCCAGCTGCTGTTACAGCCGTTCTGGGCTGGTGTGGGCCGTCCTCTGCAAATGTGACCCACATTCCGGCCGGCCAGCCCCGCAGCTCTCTGCCCTCTACTGCATTCCTCCCCTCTGGCTGCCAAGCCTCCCCACTCGCTGCTCTCCGCTGAGCTGTCGCTCTGGGCTGAGAAAGGGGCTGCTATCTGCGGGTGGCTCTGAGGGGTTGGCCAGTGCGGCTACCTCCATGAGAAGAGCCAAAGACACTCTACAGCAGTGGATGGTGGGGTGGGGGAGCGGCTACCGTCTGGGTGCACCTCCAATCTGGATGCTGGCCTGATTTTCTCAGTCTTGCCTCCCTTTATTCCTCTTCAATGTGGGATAAATCTGGTCTCTCCATTAACCCCTCCCTACCCTGCTGAGACGGAGAAGGGGCTGCCTCTGCCCCCCACCTGAGAGGTACCCCTCTATTGCAGCACTGAACCTCAGGCCAGCACCTTCCACTCTGGCTGTGCCTTTCTCAACTATCCTTCCCACACTCTTGCAAGCTCCACTAGCCCCGTGTTCATTACAGGCAAGAGAAAGGGCTCAACAGCAGCCCCTGGGAAAAGGCCAGGCTGGGGGGCAAGGTGGGGGCCGGAGGGAGCCAGGGCTGTGGGGCTGGGTTATTGACTTGACGCTCAATACAAGGCAGCAATGTGCTGTGATGGCCAAAGGCAATGCCAGATTGGCTTCCCCAGAGGAAGGGCAGCATCCAGGACCAGGGCTGCCCTGTGCTGCATGCTAGGGATGGCACCATAAGTGCAAGAATACTTATTCTTGTTAACAAAAGTCATTTATGCTCTTTGCAGAAAATTTACAAAATATAATTAAGCACAAAGCAAAAAAATGCAAATTATCTATAGTTTCACTACCAAAGGTAGCCATTCTTATCCTATTTTTGTAATCTGCCTTTTTTCACTTAATTTTTCATATTATTAAAATATTATTCTACAGTGTTTCATCATTTTAATAGCTATGTAATATTTCATTGCTTATGGTAGTAGTAAGAATCCAAGCCTTTTTATTTTAAGCATTTACCATATCTATCAGACACTGTCATCATTGAATCTTTGTAACTTGAGATTGATACTTTTATTATCCCGGTTATACGAATAAGGAGAGTGAGGCACAGAGAGGCTAAGTAACTCGCCTAAAGTAACACAGCCAATAAATGGCAGAACGAGAAGCCTTGTTTCCATACTCTAACACCCTGTCAAACCATGGACGTACCATAGTCTAACATTTCCCCTAGTGATGGCTGTTTAGGATGTTTCTAATTTTTTACCTTTATAAACAGTATTCTGATGAACACTTGTGTGACTTATATATTCTAATTATTCTTGATTATTTACTTAAGATCTACTCCCAGAAATGGAATTTATGGAACAAAGTGCATAAACATTTTAAAGACTTTTGAATGTATTTCCAAGCTTTCCTCCAGAAGGATGTTATCAAGGTACACTCTCACCAGTAGGGTAGGAGAGCTGGGCCTTTCAGTTCGAGGGAAAGCCTGACCCTCTGAAGTTTGGCCCTTGTAGGGGAAGCAGGATGGTGCAATGGCTGGAAATAGTTTCATGAGGAGCAGTTGAAGGGACTGGAGGTACTTTGCCTGGAGATTTGGAGTGTTGGAGGGAGGGCACACTCATGGCTACCATCAAATGTGTGACGGCTGTCAAGTGGAAGAGAGACAGGTTTGTCCTGAGGCCCTGGAGCAGAAGTGGACCAGTGGGCTGAAGTTGAGGTTTACGGAGAGCCATTGTTCTGTGCGGGGCCAGCACAGAACGATGTGCATGGGCAGGGTGGGTGTTGAGTGAATGTTACGTGACCTGCTGCCATCCCTGACTTGGGTTTCATGGCGGGGGGAGGCGGTACCACCCACTCCACACCGTGGTCCCCCACAAACATCACGTCTCCGAATCTTAACTGGGGGGGTCTGCTCCCCATTCCACTCCTGCCTCGGGGAGCCTGGCCCAGCCTGGCACCCCTCTCTGTCTACCCCCTTGGAGCCTGAGCAGCACAGCCTGGCTTGTGTCATGGGCCGCACAACTCCTCCATTATGCATGAGGGAATCCAGCGGTGAGCGAGTGAGCGAGCGGGCTGGGGGTGTGAGTGGTTATTAATAAACAAGTGTATTGTGTGGCGTTCCATTCACGGCCCTCTCTGAGGACGTGGTGGGCTTGAGATAATAAAGCCCTGTTTATGCCACGGAGGGCTGGGGAGGTGGCCAGTGGGAGGTGGCAAGGAGCAGGGAAGCCAGGAGTTATTTTGATTCCACTGAGGGCAGGGCTGCTGCGTTTGCTCTGAGGCCAGTATCCAAGGGGAAGGTCTAGCTGGGATTTTGCTCAGGCCTACATCTGCCCCTTGGGATGGCCTGGGGTCTAAGGAATGCCTAGCTTTCCATCCCCACCTATCCCCATGGAGGGAGACTGAGAAGATGCTGCATGAACTGGCCACGACTCCTTCAGGACAGAGCTCGGAGGGTCGACTCTACCCTACCCCTTGGCTTCCTATCCCCACCCCATTCCTCCTTCCAGGTGAGTCCTACCGCTTTGGCCTCAAAAATCTCCAAAGTGGTGTGTGTTAGAATTGTGAATGGTTTCCTGACGATGCTGGAGTTGTGTTTGTGTACAAGGTCTGCAAGAAGCTTCCTAGCCAGAGAGTGGACCCGTTTGGTGTTAGAATCAGGAACGTGAAGCAAGCAGGCTAGAAGGGAGAGAAGCGATTGTGCTGAATGAACTGAAATGTAGGAGGAAGAGAGGCAAGGGCGAGGGTAGGCAGGGGAGCTTTGGTCTGAGGGGCGGGGGTGTCTGGGAAAGGGAGATGCCGTAGAGCATTTTGGCAGAGGGAGGACTCGGGCCTATGGACCTAATTGCAGAGCCCGCATTAACTCTGTGACTCGGTCCTCTCCTCTGTTAGTCTTTCCTGAGTCTCTCCCTTTCTTTCCTTCAGCCCTTTACTCTGGGCTCCACCAGGCCCAAAGCAGCCTTCTCTCTGTACCCCGGCCTGTCTCAGTCTTGGCATCTCTGGCTCTCAGGTCAGGAATGCACAAGCTGCTGGTTGGGAAGAAGTGAGAATAGGCCATTTTGCTCTCAGCTGGCTTCCAGGGATGGAGAGCAGGTCCTGGTTCAGGGGAGTCTTGGTTCCCTATCACGTGGTGCGGAACCAGAGCAAGGGGGAAGTCAGCTGCGTGGGTCACCTGTCTCCATCAGGAGCTGACGGTGCTCCCTTTGACCTTTGGAAGCAGCCTGGCTAGGAGCTACCTTGAGTTAGGAAACCCTCTCATCTCAAGCAACTCTGTCTGAGAGATGTGTGCTTGTTTGGTTGTGAAATGGGAAGGAAAAGGAAGGTAGTGGAGGGGACGGTCTGTCCTGCCCTCCTCATGGGTGCAGGGCTCCCTGTGGCAGGGATTCGGACCTAGTGACTTTAAATTTTTGTTTGGATTAAGGATCCAGTGACCCCACTTAACCTAGGAAGGTTTGAGGCTGCATTAGGGCCAGAATGGGCTGATTCTAGGTTATTGAACCATCACATCCCTGCCTCAAACCAGAAAGGGACAACCTCCCCCAGAGCAGGGGGGACGTCCCCCTAAGACTGGGAGCCGTGCAGGCTGCCCCCTCACCCGTGTGCACACAGCGAACAGGACAGGCTCTGTGAGCACAGCGCATCCCTGGCGTCGCCAGCCCTGGCCCTGGCCTCAGTGCGCTGGGCGACGGGCAGGCGCTGCAGAGGACGATGCTCCCCCGGGCGCTGTGGGCACTCGCTTCCCTTCCACCTCCCACAGTCTGAAGAAACAGTGACTATTTTTAGAAGCATCTGCTTGCTCTTGGGAGCACTGTTTTTGTGATTTATCTGCTCTGCTGGATGCTCTTCTACTTAGTGAGGACGTGAGAGCTGGAGAAACAGCTGGAGGTGGGGTGTAGGGGTGTGTGTGTGTGTGTGTGGTCAGTCCAATGGGAGTTGGCCCGGCTGGGCACCTGGCCTGGAGGAATGACCCAGTGTCCTCCACCAAGCTTTTCGGGGGTTCCTACTGGCTATGTTTATGGTTGTCAGTTGCTGTGGGAGGTTCCTGGAAGGTCCAGGAACAGAGACAGGGGCCTTCCTCATAGAGGCAGCAGGCTGAGTCACGCTGTGGGCACGCTGCTCTCAGCGGCTGCCGTGCTCTCAGTGTAGCAGGAGGAACTGGTAAGGCGGCCTTCCCCGGTGATGGGGACACCATTAACAGCCGTAACAGTGGCGACCGTTCATTGAGAGCATCCCCTAGGATAGGCACTGCTGGAGCCTTGACCTCTGTCATTTCCTGTAACTCTCCCAACAACCTGTGCTGTCCTCTGCTGGCATCCAGAGGAGTGAAGCACGTTGCCTGGTGTCACACTGTCCACCCTGGCTCAACAGCCTGCTCCCTTGAGCCCTTGTGCCGTGCCGCCTCCCCAGTAGAAGACAACAGCATGTGTTATTTTGGTGGCTGCAAGGACTGAGTTCAGATGCACGGATATTTCCTGACAGTGAGAGGGAACGGTGTGGAATGTTCTTCCTTAGCGATCTCTGAGAAGCATCCAGCTCTTCAGGAGGGGGAGGGGGCCTTCCTGCAGACCAGACTCTGGATTGATGACCACTCGATGGAGTTTCTTTCTTGGGGTTTTGGCAGCTCTGTTTCCTGGACCCCTGGCCAGTCCCTGAAAGACGCCAGCCCGTGTGTCAGTAACACGGGTGTCAACGACCAGCGGCTTCTGGGCGCATCGAGTGCCCAACTGGGGTTTGGGATGTGGAAAACCTGGGGAGACTGGATAATTCCCTAGGCCCCAAGAGGAAGGCTGAGAGAGGGGAACTGCTCCTGGGAGCTCTGGAACGGCCTGCGGGTTAATGGACTCCCAGGCGGATGTGCCTTGCTCACCCAGAAAGCAGTACTTGTCTTTGCCGGGGCCCCTGTTCCTGGGCCTCCCCACACAGGACGCAAGCGTCTGTAGTGGATACATGTTTAGCGACGGCAGCTGGGGCCTCTCCAAGCCGACTCAGTGTAGGGGCCAGAGCAGAGGGCCCCCTAGTGAGATCCGTGAGCATCTGGGCAGGGATGGGGGCTCCTTTTGGCAACCAGCTGCAGGGCTGCTCATGCAGTTTCTGCCCCTCTGTCACCCTGATCTGTACCATGGAGCAGCCTCAGAAGAATGGGGTTGCTGTCTCTCCTCCCCTGATTTGCTGCCATGAGGAGGGGGTACAGCACCCTTGAGGCAGTGTGGTAGAGTGGTCAGACATGTGGGTGGTGGAGCCAGACTGTCTGGAGTCCAGTCCCAGTTCTGTCCCTGGCTGGGTGACCTCCTGGCTTCCTTGTCTGTCGAGTGTGATATTAATAGCACCTGCCTCTTGGCCTTTGTGAGGATAAATGAACAAATCCATGAAATCATTTAGCACAAGAGGAAGGAGGAGGAGGGTCCCTCTGTCCAGGGCCACCTGGCCACATCGGTCTCTCTCCCAGGCCCAGACTGTCTTACGCTGGGCCAGGCCTACGTGGGGGGCTGTCCTTGCCAAGTGCTGGTGGTTCTGTCCCCTGCTGCTCACCTTGGCTCAGGTGAAGGAACCCAGCAATCTCCTGGCTGCTTCCTGCCGCCACCCCCTTTAGCTCTGGGAGCCAACACTAGGTTGCATGCTCAAGGTTCAGGTCTCCTTGACCCCTGCCTTTGGCCCCGTTTACTCGGGGTCTCTGGAGGTGAGAGTCCTCCTCTCGTTTACGCCAGAGTTTCTGACTTCATGGGTCTTCCTCACAGCTCAGCTGTTACCAGCACTTTGGGGACCTGGGAATCGAATCATGGCTTTTTTCCGTCCCCTCTCTGCCCTGTGCCAGGCTCTCCAGGGCCCTGCCTACAGTTCTAACCCACCGTCCTGCACTCACCTCCCTCCCTACGCCTTTCTGGCTCCTGGTCCTGATTGCATCTGCCCCAGATCCTGCCTTTTCTCTGCCAGCACCCTTCTCCCCTTCCCACCTCTGTCTTGTCCCTGGTCTGAACCTCACCCAGTTTATACTTCTCATGGATTCCGGTACACTTTGCATGCCTAAAGCAAACATCTGTTGACATTTAAAAGTACTTCAAGGCCCACATTTTCATTTCCGTGTGAACATAGCATACTCTCTTTCTGGTATGCGAAACTTAAAGGAGGCCCCTGTGATGGAGTCAGCCCACATTTATAATCACTTTTGAAAAAGAGAGGTAACTTTCCATTTTGCTCTGGACTGAGCAGGGTCAGGATGAAGAGGTTGGGTGGAGGAGGGTGGCATAACGCTCTCTGGCTGCCCTCAGGAACTACCCTGTCCTTTTTTTTTTTTTTTTGGCCCTGTGCTTTTGATGTATGTCCTCATTCAGTTCCTTCAATAATCTGAGGAGGCAGATACCACAATCCCCATTTTATAGATGGGGAAACAGAGAGGTTAAGCGACTTACCTAAGGGCACACAGTGATTAAAAGTGAGAGAGTCAGAATTTGAGTGTGGGTCTGTTTAATTCTCCAGGAATCACGCAGCCTCTAGAAGAAGGTGGATTGGATAGGGGATGTTAATGTAGACATAACTGAATTTTGATTACCCTGGAGCTGGATTTTTGACCCTGAGCAAATCCAAGCACCCTGTTCATGTCCCTTCCTTGTAACTCTCCATCCCTTCTCTGTGGACCTCCTTGAAGGGAGGAGGGGAGACCCCAGCCTCCCATTGCTCTCTGTCAGCCTCCAGGTTAGACCAGGAGTGTGGGGACACTGCTGAAGCTGTGTGCGTCCCAGAAGTCCCTGAGAATAGACTATGTTTTGCCAGAAGAAGGGAAAAGAAAAATAGGTCTGGAAGTGCCTGAATAATACAGTAATAGAAAGTTGAAGTGCTTCTCCTCCCTAAAAACAGGCTATGAATGCAAAATTCTTGCAGATTGCCCAGGAGCGCTGAGTGTGGGCACCCGTACAGTCCATAAAAATCACTGCTCCCAGTCTCCAGGCTCTGGGCTCTCCTTGGAGCTTTCCCATTCCCCAAGCCTCTTAGCTCCCCTGCTGGGGGCTCTTTGTAAGGGAAGATGTAAGTGGCAGGGTAATGGGCCTAAGCACACACTAAGAACCAATGGTAGGGACCAGCCACCCAGGTCCCCCCTCCGCAAATTCCCAACCAAGACAGGATGTTATTAACTAGTTCTGAGGAAGCATTTGGAATTCTACTTCCATCAGCCTGAGGAGAGGTCTGATGGGGTCTTTGTCTGCCTGACTCTGAAATTCTGGGGTTAGTGGGGAGAGGCGGAGGGAGGAGGGGTCTGTAGGTCTCTTAGACTCAGCACAGAATTGTCTGGTAAATAGACAGTCATTTGGGATGAATTGTCTTCCTTCCTGAGCCTTTAAGATTTGCCTCCTAAATTACTACTAAAGCATGTGACTTTCTTACCTGAGCTCTTTTTTTTTTTTTAACTTTTAAAATAAACTGTATTGAGGTATAATTTCCATTCAATAAAGTGTACTCATTTTAAAGGTAGAGTCAGATGAGGTTTTTTTTTAAAAATAAATTTATTTATGTATTTATTTTTGGGTGCGTTGGGTCTTCGTTGCTGCGCATGGGCTTTCTCTAGTTGCGGCAAGCAGGGGCTACTCTTCGTTGCGGTGTGCGGGCTTCTCATTGCGGTGGCTTCTCTTTGTTGCAGAGCACAGGCTCTAGAGCGCAGGCTCAGTGGTTGTGGCGCATGAGCTTAGTTGCTCTGCGGCATGTGGGATCTTCCCAGACCAGGGCTCGAACCCGTGTCCCGTGCATTGGCAGGTGGATTCTTAACCACTGCACCACCAGGGAAGTCCTGTCAGATGAGTTTTGATAAATGCATATACCCATGTAACCACAACTCCAATCAGGATATAGATTATGTCATCTCCCCTAAAAATTCCCTCATCCCACTTGCAGTCAATTTCCCTCCCAGCCCTGGCTCCAGGCAACCTCTGAGGGCTTTCTGTCATTGTAGATTGTTTCTGCTGTTCTAGATATCTGTATATTTGTATATAGGCTGGTCTCTTTGTGCCACTTCTAGCGTTTGATAAGCCTCAAGGGAGAATAAGAGTGATTTGATTTCCCCAGGTCTCTGCACCCTCTCAATCCTTCCCTGAGCCCTTCAGCCTGTTTTTGCCCTCGTTTGTGGACACAGATACATTGGCAGGAGAAAGACACTCCCTTCCCTCTGCTTCAGCAATGAGTCTAGGGAAACCGGAGGGAGAGGAGATTTCGGGGAATTCTGGCAATGGCTGAGGAGCTCAGGATGTGGAGGATTCTGTTCTCAACCATGATGTGGATGTGGGATCCGGGTTGGAAAGCCTGCGGGGCTAAGGCTGGGGCAGTAGGGGGCTGTCCTCTCTCCTGCTGCAGGCTTTGCTGCCACTGTTGCTGCCATTCTTTGCATCGAAGTGGGTTCTGCTCTCCTGGGGAACATTCACCCTGGAGTTCCAGGGTCCTTTTGAGTGAATTGAGGGGCAGGGAGGCACAAGATGCAGACTTCAGAGGGCAGCTTCTGTCGGGGTGCTGGAGTGAACAGGTCAGCTCCTCACACCCTGGTCAAGCCCAGCCTGAGGGCTCTGGCACTGAGGTGTGTGCGTGTCCTGCCCAGCAAGGAGGTGCCAGAGGATAAGCAGCAGGGGGCTTGGGGCTGATCAACACCACGCTTTTCGGCTTGTGCTCAGGTCTGCAGCTCACCCTGTCCTTGGGCAGGCAGGAAGGGCAGCAGACAGGACTGACTCTTACATGGCAGGAGCGATCCTAGGTGGCAGCCTGCTGGAGAAGGACACATTGCTAAAGATTTGCTACAGTTTGCCTAACCTTTCTGGGATTCAGTTGACCCATGCTACAAGTGGGCCTATTTGAGGATATTTTAAGGTTGCTTTCAGCCCTTGGGAAAAAGGGATAAAAACTAAAACCAGGATGTTGTCATTATCGTATTTTTTTTATCATCATCATCATCATCATTATTATTACTTCATTTTGGTAAAATACATACAACATAAAATTGACCATTTTAACCATTTTTAAGTGTACAGTTCAGGGGCATGAAGTACATTCTTTTTGTTGTGCAATCATCATCACCATCCATCTCCAGAACTTTTCATCCTCCCCAACTGAAACTCTATACCCATTAAACACTAACTCCCCATTTGTCCCCTCTCCCAGCCTCTGGTAACCACCATTCTACTTTCTGTCTCTGTGAATTTGACTACTCTAGTAATCTCATGTAAGTGGAATCAGTATTTGTGTATCTGGCTTATTTCATTTAGCATAATGTCTTCCAGGGTCATCCATGTTGTAGCAAGTATCAGAATTCCGTTCCTTTTTAAAGCTGAATGTTATTTCATTGTATAAATAGAGCACATTTTGTTTATCCATCTGTCAGTGGATATCTGGGTTGTTTCTACATTTTGGCTATTGTGAATAATACTGCTGTTATGAACATTTGTGTACAAATATCTGTCTGGTCATCATGGTATTCAAATGCTCAGCAATCCCTTCTAGCATCTCCTCTTGCTTAAACCTACTGCCGCCCAAGGCCTGGGAGAGGGATGCATTTCTCTTTCCTAGCCTGCCGCCCTATCCCTTCTAACTTAGTGCCTATGACAAATGATGCGCTTCAAACACTTCAGTCTTGGATGGGTATTTGGGAGCTCAGGTTTCCCAGGCAATGGAGTCGAGTTCCTTTCTTTAGAAGCATTCTTTTTAGTGTGTCTTAGTTACTGTTGTCCACCAGCTAACTTCTGGAGTTTGATTCCACTAAGCTTCTTAATACTAGAATACAATAGAACATCTTTGTTCCATTAAGGGAAGAAAAGAAACTAAATTTTATCCCGCATCTACTATGTGCTAGGTACCGCTTGAGGTGCTGTCACAGTACTACAAGCTTCACTTCCTTTGCCTCACTGGACAGCCCTGTGAGGTAGGGACAAAGCCTGAGTTTTAAGGGTAAGGAAGCAGAGGAGAGGCAGAGAGGTTAAGTTACTTGCCCAAGCTCACAGAGGCCAACATTCTTTCTATATACCACCTAAATACCACTCTGATCTTTCAAATGCCAGAGGTATTTCCTGGATCTTTTCTTTTATAATGGAAATCCACGTCTGGAGTTCCCCCTATGATTTGAAAAGAGTAACCCTTTAGGCTTCCTTGCCCTAGTTCTGTAAAAGGTGGAATTATTAATCAAGGTTTTGTTTATTCTTTAGAATATACAAGAGTAGAGACAGTAGTATCATGAATCTCCATGTCTCCATCACCCAGCTTCAACAAGTATGGACACTTGGCCAATGTTGTTTCATTGATCAGGTTCTTCTTTTTGATCTGTGGGGTCCTCCCAAGTGGAGTGGCAGCAGTTGGTGTTTTCTGGAAGAGGGAAGGGGAATCGGTAGATCTGGGCATCATGAAGCTAAATCTCTTCCCGGCTGGAAGAGTGTTAATTGCCACTGGTTGGAATCCTCTCTGATGGTTCATTATTCGGCTGGGTACTGAACACCATCCAGGAGGCAGGGGGAGGGGGAAAAATCTTTTGAGAGGCCTGGCAAGTCCTGGCAAGGTGGTGTGCAGAGAGGCTTCCCTTTCTTAGAGCATTTTCCTTCTTCTGTTTGATTTTATTGGAATTTTTCTGAGTAGGAGGAGAGAAGGTTATGTGAGGATAACCATTCCCTTAGGGGAACAGCCAAGGCAGTCTTAGGATGGAACGGGGACCAGTGGGAAATAAGCTTATGGCCTCTTCAACTAGATTTATTTAACAAACATTTTAATTTTTATTTTTTTAAAAATATCCACCATGTGCCAGGCACCGCGCTAAATGCTGGGAATCCAACCATGTAATGTTGGTGTCTGCTCTCGAAAAATTTGTGGTCCACAAAAATAACAGCTAGTAACAACTAACATGTGTGTGTGCCAGACACTTTATGTACTTTATGTACATTGTCTGATTATACCCCCCAACACAATCTGTATGATGGGTACAATTGTGTCTATTTTGTAGACAAGGAAACTGGGGCTCACTGCCTCCCACGTAGCTGGCAGGGGGTGGAGCTGATTGTGTTTGTGCTGCCCCATCTGAGCAGAATGAGGAGTTCAGGCACAGGTGGCAGAACGAAGAGGAGGCTGGGGACTGTCTCTTAAGCTGCAGGAACGTGCGTGTATAAAACCCCGCCAGATGTGCTTTCTCATAGGATTGGGGGCAGCCAAATGGTAGGTATATTTTTCCTCTCGACTTTACAGAGGACTGTGGGATTTATTTTTATTTTGAAGACAGGGGAGTTCTTTGGGAGGAGGGGAAGAGTGAAGACTGGAACTTCAGAAAGAGTTCTTTCCTGAGGCTGCAGAAAGGGATTGAGAGAAGAGAATGAGCTAGGTTTGTTCTGTTTTTATTTAAAAGAAGATGTGGCATCTTTCAAGGGAGAGGAGTTGTGGGAATGAGAGAAGTGCTTTTAAGCATAACGAAGGGACAGTTTCTGATCTGGTTTGACTTAGTCCAGATATCAGACGGTTTGGGGTTCTGGTGGGGTGGGCCCCCAGTCGCAAGAGCAGCTGGTGGTGCTATTCCTTTCTTTCCGGGCTGAAGTCGGCTTGGTGTGCCCAGTTTCTTTCGCATGGAGGCCTGCTTTGAGTTTGAACATATTTTCTAAGGTTGCATCAGCAAGTACCTCTGTAGCAGGGGGCAGTAAATTATTTATTTTAAAAGAAAACCTATGACTCTCTTTTCCACTCATCCCAGGAAGCCCCTCATCCTTACCTATGTTTAAGCTGTAACCTATAGTGTAAGATAAAGGTAGAAAGCTCTGCCTGCCTGACCAGAAAGAAATATGAAACGTTGAAATCAGAGTCCCAGCCTGGGATCTCTTTTAAGGAAAGGAAAATGTTTATTATTAGCATTTTAATTTAATTTTTAATTCATTTTTTTAAAGTTTTTGTTTTGTTTTGTTTTGTTTTGCCGTGAGATGGGGCAAGGTGCCATCTGGCTCAGAGGCAGGAAAATGGAACATCTCAAGTTCCTTCCAGGTGTGTGATTTGTTTTTTTTCTAGTTGTCCCCACTCTGAGTTCCCAGGTAACATAGAAGCAAGATTTTATGCAGGATCCGCTTCAAATAGAACCCAGGAGAATATCCCATCTTCAAATCAGCATATCATCTCCATTTGCACCTTGCTGACAGAGAGAGGAAATAGATGAAAGTGGGTGAGGACACCTCTTTTAGGAATTGAGCGCTTCCAAACCAGCAGGAGAAAAGCGAGTCTCCACTCAGAATAAATGGCAAGAGTGATGCTGCCTGCCCTCCAGGGACTGCAACTCACAAATGCTGGTTGCTCTGGATACGGGCAACTGAGGCTCCCCAAGGCTGTTGCAGTGATACAGGGCTTGGTGTCGGTGTGTTCTCCATGATGGTGCTTCAGCATGATAGGCAGGGACCAGCTTTGCCTGAGCTGCCACCTTGGCTCCTCTAAGGGCCTCAGGTGGCCCAGCCGGGAGCGGGAGGGCGGCGGTGCACCTGAGGTAGGCCACACCTGTGTGGAGCTGCTGCACTTCAGGTGGCAGGTAGGGTTTGGGGTTTGGGCCCTGTCCTGGAGGCTGAAAGGAGGTATCAGAAGGAAGGGGAAACATAGTTTGTGCCATCAGGGAGCTCCTGGTATGAGAGGGGAAAAGCCCCTGCGCTCAGTGGGCTCCCAGTTTGATGGGGACAACCAGATGCACAGGAAGACACAGGGTAGGGGACAAAGACAGAGAAGGAAAAAGCCATGGCTTCCTTATTTTAAGCCCTCCAGTGGCCTCCCTTCATGCTTCCCATAAAGTCAGACTCACCTCCATGGTGTACTCAGTACTGTACATGGGCCCTTCCCACCCATTCCTCCCCCAGGCTCCCTGGTTTCTGCCACACTGGGCTCTGGGCTCTTCCTCAGGATTCCAGCTGGCTGCTGCCTTGGGGCCCTTCCTTGCTATTCCCTTGGCCTAGAGCTGTTTCCCCCGTCACCTCCTCCTCCTTCACCTTATTCAGGCCTCTGCTTTGATATCATTTCCTGACCACCCTGTGTCAAATCAGCTCTTCCTTTCTTCCCACACCCCTCACTTACCCTCTTTCCCTGCTCTGCTTTTCTTCACAGCACTTGTATATTTACTTGTTCACTGTTTGATTGCCTGCCTCCCCTCCTGGAAGGTCTGCTCCTCCGGAGCTGGGACAATGTCTTGTTTACCCCTGAATCCCATTGCTAAGAGTATCGCCTGACACATGTGAAGCACTCAATAAATATTGGATGACTAAGTGACAAACTGTGTAGCTCAGAGGATTGCATTTGATTCTGTGAGAATGTTTACAATGTGCTTTTATATTACTCCACCCGTTGTAAAGAGAAAACTTCTGTAAGTCAGAAAAAGAAAGACAAATACCATATGATATCATATATATGTGGAATCCAAAATATGATACAAATGAACTTATCTATGAAACAGAGTCACAGACATAGAGGACAGCCTTGTGGTTGCCAAGGGGGAGGGAGGTGGGGGAGGGATGTATTGGGAGTTTGAGATTAGCAGATGCAACCTATTATATATAGAACAGATAAACAACAAGGTCCTACTGTATAGCACACGGAACTGTATACAATCTCCTGGGATAAACCATAATGGAAAAGAATATGAAAAAGAATGTATATATATGTATAAATGAATCACTTTGCTGTACAGCAGAAACTAACACAACATTGTAAATCAACTATACAATAAAGTTTTTTAAAAATTTTAAAAAACAGAAAACTTCTCTTTTGCAATTCTAATTTGCAATTGAAAGACATTGTTCATAAAATTAGATTTTGGTTTCTTAAGACAGTACCTCTTACACTGGGTATACAGACCCCTGGGGGTTCTTGGATGTGCCCATGGGAGTTTGGGGATTTTTTTTCCTTTGGAAGATGTCTGTATATTAGTCAAGTTTGGGAAATCCATGTGTAGCTGTTGGAAATCATGCACCTAAGGGCTCACGAGGTAGGGTGCATTGGAGGTGGACTCTGGAGGACTTTCTGGAAAACAGATCTTAAGCAGTAGTTAGAAGAAAGGGGCAGGTCTTAATACAGGACAGAAGAGCTTTGGGTGACTCGTTTTGAGGGCCTGGTTTGTAACGCTAAGAAGCCATATGGGGCAAGCCCTCACGGGCCACTGGGGAGCATGTGTCCCTGGCCGAAATGGAGTCTGAACTTGGATAGAACAAGGTGAAGCAGTTAAGTTGAGGGTACTTCATGCTCTGAAAGCCTGAATTTGAGTGACAGCTGTGCAAGGGCTGGGACTGCAGTGGAGCAGTAGCCCATAAACTCTGCTTTCCGGCCCCTTCCTCATCACTTATGTGTCACTGAAGTCATGTTGGCATGATCCCCTCCAGGGAGCGTTGGCCCCCCTCCTGTGGCCTGTGCAGCTGGGGCATGGAGGGCGCGCGGGAGTCAGCTGGCAGGTGGAAGATGACCCAGCCCTGGGGAAGGCGGTCCCCAGCTCACCAGCTTGCCGTCCTTTGTTTAACTGGGAATCAACCAGACCAGAGGTCAGCATTTTCCTTGGGAGACTGTCAAAGCTTGCCTGAGGTTGAGGGGGAGCGGGGTCAAATTCCCAGGGAGTGGGCCAGGATACGGCCCTATCTCCTGCATTAGCTCTCTCTTGTCTGCAGCCTGGCTGGTGCAGCAGCATGTGATTGGCAAGGTGGCTTCCCAGCCTGGTCACAGACTGCAGACCTGAGGAGCTGGGAGGCCCTTTACAAGCCACGCAGCGACCCCCTTGTTGTAGGGATGGGGTGCTTGAGGCCCAGAGAGTTACAGAAGAGTCGGGACACCCAGCACAGGGCTCTTTCTGCCGTCTCCTGTTTAGGACAGGAACCCAGGTGGGCCATGAGATACGGGCAGCAATACCTCAGCACCTCGGTTTTGGCCCATGTATCTTACGTATAAGCATTGAGGTTTGCTTTGAGAAGTTAAAATAAATGTATCCTGCTCTCTGCTGGAGTGACAGTTATTCTCCTTGGACACGGGGCTGTGGTGTGGCTTCCTCACCCTGTCAGGCTTCAAGCAGGACTGTGTCTGGGGGACTGTCAGCCCTGCAGGTAATGTCTGTGTGTAGAGTGGCTCCCGAGTGGAAAGGCAGCTAGGCCTGAGGAAGAGGATGTCCGTGCCCTGCGATGCCCTACCCTTCTCCGTCCACAGCTTCCTGCCACCTCCCGCTTGTTCTTCCAGGGTCAGTCATCCTGATGGAGGTTCCTAAAACCACCACGTGGGCTTTGAGGTCCCTTCCTCCTGCCCCCTCCCCCCAGCCTGGAGGTAGGAGAGTGTGGAGGTTAGGAAGAGAGCAGGCAGACCTGGCTGGGGCAGGAATACCTGAAGTAGAAGATTAGGTCAGGGGTTTTCTAACTCCTTAATTTAGGATCTTGAGAAATAAGCCATGTCTAAGTGTTAAGAGCTCTGGTTTCGGAGTCCGGGGAGACAGATTTGCACCCAAGCCCCTCCCCTTGACCTTGAATAGGCTACTTAACTTTTTTGACCCTCAGTTTTCTTATCTGAAAAGTGGATTTTGTAGTCCCTGGCACCTTGCACCATATGGGGATTCACTGAGATAATCCATATCCACAGAGCACTTATCTGAGTACCCAGCACCAGTAGGCAAACGTGATAAGGTAACTTAGCATCCCCATCAGCACCACAGGACAGCTGAGTGCCTGCACGGTGCCCAACACTACGCAGGATGCTGTGAAAAATAAAGAGGATCACGCGGGCTTCCCTGGTGGCGCGGTGGTTGAGAGTCTGCCTGCCAATGCAGGGGACACGGGTTTGAGCCCTGGTCTGGGAAGATCCCACATGCCGCAGAGCAACTTAGCCCGTGTGCCACAACTACTGAGCCTGTGCGTCTGGAGCCTGTGCTCCGCAACAAGAGAGGCCGCGATAGTGAGAGGCCTGTGCACCGCGATGAAGAGTGGACCCCACTTGCCGCAACTAGAGAAAGCCCTCGCACGGAAACGAAGACCCAACACAGCCAAAAATAAATAAATAAATTAATTAATGAAAAAAAAAAAAAAAAAAGATCACGCATCAGCCACTGGGCACGTAGTCTGCTGGGAGAATTACACATAAAACAAAGGATAGTGCACAACATACATAGAAATCTCAAATGGGGAGAGATCTGCAAAGGGAAGAAGAGGATTTTAAAGGTCTTTTGAGGAGTTACGGGTGGGATTAGGAAAAAACTTGATATATATTCAAAGTAATATTCCACTTTTAGTATGTCCCCGCCCCTGCAAGTGAACACTTTAGAATAACACACGTGGAGCAAGGAGAAAGTCCTCCCGCTGAGGGGCAGGCAGAAGTTCCGAGTGGCCAGTAGCCGGGGGAACAGAAAGCTCCATCCTTACCCTCGCCTTGCCCTCCCAGGGGCTTGGTCCATGGGTGCCTCCTTCCCAAAGGCCAGAAAGTCTGTGTGGCTAGATAGAGGAGGAATCTGTCACCCTCTTCACTCTCACTGGACTCTCTGTGGGATGCTAGAAATATTTTCCAACCCACAGCAGGAGAAAGAATCGACCAGGGCTGGTGCCAAAATATTCGGTTAATTCAAAAGAGTCTATTGTTTGTTGAAGAAAGCAACTGAACTGGAGCCTCCTTTTCCGATCTGACATCATAGCCTGGTGGGTTGGGCCTTCCATTCTTGTCCACCTCCCACTCCCGAGCTCCAAGGTCTTAGCCTATGCAGGGTTCTTTAGGAAAGCGCAGTTCTGGTTCCACCTGTTAGTTCCCTCGCCTTCGACAAATCCATCAGCCCCTCTGGCCTTAGCGGCTTCACCTGTGAAGTGGTGCTGGCCATTCCACTCACTTTGAAGGGAGGAATTGGCCAGGTGGGGTGGTCTTTTGCTCCACCACCAGCTCTCAGGTCTGAGCTCAGATGCAGCGAGTGTTGGCCCCTTCCAGATGGGCACTCTGAGATGCCAAACACACACGTCTGTCATTATTTAGAACACATGTGAGCTCTGCTTTGGAATTTGCCTTTGAGCCTGTGGCACGTTCATTCTTCCTCAGTGAGGGGTAGTCTTCTTCTTAGAGGGAATTTGATTTTGGGGAGCAGCCTAATCAAGAAAATAAGTATAGGATCAAGCTGAATGAAGATACTTTTAGTTGCAAACAAATGAAGCAGCTTCTACACTGACTCAGAAAACTATTCCAAATAAAATTTAAAAGATGTTTTGTGCAAGGACTGCATCCTTAGAACACAGGTGATAGGTTCTTATTATTTTAAGGACAGTACTCGTTTGGGTACATTAATTCTGATTTTTTTAAATGATTTTGCTACTTTATATTTACATCTCATGTTTTTAAAAAGTGATTGTCCTCTTCATTTCCTAATACATTTGTTTCATGTGTTTGGATATTTGTGCTTTTTATTTTATTAAAAATGTGGCTTACTGAGTTCATTATCAATTATAAAAACATAAAATGTTTTATGTTAGTGGTTCTCAAACCTCTTAGCTTATTCAAACCCAGGTGGCTGGGCTCATGCACAGAGCTTCTGATTCAGTAAGTCTCGGGTGGGGCTCGATAATTTGCATTTTAATATACTCCCAGGTGATGCTGTTGCTGCTGGACCATGTTCTGAGACCCCCTGACCTAACTGAAAGGGGCTTTGGTCATCAAATCTAACCCCTTTATTGTACATGTCAGTTAACTGAGGTATAGGGAGGAGTGACTCCCTCACCAAGTGTATAATTAGATTAGTGACAAAGCTGGATCTGAAACCCAGGCATTCAATAAGCCCAGTCCAATGCTTCTCAAATTATTATTTCTTGGGTGGAGACTAGTTAACGTGAGTGTAAGGTTTTAAGATTTTGTACGACCTTCCTGATTTCAAATAATCTGGCCCTTTAGTACAACTGTGTCATGATTTTTATTTCACCACAGGAATAACTTGTGTTTGATTTTCTTTTTAAAAAATTGTGCTAAGAGCTTCCCTGGTGGCGCAGTGGTTGAGAGTCTGCCTGCTAATGCAGGGGACACGGGTTCGCGCCCTGGTCTGGGATGATCCCACATGCCGTGGAGCAGCTAGGCCCGTGAGCCACAGTTACTGAGCCTGTGCGTCTGGAGCCTGTGCTCCGCAACAAGAGAGGCCGCGATGGTGAGAGGCCCACGCACCGTGATGAAGAGTGGCCCCCACTTGCTGCGACTGGAGAGAGCCCTTGCACAGAGGCGAGGACCCAACACAGCCATAAATAAATAAATAAAATAAATTTTAAAAAAATTGTGCTAAAATACACACAACACAAAATTTAATATTTTAACAATTTTAAGTGTACTAAGTACACATTGTTATGCAGCCATCACCACCACATCCATCTCCAGAACTTTTTTTTTTTTTTTTTAAAGTTTTACTTGATTTTATTTATTTATTTTTGGCTGTGTTGGGTCTTCGGTTCGTGCGAGGGCTTTCTCCAGTTGCGGCAAGCGGGGGCCACTCTTCATCGCGGTGCGGGGACCGCTCTTCATCGCGGTGCGCGGGCCTTTCTCTATCGCGGCCCCTCCCGTCGCGGGGCACAGGCTCCAGACGCGCAGGCTCAGCAATTGTGGCTCACGGGCCCAGCTGCTCCGCGGCATGTGGGATCTTCCCAGACCAGGGCTCGAACCCGTGTCCCCTGCATTAGCAGGCAGATTCTCAACCACTGCGCCACCAGGGAAGCCCTCCAGAACTTTTTTTATCTTCCCCAACTGAGACTCTGTACCTGCTAAACAACAACTCCCCATTTCTTTGTCCTCCAGCTCCTGGCAATCACCATTCTACTTTCTGTCTCTATGACTTTAACTACTCTAGGTCCCTCATGTAAGTGGAATCATACAGTATTTGTCCTTGTGTGTCTGGCTGATTTCACTTAGCACAATGTCTTCAAAGTTCATCCGTGTTGAAGCATGTGTCAGAATTCAGTTCCTTTTGAAGGCTGAATAATATTCCATTGTATGTATACACCACATTTTATTCATCTGTTTATCCATTGATGGACACTTGGGTTGCTTCCACCTCTTGGTTATTGTGAATAAGGCTGCTATGAACATGGGTGTGCAAATATCTCTTCGAGCCCCTGCTTTCAGTGCTTTGGGGTATATACTCAGAAGTGGAATTGCTGGATCACATGGTAGTTCTATGTTTAGTTTTTTGAGGAACCTGATTTGCTTTTGATTCTGGGAGCTTGAGGCTAGAAATATGGACCTGCTATTAACAAATTAGTGGGTAAACAGAGCTGGAACAGTCCCTGGCTCTTATCTATCTGGTGCTAATGTTGGAAGGTGAATCAACTGCCCTAAGGCCTTGTGATAAAGAGACCCTGTTATTTCCAGTTTACTACCAGAGACTGCAATATTTCCTAGGTGTTCGGTCTTCTACTCCTTGGCTCTGCTCTGACTTCACTGCCACCAGTCTCCACTCATATTTGCCTCCCTCTTTGTCTTTGGGCATTTATCTGATAGTTTGTATTCTTGTCCATCAAATCTTGCCAGCCGCAAACACTCCCACTGTATTGCAGAATGAAGTCTGGAATCAGTGGGTCCAACCCCATTACACTGCACCTTAAGTTCTCTATATGGAATATGATTGCAATCTGGGAGGCAGCATGCCAGGTGGTGGCGTGGGAAGACCTCACATGTAGTAGAGATTAAGAAATACTTGTAGAATTAATGAATGAGTGTGACAAGAGGGCTAGAATGCTGTCAGGCAGGGTTCCAGGGCTGGGCATTTTGCAAGAAATAACCAACTACTTGGACTGGTTTTTGCCACCACCCAACAGTCTCTGGGGCTATACCACCTCCAGGGAATCTTGTGCTGCCCTGGAATTAGAGGGGCCAATTGGGAGGCCTAGTGCCTTCTGCTTCCAAGTGCCAGCTTGAGGGTTGAAGAATGTGTCTTCCTTGGGATCCAGTCTTGTCTGGAGGGATCTAGAGCAGCGACTCCTAGAATTGGCAGAGGTTGGGGTCTGAAGGAGAAGAAAGAACAGGCTGTAGACTCGCCAACTCACTGTTCCAGCCCAAGTCTGCAAAAACCCAAATGTCTCTTCAGGTGACTCAAGAGGATATTGTGAGACTTCAAAACCAATTATTATATTTTTAAATTTAAGGAAAACTAAGACTATACAGCATTTTCTTTGTGGTTCGTTTATAAAATCCTTCTATCAATGCAGTTAGATCAATAGCAACCAGGTGTAGAATTCCTAAAACGTGCGTATCAGCATCATTTTTCCACCCTATCCAGGGTCAGGGAACTAAGTGGCTAGGTTACTTCCTTTTTAAATTTTAAAGCAAGATGCCCATTACTGAGGTCATCAGAAATGACTCTTTTTGTTCTAGTGCTCCATTATCCAGGTTAACAGAGGGGAACAGTGAAACAGATGTGGTCGTTAATCCACAGAATCCCTGTTGGCTCAGAATACCATCTTTTTTACTACGCTGTATCAGCAGATGATACTGCCTTTCTGTATAGAGTTTCATGGTTTACAGTTTGCTTTACCCATGTCTCTCCACAGTGGTAAATGTCTTGTTAGATCCCAGGACTTTGTGTTTCTCTTCCTCCAGGCCATTTTCCCAGAAGCAGGTAGTCTAGCTCCAAATGTCTATCATCCTTGTTTCCTTCAGTCGGATTAAAATAGAGGCTTGTAAGAGTTCCCAGATCCCAGGAACAGTCATGGAAGGTAAACATACTGGGTGGTAGTCGGTGATCTCTGGCTGCTGGGAGCTGTCATCAGGTCTTCAGAGTACAAATTTGTAGAATCCATTAACATCAATGCTTGCTACTAATTGTAACCAGACCCAACCTTATCTCAGCATCATGCTGCGGCTTAAAAGGGTAATTCCTGTGCAGTAACTGACTACCCTTTCCGGTTGCACTGTAACAGAGTGATCACATGAGACCAGAAGGGTCTTTGTGGGCCTCCCCTGTCTATGAGAGCTGCCCTCTTACCTCTGCTTAGGGTGCTGCACAGCACAGAGGCAGATGCGGCTGACTCGCCGGGTGTTAGACCTGCGGAAGAGTTAGTCAGCACTTTAAATCCCCCGAGACACTTCCTTGGTAACATCCACGCCTTCCCCCATCCATTCATTCAGATAGTGTTTGCTCCGGGTGTGCTTGTGCTGGGAGTGGCCCAGGGGCCAGAGCTGTGTGAGACCTGGCGTGTGCCTTCACAGTGCCTCCAGGATGCTTGAGAAAACCAGTCTGCTCTACATGAAGATCTAGGCAGCAATACAAGGCAGGCTGTAAGGCACCCAACCCATGCATTTTACAGGTAAATCAAGGGAGCATGTGAAACTCAAGCTCTTGTTCCTAAACTAGGCATGAAGTAATACCAGGAGAAGGGGAGAAGTGAAGTATTTTAAGCATCATAAGTAAAAGTACTTAAGAAAAACGGTGTCTGTGTCTTTGGAAAGTGAGGGGCCCTTTTCCAAGAGGAGTGGTAGAGGGGAATGACAGTGCATGTATGCCATGGTGTTTGCCCATTGGTCTGGTGCTCTGGTCGTGGGCCGGGTCTTCTTGGGCAAGCAGAGTGGGATGGTAGAGAAAGTGTTACCTCAATTGGGAGCCAAAGGAATTTGGGTCTTCATTGAGGCAGCTAAGCATAAGATGCCTAACGTCATATTTGAGGGTGGAACGTAAAGATCTACCAGCTGGAAAAATCCCAGATTACTTGGCATCTGGCCCAGAGTCCCTAGAACACAGAGCCTAAGGCAAAGGCTTATGTGCTGCACCTTTATCAGGGAGTGCAATCCCAGAGAACAGAAGTGAAGGAGAAGGCGAGATGCAGGGAAAGGGCAGGCCAACATGAGGATACTTTATTGATCTGGCTAGCACTTGGTATCAAGCCCAACCGGTGGTTCAGTCTTTCAGGGTTTGAAGAACTGACTGCTCCTCGGGACAATCAGTCAGGAGCGGAAGGGGTCCCCTCTCCCATGGGCCAAAGGCTCATCCCACTGGGCATAATTCCCCTGCATTTCTGGGTTGCACATGCCCAGTCTCCCTGAGTAGGCCCTGCTGTGTCTCAACCCCCAGTGTCATAGGAAGCCCTAGGGCCAGAAGCAGGAGGTACAGGAAGTGGGCATAAGTCTAGGCACGGTTGGGTGGTGCCTGTGTGAAGTACGTAGCTCTACAGAGCTGGTCACTACAGCATTGTCTGGGGCTGGAAGGAAAGGCCAAAGGCCCTGGTGACAGATGTGGCTGAGAGGCTTCTGACCACACACCCGTACACCACAATGGACAGGAGGCAAGATAGATTTTCTTTCAATACCAGCAAGAGTGTGGGGCACAGAGTGGGGCTGGGGGTGGTGCCAGGAAGCATTATTAGTTTTCCTGTGGATGGAGATGAAGAGGAAAGATGCCCAGGTAGCAACAACAGCTGCCGTTTAGTCTGCCATGCCCCAGCCTCTGGTCAAACAAAACTAGTCTACAAAGAAAACGTTATCTTCTCCAGTCCTCCTCCGTGGAGCCCTGCACCTAACCCAGCCCAGGGAAAAAGGTTCTGTGGACTCCTCTGTTAATACTTAGCACCAAGGATGTGCCTTGCATCTGTGTAGGCATGTGATGGTTTAGCAGGCAATATACAAGCATAAAAGGGGGGCTTAGAGTCGGCAGAATTGAAATAAAGTGAATCTCTGACACTGACTACCAATTTGAAAATTACTTTTACTTTCACCCTTCTTTACCCTCTTGAATAGTTAACCCCTTCGTCCCTTGAACTCTTAAGACCTTCGTTTCTTTAGTAAAGACAGCAGCACTATCTACTGCTGTATCAGTTTTCTATTGCCGCGTAACAAGCCACCCCCAAAACTTAGGGGCTTAAAACAACCACCATATCATTTATTCACAATTCTCTGGTCAACAATTTAAGCAGAGCTTGGTTGGGACATTCTTCTGATGGTCATGCCTGGAGTCACTCATGTGGCTGCAGTCACCTGGTGGCCCAAAAGGATGATGTAAGTTGGCCTTGCACATCTGGTACGTGCTGCTGCCAGCTGCTTGGTCGAGGGCTGTGCTGTCCAGTACAGTAGCAACTAGCCGCATATGGCTATTGAGCACTTGAAATGTGGCTGGCCCGATTTGAGGTGTGCTGTAAATGTAGAATACACTGGATTTTGAAGACTTAGTAACTGTGTCCAGTGTAATCTATCTCATTAATAACTTTGATATATTGGTTACATGTTGAAATGCTAATTTTTAAATATTGGGTTAAATATAATATATTAAGCTTAATTTCACCTGTTTCTATTTGCCTGTTTCTTTTTAGTTTTCTAATATGACTATTAGAAAATTAAAAATTACATATATGGCTTGCATTATCATATTTCTACTGGACAGCATTATACTCTATGAATGAAATATATAGTTGCGTTACAAATGGAACTATGATGTAATTTCACAGTTTATACATATAAATGATGAACTAGGTAAACAGTCCTACCTTTCACCTCTGGCCCATACATTTCACTTCTGGTAGAAGGATCCAGAATTATTTAAGGTTGGGGAGCTTGGACTAGCATACAGAGTCTTGCTTTGTAACACCTCTGTTTTGTGAAGGAGGGAAACAAAGGCCCAGAGGGTTAAATGACTTGGTAAGAACTAGAGCCCAGGACTCCTGCCATCCAGGCTGTGGCTGCACTGCTTATGCCCCTCAATGATGTGTCATTGAATCCCAGGCTTCTCAATGGACCATCTGCTTCTCCAGCTTAGGTGCTTCCCTTCTTCTAGACACCCCCAAACCCTTCCCCATCACATCCCATGCCTTCATGCCACTGGCAGCCCAACTCAATCCCAAGCACCAGAAGCAGATACAGTAGCTCAGAGTCCTACAGTTTGACATTCTGCTGTAGTCAGTTGATGTTCACTCACCTTGCTGGACCAGGTGGGACAAGATGGGGAGCAGGACCCCCAACCCAACCTGGAACAAAGGATGAAAAGTAGAGACTGTAATTAGTGACAGTCACTGAGCTGGGCTGAGGAAATCCACATAGCCTTTTGACCCAAATGTTCTAGGTCCTAAGGAAGTCTGCAACTTCTGTGGCCACAGCAAAGCAGAACTGTACCATATACCTTGCTGAAGCTCAAAGATAAATATTATTAGGCAGCAGGAAAACAATTACCAGGTTTTGTAGTTATCCTGTGGAGACTTGAACTAAAGCACAGCAGGAGGCATGAATAGTAAGGGATAGAATAATTAGATACCTGGGAGCCAAAATATCTATAGATAGGAATTGGATGTGGGAGGCTTAGGGTTCTCAAGTCTAGCCAAGTGGATAATGGTGTCATTCACTGATAATGTGACTATAAGGAAGAGGAAGAGGTTTGGTAGAGAAGATCATAGGTCTGGCTTAATTATGTTGTTTTTAAAGCACCTATGGGAGACCCAAGCGGAGATGGTCAGTAAACAACTGTAAATATGGATTTAATTGTAGGAGAGGAGGAAGGACATGAGAAATTGATTGGGAGCCTTATCGAGTAGGAGGTAATTAAAACCATTGGCAAAGATAAGATTCTCTGGGGGAGGGGGTTGTAGACTAAGAAGATATTGCTTGAGCGTGAGACCCTGGGAAATAGCCATGTTTGAAGTACAGGGAAAGGAAACAGAACCTTTGAAATAGGCCAAGAAGTGATCTAGTAACAGAGCTTGGTACTTAATCTATAATTGCTAAAGAAAAGGAGAAAGAGATTCCTGGAACATAGTGGGCCATGTGTTTAGCATTTTATTCCCCAAAGGGCTTTGTACAGAGAAGACAGGTAGTAATATTTGTTGAATTAAATTAAATTGCATTGTATTGCACTGCACTGGTTTGAACTGAATTGAGTTTACTACTTCCTGGCCTGCTCTAGCTGTTTTAGGCTTTTTCCCTGCTCTGTTCAGCTTCTCCCCCTTTCCCTCCTCTTGTTCACTGTGTCCAGTATACAGCAAGAACTTTGTTGCCCAGTTAAACATTTCAGGGTCTTAGTAAAAGCTGATTATCTCACCAGTTACCATTTGCCAGCCTTCAGATGACTGCGAACAGAATGACCAGATAACAGAGGCTTAAGTAAAAGGACACTTAATTACCTCTCATAATAAGCAGTCTGAAGGTAGGTAGCTTCAGGTTTGGGGCAGGACTTATGTTATAAAGGACCCAACTTTTGTTGTCTTTCCTCTTTGTTATCTTAAGTTTGTTGATCCTTAGTCCCCAGGTTTAGCACCTCATGCTTATGGGATGTTTGCCATACTTCCAAGCATCATATCCTAAAATAGTCAAGTTCTTGGAAGGAATAAAATGTCAGGCCTCTGCTGTGTCTTTGACAGAGATAAAAATCTTTGTCAGAAGTTTCCCCAGCTGATTTCCTCTTATGTCTCATAGGCCAACTTGGCCATTACTAAACCAAGCACAAGCAAAAGGAGATGGTGTTACCATTCTGATTTAGCCAAATCATGACTCATCCCTTGGAGCAAGAGGAAGATTCACCTTCCCTGAGCCTGGTACCATCAGGAAAAAATGGGGTCCTAAAAACTAAGGAAGAAGGAGGGATGGATGTTGGGTAGGAAACCAATGGTGTCTTCCATACCCATATTTTTGGTCCGTGTAACTTAGGCTTGAGAACATTCAATCCAACATTTATTGAGTGGCTACTGTGTAGCAAAAACAGTTATTTTACCACTGAGGCAGGTAACAGGTCAGGTTTTAAAATACTGACTAGATCCTTCTGCCTACCACCTTTCGTTGGCCTCTCTTATTCCTTGGAGGCCTTTCCTGCTTGGGATACTGAATCAGCCCTCTGGGTTCTGCTCAGTTCTAAATCAATATTGCAGCCACTTGCCTCACCATCTTGGTTGGTGCAGCTAGTCCTGACTTTGGAAACCCTGTATTCCTATCATCTTTGTTCTGTTTGTGGCGGACCTTGTCCTCTGTACTCCTGGTCTCCCCTTCAGCTCCTCCCTTTAAAATATTTTACCACCTATTCTCCTTTCTGTCTGTGATGAATCTCCCTCATTCCCAGTTTCCATCAGTCAATCTCAATGTCGTCTTCAAGCTTGTTTGCTCACTCTCTTCTTCCTACACCATTCACTCTCTTCAACCTCGTGCCTTGCATTACTTTGTTCTTGAGGAGTCACCTGCTCACCTCTGCTGACTGTTCCCAACTTGAACACAGTCCTTGGCTTAGAAAGTTCCAGTGAGTCCCCACTGCCTGTTACATGAAGTTTCTAGCCTGACAGAAGGATAGCCACTGAGCCAATAACAGTGTTGTCTATGTAGAAGAGACTTGAGTGAGAGAAGAAGGTGTTGAGGGGTTCCGTATTACTTGAATCTTTTACTGCAAGAATGTATTCTGTGTAACTTGCAAAATTTAAAAAGAAAAAACCTCTAGTCTAGCATTCAAAGTTTTCCACGTTCTTTCCAAGTCCTCTTCCACTGCTCTTCTACACGAACTTTCCTCTCCATTCAAATTGGCATCCTTCCTACCCTCAAGACCAGGCTTGAATCGTTGTACAAACACAACCTAGTATCAAATGACTCATGCCTTTCCTGCCAGACTTAATTTCTACCCCTTCTTTAATCTTCCAAGACCTAGACTGTCTAACAATTTGCTCAAGAGCCCCCATCCCACCTCCTGGCAGCCACCACCCCTCCCCATGAGTCTCCCACCAGCTCTTCCTTCTCTGAACTCCGAAGCACTTTTGCTGTTGTACATCAGGGTTCTGAACACATCTGCCCCTTTGTGTCATTGATCTCTGCTCTTTGGGTACTGCCTAATAGAGCATCCATTCTCACTGCCTTTATTCATTCACATTCTGATTTTAGCTGACGACACGGAATGTGGCTGGAGTGACCGAAACAGGATTTCACCTTACAAAAGTGAGCTTTAAGATGTGGTCTCCAGAAAGGCCTTGCCTATAAACTGGAATACCTGAACTATTCATTTGACTTTTAAATGTAATATCTCTGATATTGTAGCCTTGAGGCATTACTTAAATGCCACATTGTTATTTACTATTCTTATTTATCTCATCCCCATAACAAGATTGTAAACCACATGGACAGTGTCCTATCTTATTTCTATTTACCCCCCACAGTATCTTTCCTAGTAAATATTTGTTGGTTTGATTTTAATCCTATTTTCTTACATTTTCTTCATATGAAGAAAATGCAGATCAGCACTCAAGACTCATTTTTTAAATACTTAAGACCCTACATTTGAGTTTGCGGGTTGATGTTTCCAACCCCCTTTGTATAAGTAAGTGGTCCCTCTAGCCCTATAAGCACCTACTTGGAGGTACAAAGTCTTCAAGCGCCTTCCCCAGGTTTCTACTTTCCTCCCTAATCTGTAGGAGGTTGAGAATGAAGGGAATTCGTTCTGCAAGTCGGTTAGGTTGCCTGGAGATGGCCTGGTCCGCTCATCTCCTTGAGATTATTTTGTTTAGAAGCTTGTGAACTGCACACAGCTCTGCCCACTCTCTGGCCTGAAGAAGACAGCATGGAGTAGGCCAAAAGGAACAAAATGGAGGCGGCGAGCCGGGTGGGGTAATCAGAAAAGCTGAACGCAGAGAGCTGAGGTTCACTGCCTGAAGTTGCTGTGAAGCTGGTGGGAGGGGTAGCACCACAGCCCCCGCCTGTGGCTGCTGCTCTTTGGGTTTAGTAATTGTATTCTGAGTAGCATTTAGACAGCCCTAGAATGTGAATTCTTGCAGGGGAGGCAGCCAACACAATCCTGCTTTGTTCCAGTTCTTTGAGGACTAAGGAAATAATTTTTAAAACAATACCCTCCTTCCTGGACTGTCACTTGTTTGTTTGCTCTGAGGATTTCTCAGTAACTCTTTGGTCTCTGTTGTGTGTGTGCTCCTAACTCTGTGCTCCTAACCACAAGCAGGAATTGATAGAAAGGAGGGTTTGGGTTTATATGAAAGGCTGGGGATGTATTAATTGTGACATTCTACGTACGTTGGACACTCATAAAGGGCCATGGACCAGGGTCTCTCATTCACTGTTCCTTTAGGCGTCCATTCAATAAACACATTCTAGGCCTTGGTTTTGTGTCCAGGACCATTCTAAGAACTATTTGGGGTAGAAAAGAAGTAAAAGACATGGTTCTTGCCTCAAGAAGCTGTAGTGAGCATATAATAATATTATTATTAATAATGGCTGACACCATTTATTGAATCCTTTTTAGTCTGACCAGAAACCAGGCTAAAGACATTATAGATATTGCTCAGTTTGATCAGCCAACACTTCTTGAGCACTTCTTGTCTAGGCACTGTGCTAGGGGCTGGAGTAGGGATCTTAGTCTAGCAGGAAGACAGATATCATTAAACAAGTGATTACAGGCATGCAGGGGTGCCGTGTCACTCTCAAGGGTCCTCCTCCCAGCAGCATTGTTACTGAACCAAACAGATCCACTCACCTGCATGCAGTAAAGGCAATCTACTGACATCCGGTTGTGGTGAAGGAAAGTGCGGCGTTTATTGTAAGGCGCCAGACAAGGAGAACAGGTGGCTCATGCTCTAAAACCCTGAAGTCCCCGAAGGGTTTCAGCAAAGCATTTTCAAAGGCAAGGTGAGGGAAGGACATCCCAAGGTGTGTGATCAGCTCATGAACATTTCTCTGGTTGGTTGATGGTGAGGTTGAAGGTGGTGTCACAGGGGTTAACATTATCAATCTTTAGGTGCCAGTAGGTCTGGGGGCTACATGCTCATGATCACCATGTAGTCCATTTCTTCCATTTGGTGGTGGTTTTAGCATCTGTATAACAACCCAGGAAATACACATCAGATACTATTATCTAAGTACTTCAGAGAGAAACTACAGCATAGGGGTCTGTCCTGGGAAGGCCCCACAGGGTCCTGCTTGATTACAGTATCAGATCACCTACAGCTTGTTAGAAATAACAAATGTAGGGCCCCACCCCAGACATGCCATATTTTAACAAGATCACTGGGTGATTCATTTATATGTACACTGAAATTTGGGAAGCACTGGCCAGCAGACAGGGATTAGCTTGGTCTAAAGTAGAGGATGAAGGAAGGCCTCACCCAGGCAGTGACTGTTAAACCGAGATGTGATGAGGACCCAGCAGGAAAGAAGATGACAGGTGTGGCTGGGATGGAGCGAGTTTCAGACAATGGGAACAGCCTGTGAGCATGTGGGGCTGTGAAGTACAATATGGTAGCTGAGCAGAGGGATAGGCAGGAGCCAGGAGGGGAAGGCCTGGTAAACCAGGGTAAGGAATTTAGATCCAGTGAGAATGGATTGAAGAGATACTGTCCCCAATGTATAGATGAGGCCACCAAAGCTCAGATAGGTTGAGTAATTGGCCCATAGCCACACAGTTAGTAATTCACTGGTAAACTAATCAAAGCTGGGATGTATATCCAGGTCTCTAATTCTGAAGCCCATTTATGAACCACTACATAATTTTGTCCTCTCAAGTCATTAACAAGACAAAATATACACACAATATAATTTTTAATGCATCTCTGTATAATTTAGGATTTGAAGACTCTTATAATGGCTTAGATAAAACAAGGTGATTAAATTTGGAATAAAATAATAAAACCCATGAACTAAGAGGAGATATAAATTCCACCTGAGCACAGATTTTTCCCCCGCTAAGTTTCTTAGGAGATACGGTATAAAAGGAGACACTGTAAGTTGTAGAGCTAACCCTTGTTATCTGAAAAAATGAAGTAGACTTCTTCCTCAGGAAGAACCTTTTTCTTTTTCCTATCATTAAACTGTAAGAGGAAGCATGAAACGACTAATTGTGAGGGCAAAGCACTCTGTGATTAAACTAGGGTTGTGCTGCGAGGCTGAGAGAGCCCTTCCTTTCTCTCTGCCTGCAGGGTGGGCAGCATGGCTCATGGGGCCAGAAGCCAGGAGCGAGAGGCAGGGAGGGAACGGAGAGACCAAGTGCAGCCGGTGTGCTCTGCATCTCAGTCCAGATATGTGAGATTTGGGCATCAGAGGACGAGCTGAGTGCCTGATCTCCTCCCAGGAGCTTGACTGGGTCCTGTGTGGTTCATGGATTTCTGAGAGGTCAGATTGCAGGGGAGGAGAGAATACAGGCCCCTGTCCTTGGTGTTGGGGGAGGTTAAAAGAGGAGATGGGAGCCCTGGGGTTCAGGGGATTCTAAAGCTATTGGGAGATATGACCTTTAATCTTGGGTAGCTTCCAGTCTAATGGGAGAGGCACAGCCTCTGCCTTCGGACAGCTCCCAATGTGATGGGAGAGGCACAGCTCCTGTGTTCATGAAGTCACCCTGAAGGGGAGTGACAGACCAGCCCCAGGGAGCCCCCAGGCTGATGGGAGAGATAGAAAGCACGGACATAGGAGAATAAATAAGAGCACAATGATCACAGTTACCAAAGCTATAAAGAAAAGTCACAGCCTTTCTGACACCACACTGCCACCAGAGGGCTTTGAAACCTTCGCTTCTTCTTGCCTTTTCCTGGCAAGCTGCAAAAGCAGCAAGTGCTCATCACATCTGTAAAATGGGAAGCCAGTGAAGTCAGTCATGGCAGAGATTGTGCCCGTCTTGGCTGAGCCGGTCTCCTCTGCCCAGGGCTTGTTTCAGGTGTCTCCTTATGGCCCTGGCAGGAGGGAAGGAGAAGCTCCTGAACAGAGACAGATAGCTGGCCACACCCAGGCTGTCTCTCTGCTCCCCTCATCCAAACCCCAGCTTGGCTCACAACTCACACTCCGCTGTGCAGGCGAGGCTGGTGGCATGGGTTGGGCCAGTTCCCGCCTCTGGAGGACAGCTGTGCCTCTAGAGCACTGTCTAGCACGTGTTGTATTTGTCTGGCCATCCTTGGCAAAAATGGAATCCTTCTGTCTCCCCGCCCTTCCTCCCCAGCACCTCCCCTGGAAACCATGACTGCTGATGTCAGGCAAGAGAGAAAGAGAACTCGAGGTGTACTGAAGGCGATGTTGGATTAATCAGGAAGCTCTTGCTTTTGTCCCACAGATGATTTACATGTCACCTTGAGCAAATTCTCCTCCATTCCTTTTCTCTGCTACCAGGACCACCGTTTTCCCATCAATATTAAACTAAGGAAGCATGGTGGACAGGAAAGACCACGTGATGTGAAATCATGAGACCCAGGTTCAATTCCTGGCTCTCCTGCTTCTAACTGTATGACCTTGGGTAAGGCGAATCCATTTTCCCTCAGATAAAGGACTTTTTAAAATTTCCTTATTTTTTTGGCTGAGTCGGGTCTTAGTTGGAGCACACGGGGTCTTCATTGAGGCATGCAGGATCTTTCTTTACGGCGTGAGTTCTCTTCGTTGCAGCACTTGGGCTTCTCTCTAGTTGTGACGTGCAGGATCTGTAGTTTGCGGCACGTGGGTTCTCTAGTTGAGGCACGCGAGCTCAGTAGTTGTGGCTCATGGACTTAGTTGCCCTGCGGCATGTGGGATCTTAGTTCCCTGCCCAGGGATCAAACCCGCGTCTCCTGCGTTGGAAGCCAGATCCTTTACCACTGGACCACCAGGGAAGTCCCCAGATAAAGGATTTTTAAAAATCACTTGAGCTTCAGCTTTTTTACCTGTAAGATGGAAATTATGACAGTAATGTCTACCATACTGGGAGGTTATGAGGGTCAATTATAGTGAATATGCTGAAATACTTCGACAATTTTAAATCATTTAATAACCAGTGTTATTTTTTGAAGGGGAGATAGATAGATACCCTTCCCTTTCCTCCTCACATGGTTGTGGTAGTGATAATATTGAAAAAAAAATCATATGTGAAAACAAAAAGTTTATTAAAATATAAGAGATTAATATTAGCCAAAATAAATATTGAGTCCACACAGGTTTGAGAGCCTGAGCGGCAGGAACAGCTAATTCATGATCAACACTATGTAGGGCTGAGGGGGAGAAAGGCTAAGTGGGAAACCAGGTCTCAGGCTCAGAGAACCCAGAGTCTAGAGGGAGAAATAAGACTAAGAGTCATGGCAGTAATGCATAATACTAACTGCTGCATTTCAGACTAAGTGCTGGGGAGGTTCAGAGGACTCCAGGAAGCCTGTGTGGAGGAGATACTTTTTACTATAGCTACATGTATAAATGTATTTATTTATTCAACAAATATTTTTGACCACCTTCTATGGGCTGGACACTGTTCTAGATGTCAGAAATATAATGGTAAATAGATAAAATCCCTGTATTTCAAGGAACTTACATTTTAATAGGGAAAGACAGGTAATAACCAAGCTAAAATAAGTAAAAATATGTGGTACATTAGGAGGTAATAAGTGCTAAGAAGTTATAAAATAAAGCAGGTAAGGAGGACAGAGAGGGTTGTTGGGGCAAGATGGTTTGTAATTTTAGGCACGGTGACCAGGAATTCCTTACTGAGAAGGGAACGTGGGAGCAAAGATCAGAGGGAGAAAAATAAAGCAGTAGACGAGAATAGTGGTGTGGACCAGGAGAAGAATAGCAGAGGAAACGAGGAGAGAGCAGACTCCTTTTCCAGGAAGAGGTGATAGGATTTGCTGATGCTCATGGGCAGGGTGAGAGGGAGAGACTGGAGTCGGAGATGACTCGAGGGTTTGTCATGAACTCCTGGAAGAGTTGTCATTAAATGAAATGGGACTCCACTGTGCCGGTGGAGTCGGAGGAAGAAGGTGAGATCAGGAGCTGAGTTTCAGACTCTGAGACACTTGTTAGAAATACAATCGGAGGTGCCACGACGGCAGTTAGACACGTGGGTCCCAAGTTTGGTGGAGAGGTCTGGGTTAGAGATGTAAAACTGGGAGTTTTGAGCATACAGATGGTGTTTAATGCTGTGAGACTAGATGGGATCACAAGGCAGAGGGCCCATGTAGAGAAGACCTCCTAGGACTGAGCCTGGGGTACTCCAACACTAGAAGTTGGGAGGAAGAGGAGGATCCAGCAGATGAGATGGAGAAGGAACAGCAATAAGGAAGGAGGAAAATCAGGAGATTGTGCTGTTCCAGATGTCAAGTGAAGGAAGTGCTCTAGGAGGACAGAGTGATCACTTGTGTTAGGAGCAAGAAAGATGAGAGCTAGGAGTTTATTTACCCCTGGACTTAAGGCTATTGAGGTGACCTTCATAAGACCAGTTTTGGTTGAATTGTCGGGGGGAATCTTGACTGGTACGGGTTTAAATGAAGTTTGGAGAAGAGAAATTGGAGGACGTAAGCGTGGGCAGATCTGTAAGGATTTTTCCTGTAAAGGGAAGAGAAATAGGGCCATAGCCAGAGGCAAGAGTGTGGGCAAGAGAAGGCTAATCTGTGGGTTGGGATAAATCACAGCATTGTAAGCTAGTGGGAAGGATCCAGTAATGATGAGGCAGGAGGAAGAGAAGAATTGCTGGAGCACTGTTGCTGAGTGGGCAAGAGGGGATGGAGTCCAGAGCACAGATGGGTCATCCACAGATATGGGAGAGAAGGTGAAACATACAAGACAGAGGTAGGTAGGCAAATGGAGCGGTGGCACCTGTGGAAGTTCTTACTCATTGCTTCTATCTTCTGTCAAAGAATAAACGTGACTATCAGCCAAGAAATGGTGGGGGAATCCCAGTTTAAAAAAATTAAGTGTAAGGGAAAAAACAGAGATGCAGCCCCAGTTTCTTTAAAAAAAAATAAAGTGTAAGGGAAATAAAGAGATGAAATTTACAGATTAAAAGAGACATAATTATCAGCTAATGTGTGGACCTTATTTGGATTCTGATTCAAACAAACAGTAAAAAAAATGGACATTTGTGAGCCCATTGGAAATTCAGACATTGAATGGGTATTTGATAATAAAAATTATTGATAATTTTGGAGGTGTGATGTTACTGAGGTTATGTTTTGTAAAAGGGTCATCTTTTAGAGATAGACGCCAAAAAATCAACATTTATAGATGAAATTATACAGTAACAGGGGTTTGCTTCAAAATAATCCAGTGGAGAAGTGGGGGAGAAGTGTGTGTGTGTGTGTGTGTGTGTGTGTGTGTGTGTGTGTGTGTGTGTGTGTGTTAGATAATATGTGATGGGCCTTGGGTCAGTAATTGTCGATGTTGGCTGGTGTGCATATGGAGATTCACTCACTATACTTCATAGTACTTCATTATACTTCATAATAAAAATTAAAACAAAGGAAGAAAGAATGGGGAAGGAGAGATTGGAGGTTAAGAAGAAAGGGGAAGGTATGAATTGCCATCTGGGAGAGCAGATGAGGGGGAGATGCATTTGATTGTCACATGCCATTAAAGGCCCCCTTAAGATTCAAAAACATGAATTAAAATGAAGCCAGACAGCATCGAGGTATGTATTTCCTCAGCCACGAGCAGCTGCACATGTGGGGGCACAGAGTAGGTGAAGCGTTGTGGGATTAGCCAACCAAGTACAGGAATTGAGAATATCATCCTCCCATTGTGTTGATAAAGTCTTGGAGGACTGGGGTTCTGTCTTTGCTTCAGTGACTTCACAGCTAATTTGACTGGCTGATTCCCTAGCCCACCCACATGTTTTGACTAAACTCGATACTCTATCGCAAGTACTTTAAAATGATTTATTTGGAGGTGCTAAGTGGAGGGAGGAATATGGGGATATATTGTTTAATGGGTACAGAGTGTCAGTCTGGGAAGATGAAGAAGTTCTTAGGATGGATGGTAATGATGGTTGCACCACAAGGTGAATGTACTTAATGCCACTGAACCGTACACAAAGTGGTTAGAATGGTAAATTTTATGTTATGTATATTTTACCACTTTTTTAAAAAAAGATTTACTTGGTTGCATCTACAAGCAAAAAGAAGTGGGTATAGAAGTGGTTTCAATTGCCTTGTGTCTCATGCTCCTCCCATTTGGTCCTAAGTAGCGGGTAATCTTGGTTTGCGAGTCCTCTCCCCATGTGCACATGGCTGGGACAAGTGTGGTAGTAATGCCTCTCATGAACAATGTCAGATCCCCATTTTCTTTTTTTTTATTGAAGTATAGTTGATTTACAATGTTGTGTCAATCTCTGCTGTACAGCAAAGTGACTCAGTTTTACACATATATACATTCTTTTTTTAATATTCTTTTCCATTATGGTTTATTCCAGGAGATTGGATATAGTTCCCTGTGCTCTACAGTAGGACCTTATTGTTTATCCATTCTAAATGTAATAGTTTGCATCTACCAGTCCTGAATTCCCAGTCCATCCCTCTCCCTCCCCGCCCCACCCCCCACCTTGGCAACCACAAGTCTGATCTCCTTGTGAGTCTGTTTCTGTTTTGTAGATAGGTTCATTTGTGCCATATTTTAGATTCCACACATAAGTGATATGATACGGTATTTGTCTTTCTCTTTCTGGCTTACTTTACTTAGTGTGATAATCTCTAGTTGCATTCATGTTGCTGCAAATGGCATTATTTTGTTCTTTTTATGGCTGAGTAATATTCCATTATATATATGAACCACATCTTCTTTATCCATTCATCTGTCAGTGGACATTTAGGTTGTTTCCATGTTTTGGCTGTTGTGAATAGTGCTGCTATGAACATAGGGGTGCATATCATTTTGAATTATAGTTTTGTCCAGGTATATGCCCAGGAGTGGCATTGCTGGATCATATTTTTGGTTTTTTAAGGATCCTCCATACTGTTTTGCGTAGTGGCTGCACCAACTTAATACTCCCACCAACAGTGCAGGAGGGTTCCCTTTTCTTCACACCCTCTCCAGCATTTGTTATTTGTAGACTTTTTAATGATGGCCATTCTGACTGGTGTGAGGTGACACCTCATTGTAGTTTTGATTTGCATTTCTCTCATAATTAGTGATGTTGAGCATCTTTTCATGGGCCTACAGGCCATCTGTTTGTCTTCTTTGGAGAAATGTCTATTTAGGTCTTCTGCCCATTTTTCTATTGGGTTGTTAGTTTTTTTTGTTGTTGAGTTGTATGAGCTGTTTGTATATTTTGGAGATTAAGCCCTTGTCAGTCGCCTCATTTGCAACTATTTTCTCCCATTCTGTAGGTTGTCTTTTAGGTTTTTTTATGGTTTCCTTTGCTATGCAAAAGCTTGTAAGTTTGACTAGGTCCCATTTGTTTTTGTTTGTTTTTATTTCTATTGCCTTGGGAGACTGACCTAAGAAAACATTGGTACGATTTATGTCAGAGAATGTTTTGCCTATGCGCTCTTCTAGGAGTTTTATGGTGTCATGTCTTATATTTAAGTCTTTAAGCCATTTTGAGTTTATTTTTGTGCATGGTGTGAGGGTGTGTTCTAACTTCATTGATTTACATGCGGCTCTCCAACTTTCCCAGCACACTTGCTGAAGAGACTGTCTTTTTCCCATTTTATATTGTTACCTCCTTTGTCGAAAATTAATTGACCATAGGTGTGTGGATTTGTTTCTGGGCTCTCTATATTCTGTTCCATTGATCCGTATGTCTGTTTTTGTTCCCATACCACAGTTTTGATTACTGTAGCTTTGTAGTATTGTCTGAAGTCTGGAGAGTTATATCTTCTGCTTTGTTTTTGTTCCTCAGGATTGCTTTGGCAATTCTGGGTCTTTTATGATTCCATATAAATTTTTGGATTATTTGTTCTAGTTCTGTGAAAAATGTCATGGATAATTTGATAGTCAGATTCCCATTTTCACTTGTTAGCTTGTTCTGTGAAGCATGTCGTTGAGGCCCAGTTGGGAGTCAAAGACTCAGGGTGTTTCCCACATCCCTGGTGATGGCTCAGCCTTTGTAGAGTGCTGCCCTCACCCCCTCCTGTCTACCAGTTTGTGATCTTTTCCAAGTCTCTTCCATCTGAAGCAGGAGCCTATCTTTCACTGGAGCATTTCTTCCTAGGTTCTAGTCACAGAACTAGGGGTCCAATTGCTATGACATACCTACTTTATCTTCTTTAAGAAGAGTTTTCTATAAATCAAAACATTTCTCTGGCAAGGTCATGTTACCATTACAAATTTGTCTCTCATTCATGGTATATTTTAAAACCAAGACATATGGAATATATAAACCAAGTGTAATTATACCCCTTTTCCCCCTTGGGCATAATGACAATTTTCTGATATAATCACAAAGAGAACTTTTAAAAGAAATCCAGGGCTATTCACAAAGTAGCAGTTGGAATCTTGCTTTATTGCTGTGAACTAGGCTTCCACGTGGCATCAAAGGAGTGTGGGCTCTGGAGACACCCACCAACCTGGGTTTGAGTCTTGGCTCTGCCACTCACCAGCTGAGAGATGCTAGGCAAGTTTTTGTGTTTTTTTTTACCATCACTAGGCTTCAGATTTCTAATGTGTAAAATCAGGATAATGATGCCTTCCTTATAGGAATGTTGTAAGGATTAAAAGTGATGGTTAGTGTAAGAATGGATGTCTGTTCTTAATTTGCCCTCATTGCTGCTGCCTGTTTTAACAAACATGGCTGAGAAAGGATTAGAACGTAGATAGCTGTGTGACAGAGAGATCATTGAACGTCTCTGAGCGTTATTCACATTTCTCATCTATTTCTGCATCACTTTTCTCATCACATTGAATGATGGAATTCAATTAGAGATTTCTGAGATCCTTTCATTTTAGGTAATCTAGGATTCCTTTGACCCATTGGAACAGACTTTTGCCGGGGAGAACCTTAGGTACACAGCATTGGATTAATTATAATCCTTGATTCCTGATTAATTCTCATCATTGGTCCATGCATGCCCTGCTGTTTCTCTTCTCTCTTTTATTCCTTCTCTCCCTCCTTCCCCCCTTCCTTCCTTCTTACCTTCCTTCCTTGCTACCTGCTTTCTTTCCTAATTGGCTATTTTTGTACCTACTTATCTATAGTAATATTGTAAGTACCTGCAAATCTATCACCTACTGCAAAAAGTAGGACTTTGAGAATAGCAAATATCTAATCTTATGGTCCCACTACAACCATTCAGCTGTTCTCTCCACCTCCCCCACTACCAGAAGTAATCATTATTTTTCTTTTTTAATTGTAGTAAGATATACATGACATAAAATTTACCATTTAAACCATTTTTAAGTGTGCAGCTCTGTAGTGTTAAGTACATTCACATTGTTGTACAACTAGTCTTCGGAACTCTTTTCATCTTGCAAAACTGAAAGCCTGTACCCATTAAAGAACAGCTCCCCATCCCTCCTCCCCCGGCAACCACCATTCTACTTACGTCTCCATGAAATCTGACTACTTTAGGTACCTCATATAAGTGGAATCATACAGTATTTGTCCTTTTGTGACTGACATTTCAATTTACATAGTATCCTCAAAGTTTATCCATGTTGTAGCACACGTTAGAATCCCCTTCCTTTTTAAGGCTGAATAATATTCCATTGTATGTTTATACCACATTTTGTTAATCCATTCATCTGTTGATGAACGCTTGGGTTGCTTCCACCTTTTGGCTATCTTACATAATGCTGCTGTGAACATGGATGTGCAGATATTTCTTTGAGACCTTGCTTTCACTTCTTTTTTTTTTTTTTTTTTTTAATTTATTTATATATTTATTTATTTTTGGCTGTGTTGGGTCCTCATTTCCTTGCAAGGGATTTCTCTAGTTGCAGCGAGCGGGGGCCACTCTTCATTGCGGTGCGCAGGCCTCTCACTATCACGGCCTCTCTTGTTGCGGAGCACAGGCTCCAGACGCGCAGGCTCAGTAGTTGTGGCTCACGGGCCCAGTTGCTCCGCGGCATGTGGGATCTTCCCAGACCAGGGCTCGAACCCGTGTCCCCTGCATTGGCAGGCAGATTCTCAACCACTGCGCCACTGGGGAAGCCCTCACTTCTTTTTTATATATACCCAAAAGTGGAATCGCCAGATCATATGATAATTCTGTTTTTAACTTTTTGAGGAACCACCATGCTGTTTTCCATAAAGGCTGCACCATCTTACATTCCCACCAGCAATGTAGGAGGGTTCCAGTTTCTCCACATCCTCACCAACACTGTTATTTTTTGTTCCTCTTTCAGCACTTGATATCATCAGATTTAATAATTTTTGCAAATCGAATGAGTATAAATTGGTATCTCATTATGGTCTTGATTTCCATTTCCCAATCATCAATATGTTTATTAGCCATCTTTCTATTGGATTGTTTATCCTCTTATTTACTTATAGAACTTATTTATATATTCTTGAAGGTAATCCTTTGTCAGATGTGTATATCCAATATCTTCTCCTAGGTTTTAATTTGTCTTTTCCCATACCTTAAGAGGTTTTTTCCCCAAGTTGGGTCTATTGAGGTATAACTTAGATAGAATAAAATTCACTTTTGTTAGGTGTACAGTCCTATGAATATTACAGACACATACAGTTATGTAACCACCACTGTAATAAAAATACAGAGCATTTCCATCATTCCATAAAGTTCTCATGTACCCCTTTTTTGTTAATCTTCTACCCCCCAATCCCAGCTTCTGGTAACTACTGATCTTTATTATGTCCCTAGAGTATGCATTTCCTAAAATGTCATATAAATGAAATCATATAGGATGTAGTCTTTTGAGACTGGCTTCTTTTACTTAACAATGCACCGGGGATGCCTCTGATTTGCTGCATGTATTAGTAGATCATTTCTTTTTATTGGTAAGCAGTATTCCATAGTATTATGTACCACAGTTTATTTATCCACTCTCCTGTTGACAGATATTTGGCTTATTTCTAGTTTTTGGCAATTATGAATAAACTTGCTATACATATTCACATGTAGGTTTTTGTGTAGACATATATATTCATTTCTCTTTGGTGAATACCTAGGAGTGGGATTACTGGGTTATATGGTAACTGTATGTTTCACTTTCTAAGAATCTGCCAAACTGTTTTCCAAAGTAGATGTACTATTTTTTTATTCCCACCAGCAATGTATGCAAGTTTCAGTTCACATCCTCACCAGCACATGGTATTGTAAGGTTTTTAGTTTTGGGGGTTTTTTGAGCTATTATTCTAACAGGTATATAATGGTATCTCATGGTATCTCACTGTGGTTTTAATTTGCACCTCCCTAATGACTAAGGGTGTTGAACATCTTTTTGAGTGCTTATTTGCCAAATATATCTTCTTTGGTGAAGATCTGTTTAGATCTTTTGCTTATTTTTTATTGGGTTGTTTGTTTTCTTATTATTCAGTTGAGAATTCATTGTATATTCTGCAACCATCCCTTTATCAGATTTATGTTTTTCAAACATTTTCCCTCAGTCTGTGGCTTGTCATTTTGTTCTCTTACCAGTGTCTTTCCAGTGGCTGTGCAGACCCCTCTAGCCTCTCCTGGTTGTTCCTCCCCTTACTATGCAGCAGGCAGAGCTGCAGGGGCCCACTTGATGCTGGCCTCCCCACTATCACCAGCTATCACTCTGGGCACATTTTTTAAATGAAGCATAATTGATGTACAATATTGTATAAGTTACAGGTGTACAATATAGTGGTTCACAATTTTTAAAGGTTATACTCCATTTATAGTTACTGTAAAATATTGGCTATATTCCCTGTGTTGTACAACATTATCCTTGTGGCTTATTTTATACGTAATGGTTTGTACCTCTTGATCCTCTACCCCTATACCCTGGGCACATTTTGAAGATAATATTTCTCCACATTGTTTACTGTTCTGTTTGACTGGTCTAACTTTGCTGAAACTGTGAGTGAGAGTGCTCACATCTGTCTGGAACTTTCCAGAGTGAATGCCCATCTTTCTTGCATTTAGAGAACCTCTTTTTCCTCTTGCTGATGGCTTCAGAATGCAGGTCCAGCTGTACTGAAATAACAGTGTCGGATTTTAGTGGGATTTTTTTGCTCATTTGGAATGTGAGACCCACTTAGTGAAGCAAGTTATCAAGGAAGGCTAACGAATCTCTTTTCTTGGAAATGTCATTTTTGAACATTCATGATGTTCTTAGCATTGGGCAATTTGTTCTGAGGAGCAATCGCTTTTAAATACATCTAGGTTTTAGAAATACTGTCAAAATTCTGTAATCTGTGCTAGCCTGTAATGAGAATATGTTAAAAAATTATTTCCATCCAGTTTGTATTACTTTATATGATAGCAGATTTTTCTTTCCTAATTTGTTTTCCTATGCCTAACATTAAGTTGAATCTGCCAAAAGAAAGAAATGAGGTATAAAAATTGGAAATGAGGAGATATTATAATTATTTACAGGTGATATAATTATTTACATGGAATTCAAAAGGAATCAACTGAAAACTATTTTTAATTAATTTTTAAATTTTGAGACAATTATAGATTCATATGCAGTTACAGCAAATAATACAGAGAGATCATTTATACAGTTTGCCCAGGTTCCACCAGTAGTAACACCTTGCAAAACTAGGATATTGACGATATGCTGTCAAGATAAAAAACACTTCCATCACTACAAAGATACCTCTTGTTGACCTTTTATAGCCACACCCACCTCCTCCCATCACCACCCCCCTTCCTTAACCCGTGGCAACCACAAATCTGTTCTGCATTTCTATAATTTTGTCATTTCCAGAATGTTATATAAATGGAATTACACACTTTAACCTTTTGGGTTGACTTTTTTCACTCAGCATAATTCTCTGGAGATTTATCTAAGTTAATGTATGTTTCAATAGTTCTTTCCTTTTTATTGCTGGGTAGTGTCCCATGATGTGGACATACTGCTGTTTTGTTTAACCATTCATCCATTAAAGGATACCTGGGTTGTTTCCAGTTTTGGGCTATTATGAATAAAGCCACTATAAACATTCTTGTACAGGTTTTGGTATGAACATAAGTCTTTATTTGTCTGGGATAAATGCCCAGAAGTGCATTTGCTGGGTTACATGATAGTTACATGTGTAGTTTTTCTTTTTAAGAAACTGCCGAACTGTCTAGGCTGGACATACCATTTTACATTTCCACCAGCAATGTATGAGTGATCTAGTTTTTCCACCTCTTGTCAGCATTTGCTGTTGCCACTATTTTTTATTTTAGTCATTCTGATAGACGTGTAGTGATATCTCACTGGGTTTTTCTTTTTATTGTGGTTTTAATTTGCATTCCCCTGATGGTTAATGATGTTGAATATCTTTTCAAGTGCTTATTTGCCATCTGAATATCTACTTCAGTGAAGTGTCTTTACCATGACTTTGGCCATGTCCTAATTGGGTTGTTTGCATCTTTACTGCCGAGTTTTTAGGTTCTTTATTTTATATTCTAGTTATATTCTGTGACAAAGAGCTAGTTCTTTGTCATATGCGTGGTTTCTCCCACTCTTATCTCCTGAAAAACAAAGTTTTAAATTTTGAAGTCTAGTTTATCAATTTTTGCTTCTATGGATCTTGCTTTTGGCATCAAATCTAAGAACTGTTTGCCTAGATTTTCTCTTGTATTTATTCTACAAGTTTTATAGTTTTACATTTTAAGTCCACCATCCATTTGGAGCCCATTTTTGTATAAGGACTTGGGTTAAGAATTTTTTTTTTTAGCCTGTGGATCCTGTGGATGTCCAATTCCTCCAGCACCATTTATTGAAAAGGCTATCTTCCTCGATTGCTTTGGCCTCTTTGTCAAAAATCAGTTGAGCATATTTGTGTTGGGCTATTTCTGTGTTTTCAATTCTGTTCCATTGAACTATGTGTCTGTTCCTCCACCAATACCACATAGTTTTGATTACTGTAGCTATATAATGAGTCTTTCAATTGGGTAGCCTGATTTTTCCCATTTTTCTTCTTTTTCAAAATTATTTTAGCTATTCTAGTTCTTTTGTATTTCCATATAAATTTTAGAATAATCTGTCTATATCTACTAAAAATCTTGGAATTTTGATAAAGGTTGCTTTAAACCAGTGTATCAATTTGGGGAGAATTTGCATGTTTACTGCATTGAGTCTTCCAATCCATGAACATGATATGTCTCTCCATTTATTTAGATCTTTGATTTACTTCATCAGTAGTTTTCAGCATACAAGTCCTGTACATGTTTTGTTCATTTTATACTTAGGTATTTATTTTTTTGAGGGACTGTAAGTGGTATTTTAAATTTTTCCATGGGTTCATTGCTCATATACAGAAATACAATTGATTTCTGTGTGTTTACCTTGTATCCTGAGACTTTGATGGCTCCAGTTCTAAGACAATTTTTTGTAGTTTTCTTGGGATTTTTTACATAGACCATCATATTATCAGTACATAGAAACAGTTTTATTTCTTCCATTCTGACTTGTACGCCCTTTATTTCCTTTTCTTATCTTATTCCAATGGCTAAAACGTCCAGCACTATGTTGAATAAGAGTGGTGAAAGTAGACATCCTTGCCTTGTCTCCAGTTTTAGGGGAGAAAGCATTCAGTTTTTCACCATTAAGTATAATGTTAGCTGTGGATTTTTGTAGATTTTTAAAAATCAAGTTGAGGAATTTTCTCTCACTTCCGATGTTTCTGAGACTTTTTTTCTTTATCATGACTGGGTGTTGAATTTTGTCAAATGCTTTTTCTTCATTGATTGATATGGTCATGTGTTTTTCTTCCTTAGCTTGTTAATATGGTAGATTACATTGATTGATTTTAGAATATTAAACCAGCCTTACATCCCTGGAATGAACCCTACTTGGTCATGGTGTATAATTCTTTTTATATATTGCTGAATTCTATTTGCTAATATTTTGTTAAGGATTTTTGTATCTATATTCATGAGAGGTATTATTGATCTGCTAAATTTTTTTCCTTCCTTCCTTCCTCTTTCTTCCTTCCTTCCTTCCTTCCTTTCTTTCTTTCTTTCTTTCTTTCTCTCTCTCTCTCTCTTTCTTTCTTTCTTATACTGTCTTCATTTGATTTTGGTATCAAGATAACACTGGCTACATCAAATGAATTTGGAAGTGTTCTCTCCTCTTCTATAGTTTGGAAGAGATTTTATAGAATTGGTGTTGATTATCTTTAAGAGTTTGTTAAAATTCTCTGGTGAAAGAATCTGGGCCTGGAGATTTCTCTTTGGGGAATTTTTAAATTATGAGTTCAATTTCTTTAATGATTATAAACCTATTCAAATTATCTAGTACCTATTGAGGACCGTGGTAGTTTGTGTTTTTCAAAGAATTGTTCCATTTCAACTAAGTTTTTTAATTTATGGGTGTAGAATTGTTCATAGTATTTTCTTAGTATTCTTTTGATGTCTGCAGGGTCTGTAATGACATTCGCTTTTTTCATTCCTGATGTTGGCAACTGTGTCATCTCTCTTTTTTTTCTTCTTCAGTTTTGCTAGAGGTTTGTCAATCATATTAACCTTTTCAAAGAACCAGTTTATTTCATTGATTTTTTTCTATTGTTTTTGTTTTCTATTTCATTAATTTCTGTTTTTTATTTCCTTCATTCTGCTTGCTTTGGGTTTATTTTGCTCCTCTTTTTCTACTTTCTTGAAGTGGGACCTTATACTACTGATTTGAAACTTTTCCTTTTTTTTTTAACATATGTATTTAGTGCTATAAATTTCCCTTCAGCACTGCTTTAGCTGTGTCCCACAGATTTGGATATGTTGTATTTTAATTTTCGTTCAGTTCAACGTATTTTTTTAATTTCCCTTGAAGCTTTCCCTTTGAATGATGGATTATTTAGGAAATAAAATTCAAAATAGTGGAATTCGAAATTAATATAAAACAATTCTTTTTTTTTAAATTTTATTAATTTTTGGCTGCGTTGGGTCTTTGTTGCTGCGTGCGGGCTTTCTCTAGCTGCGGCGAGTTGGGGCTACTCTTCATTGCGGTGCGCGGGCTTCTCATTGAGGTGGCTTTTCTTGTTGCAGAGCACGGGCTCTAGGCATGTGGGCTTCAGTAGTTGTGGCACGCGGGCTCAGTGGTTGTGGCTCATGGGCTCTAGAGCGCGGGCTCAGTAGTTGTGGCTCACAGGCTTAGTTGCTTCGCGGCATGTGGGATCTTCCCAGACCAGGGATCGAACCTGTGTCCCCTGCATTGGCAGGTGGATTCTTAATGACTGCGCCACCAGGGAAGTCCCTAAGACAGTTCTTTAAAATAGCTTAATGAAAGATCAAATGCATAATAATAAATATAACAAGAATGTATATAATCTATATGAGAAAACTTCACAATGTAGTTGAAAAACCCCAAAGAAAATTTAAACAAATTTAAGGTATGTCACATTCTTAAGTAGATTCAACATCATAAATATGTGAATTCTCTCTAAGTTAATTTATAATTTTAATATGATTTTTTAAAAATACCATCTGATTAAAAAAAAAACTAGAGAATCTGATTTTGTAGTTCATGTGAAAAAAAAAAGCAAAAATAAACAGGAAAATTCTTAAAAATCAAATCAAATAAACTACAGTAATTAAAAGTGTGTGGTACCTGCGTATGAAGAGATAAATAGATGAGTGGAAGAGAAAATCCAGGAATAGACCCAAACACATAAGGGGGTTTAATATATGAAAAAAAAAAAGGCATTTCAAATCAAAGGGTAAAATGTGAATTCTTCAGTACATGGTGTTGGGAAAGCCATCTTATATATTTATAAAGTTATAGTCCTCCCTCCTATGATTTCAAAGTAATTTCCAGATGAATAGAAGATTGAAACATAAATATTAAACTATAGAAATGCTAAAGAAAACATAGGAATACTTAAAAATATTCTTGAAATAAGAGGCCTAAGTATGACAAAAACAATGACAAAGATCTATAACTATGAAAAAACTTTTTTTTGCATGGCAAAACACCATAAATAAAGTCAGGATAAAAATAATGATATGGGCTTCCCTGGTGGCACAGTGGTTGAGAATCTGCCTGCTAATGCAGGGGACACGGGTTTGAGCCCTGGTCTGGGAAGATCCCACATGCCGCAGAGCAACTAGGCCCGTGAGCCACAACTACTGAGCCTGCGCATCTGGAGCCTGTGCTCCGCAGCAAGAGAGGCCGCGATAGTGAGAGGCCCGCGCACCGCAATGAAGAGTGGCTCCCGCTTGCCGCAACTAGAGAAAGCCCTCGCACAGAAACGAAGACCCAACACAGCCAAAAATAAATAAATAATAAATTAATTAATTTAAAAAAATAATAATAATGATATGGACAGTTTGCAGCTCCTCTTATAAATAAAGGGGTAATTTTCCTAAAAAATAAAGAGTTCCTTCAAACTGATAAGAATAAACCAAGTACCCAGTAGAGAACTGGGCGAAGAATACAATAATTCAAAGAAAAGAAAAGTGCTCAACCTCACTATAGTAAGAGAACCACAAAGGGACACCAATTTCTGTGCATCAGATGGTTAAAATTAAAAAATAATAATAACAACAGCATTTTGGAGAAGGAAAACAGGAACTTTTATAAATTGCTGGTGGGAGTTTAAGTTGTGAAAACTTTCATAGAGAACAATTTAGCCACATTCCCTTTGACCTAAGAATTCTGCATCCAAGAATTTATCCTAAAAATAATCTTGCAAATGAGAGAAATCATATTTATCCAAAGATATGTATTGCAGCAATTTTCTACATCCAGGGATTACAAACATCCTAAATGTCTATCAGTAGAGGGTTGAGTAAATTATTATATGTTTATACAATGGAATACTATACAGCTGCTAAAAGTAATAAGGCAGTTGCATATGAACTAATATAGAAAGACATCTAAGAAATTAACTGAAAAAGGCAAGTTAGGAGAAAATTTGTATAGTATGCTATAATTTTTAAAGTGTATTTATGTATGCATGGACATCTCTGGAAGGATACACAAGAGACTGGTAAGAGTGGCTGGTTGGGGAGAGGGGCTCAGTGGGACTAGGAAACTGCAGGACAAGATTGGGAGGGAAATTTACTTATATATACTATACTTCTACTATACACTCTTGTATCTTTTGAGTTTCATATCATGTGAAGGGGTTACCTATTCAAAAAACAAATAAAGTAATTTTTTAAATGTTTAAGTAAGAACCTCAAGCAAGAGACAGAGACAGAGAGAGTTCTTGTTCCCTGAGCTCAGACTAAATATCCAGAGGGAGGGAGCACATGAACCAGGACTCAGGACAAGTTTGACTTTGTACTTCTTCAGAAATAAGCATTTATAGAATCATGGAATTCCAAGGTGAAAAAGTCTTAGAGAGTCCCCAGACCCACTTTTCTTCTGTGGCAGAGGGAAGGACAATCTGAGAATGAACATCTGCTGAGAAGAGATCTGTAGGTACTCTCCAGGCAGACATTAAGATATGAACACCGAGAGAGAGCAGGTGTCTGACCTTCTGGAACCTGACCATGGTCCCCACCCAGCTGGGCCTCAGAGCTGCTCTTCTTGCAGCTTGCAGGGTATCAGGTGTCTTTCTTGATCCCTGATCGTCCCCAGAGCATCAGGTGTCCCTCCTGGAACTTTCCTATCCCTGGGTCAGCTGGAGAGTCTAGACCCTGGGTTTGAAGCTGCACTTCTCATTTAACCCTGAAGTCCTGTGAGTGATGATAGAGGTATCAGGGTAATTGCAACCTCACTCATCTTTGAGGGTTTTCTGTTTCTCTCTCTTGATATCTGTCTATCTATCTTCAAATCACAGTTCTCAGTGGATCCTCACAGCAACCGCATAGGGCAGATCTTATCCCCAATTTTCAAATGAGAGTAAAATATTTATACAAAGATTTGTTTTCCAAGTACTTTTCTCATTGCAGCCCCCCATTAGCCTCACATAGGCAAGGAAAGTTTTATTAATGCTGATATAAAAGATGAGAATATTAAAGAGGCAACTCTGAAATAGTGAGCCTTTGGGCTAAGAACATGTGGGCTTGAATCCTGATTCAAAGGATTCTTTACACTTATTTCCTCCAGGGTAAAGTGGGGATAATAATATCTATATCCTTGGTCACCATATAGGATTGTTGTTAGGATTAAATGACTATGGTTCTAAAGAGTTTCAAGACATGCTAAGATTTCTCATTTCTCAACCTGTTCTATCATTTAAAGTTTATTTTGAAAATGTGTTACAAAGAAGAGAGAATAATATAATGAACCTGATGTATCTATCACTCTCTTCAACAATGATTAGTACAAGGCCAGTCTTGTCTCAGCGATACCTCTACCCACTCCTCCCTCTTTTGCTTTACTGACCAGATTTTAAAATAATAAAGTGTATTCCTAACATCCCTAAAAGATGACTCACGGGTTATTTGGGGTTTTAAAGAATATTATTAGGGATTTATAAGATTTAAATGTTTAAACACATTTGTTATGTTTCAACCTATTGTAGTCATGATGCTTTTTAATGCTCAACTTGACCAGGGACACCTTATGCTGGGTAGCTTCCAAGTCCTTTTCGCGTAACTCTAGTAATCTTTTTTTTTTAACATCTTTATTGGAGTATAGTTGCTTTACAATGTTGTGTTACTTTCTGCTGTATAACAAAGTGAATTAGCTATATGTATACATATATCCCCATATCCCCTCCCTCTTGCATCTCCCTCCCACCCTCCCTATCCCACCCCTCTAGGTGGTCACAAAGCACCGAGCTGATCCCCCTGTGCCATGCAGCTGCTTCCCACTAGCTATCTATTTTACACCTGGTAGTGTATATATGTCAGTGCTACTCTCTCACTACGTCCCAGATTACCCTTCTGCCTCCCTGTGTCCTCAAGTCCATTCTCTACGTCTGCGTCTTTATTCCTCTCCTGTCCCTAGGTTCCCCTAGTCTGAAGTCAGGGAGCCTGATTCCTCCAGCTCTGTTTTTCTTTCTCAAGCTTGCTTTGGCTATTCGGGGTCTTTTGTGTTTCCATACAAATTGTGAAATTTTTTGTTCTAGTTCTGTGAAAAATGCCATTGGTAATTTGATAGGGATTGCATTGAATCTGTACGTTGCTTTGGGTTGTATAATGATTTTCACAATGTTGATTCTTCCAATCCAAGAACGTGGTATATCTCTCCATCTGTTTGTATCGTCTTTAATTTCTTTCATCAGTGTTTTACAGTTTTCTGCATACAGGTCTTTTGTCTCCTTAGGTAGGTTTATCCCTAGGTATTTTATTCTTTTTGTTGCAATGGAAAATAGGAGTGTTTCCTTAATTTTTCTTTCAGATTTTTTATCGTTAGTGTATAGGAATGCAAGAGATTTCTGTGCATTAATTTTGTATCCTGCTACTTTACCAAATTCATTGATTAACTCTACTAGTTTTCTGGTAGCATCTTTAGGATTCTCTATGTATAGTATCATGTCATATACAAACAGTGACAGTTTTACTTCTTTTCCGATTTGGATTCCTTTTATTTCTTTTTCTTCTCTGATTGCTGTGGCTAAAACTTCCAAAACTATGTTAAATAATAGTGGTGAGAGTGGGCAACCTTGCTTGTTCCTGATCTTAGAGGAAATGGTTTCAGTTTTTCACCATTGAGAACAGTGTTGGCTGTGGGTTTGTCATATGTGACCTTTATTATGTTGAGGTAGGTTCCCTCTGTGCCTACCTTCTGGAGAGTTTTTATCATAAATCGGTGTTGAATTTTGTTGAAAGCTTTTTCTGCATCTACTGAGATGATCATATGGTTTTTATCCTTCAATTTGTTAATAGGGTGTATCACATTGATTGATTTGTGTATATTGAAGAATCCTTGCATTCCTGGGATAAACCTCATTTGATTGTGGTGTATGATCCTTTTAATGTGTTGTTGGATTCTGTTTGCTAGTATTTTGTTGAGGATTTTTGCATCTATGTTCATCAGTGATATTGGCCTGTAGTTTTCTTTTTTTGTGACATCTTTGTCTGGTTTTGGTATCAGGGTGATGGTGGCCTCGTAGAATGAGTTTGGGAGTGTTCCTTCCTCTGCTATATTTTGGAAGAGTTTGAGAAGGATAGATGCTAGTTCTTCTCTAAATGTTTGACAGAATTCACCTGTGAAGCCATCTGGTCCTGGACTTTTGTTTGTTGGAAGATTTTTAATCACAGTTTCCATTTCAGTGCTTGTGATTGGTCTGTTTATATTTTCTATTTCTTCCTGGTTCAGTTCGGAAGATTGTGCTCTTCTAAGAATTTGTCCATTTCTTCCAGGTTGTCCATTTTATTGACATATAGTTGCTTGTAGTAATCTCTCATGATCCTTTTTATTTCTGCAGTGTCAGCTATTCTCCTTTTTCGTCTCTAATTCTGTTGATTTGAGTCTTCTCCCTTCTTTTCTTGATGAGTCTGGCTAATGGTTTATCAATTTTGTTTATCTTCTCAAAGAACCAGCTTTTAGTTTTATTGATCTTTGCTATTGTTTCCTTCATTTCTTTTTCATTTATTTCTGATCTGATCTTTATGATTTCTTTCCTTCTGCTAACTTTGGGGGTTTTTTTGTTCTTCTTCTTCTTTCTCTAATTGCTTTAGGTGAAAGGTTAGGTTGTTTATTTGAGATGTTTGTTGTTTCTTGAGGTAGGATTGTATTGCTATAAACTTCCCTCTTAGAACTGCTTTTGCTGCATCCCATAGGTTTTGGGTCATCGTGTTTTCATTGTCATTTGTTTCTAGATATTTTTTGATTTCCTCTTTGATTTCTTCAGTGATCTCTTGGTTATTTAGTAGCATATTGTTTAGCATCCATGTGTTTGTATTTTTTACAGTTTTTTTCCCTGTAATTAATATCTAGTCTCATAGTGTTGTGGTCGGAAAAGATACTTGATACAATTTCAATTTTCTTAAATTTACCAAGGCTTGATTTATGACCCAAGATATGATCTATTCTGGAGAATGTTCCATGAGCACTTGAAAAGAAAGTATATTCTGTTGTTTTTGGATGGAATGTCCTATAAATATCAATTAAGTCCATCTTGTCTAATGTGTCATTTAAAGCTTGTGTTTCCTTATTTATTTTCATTTTGGATGATCTGTCCATTGGTGAAAGTGGGGTGTTAAAGTCCCCCACAATTATTGTGTTACTGTTGATTCCCCCTTTTGTGGCTGTTAGCATTTGCCTTATGTATTGAGGTGCTCCTATGTTGGGTGCATAAATATTTACAATTGTTATATCTTCTTCTTGGATTGATCCCTTGATCACTATGTAATGTCCTTCTTTGTCTCTTATAATAGTCTTTATTTTAAAGCCTGTTTTGTCTGGTATGAGAATTGCTACTCCAGCTTTCTTTTGATTTCCATTTGCGTGGAATATCTTTTTCCATCCTCTCACTTTCAGTCTGTATGTGTCCCTAGGTCTGAAGTGGGTCTCTTGTAGACAGCATATAGATGGGTCTTGTTTTTGTATCCATTCAGCAAGCCTGTGTCTTTTGGTTGGAGCATTTAATCCATTTACATTTAAGGTAATTATCAATATGTATGTTCCTATGACCATTTTCTTAATTGTTTTGGGTTTGTCTTTGTAGGTCTTTTCCTCCTCTTGTGTTTCCTGCCTAGATAAGTTCCTTTAGCATTTGTTGTAAAGCTGGTTTGGTGGTGCTGAATTCTCTTAACTTTTGCTTGTCTGTAAAGGTTTTAATTTCTCCATCGAACCTGAATGAGATCCTTGCTGGGTAGAGTAGTCTTGGTTGTAGGTTTTCCCTTTCATCACCTTAAATATGTCCTGCCACTCCCTTCTGGCTTGCAGAGTTTCTGCTGAAAGATCAGCTGTTAACCTTATGGGGATTCCCTTGTATGTTATTTGTTTCTTTTCCCTTGCTGCTTTTAATATTTTTTCTTTGTATTTAAGTTTTGATAGTTTGATTAATATGTGTCTTGACATGTTTCTCCTTGGATATATCCTGTATGGGACACTCTGCGCTTCGTGGAATTGACTGACTATTTCCTTTCCCATGTTTGGGAAGTTTTCAACTATAATCTCTTCAAATATTTTCTCAGTCCCTTTTTTTCTTCTTCTTCTTCTGAGACCCCTATAATTCGAATGTTGGTGTATTTAATGTTGTCCCAGAGGTCCCTGAGACTGTCCTCAATTCTTTTCATTCTTTTTTCTTTTTTCTGCTCTGCAGTAGTTATTTCCACTATTTTATCTTCCAGGTCACTTATCCATTCTTCTGCCTCAGTTATTCTGCTACTGATTCCTTCTAGAGAATTTTTCATTTCATTTATTGTGTTGTTCATCGTTGTTTGTTTGCTCTTTATTCTTCTAGGTCCTTGTTAAACATTTCTTGTATTTTCTCCATTCTCTTTCCAAGATTTTGGATCATCTTTACTATCATTACTCTGAATTCTTTTTCAGATAGACTGCCTATTTCCTCTTCATTTGTCTGGTCTGGTGGGTTTTTACCTTGCTCCTTCATGTGCTGCATATTTCTCTGTCTTCTCATTTTGTTTAACTTACCGTGTTTGGGGTCTCCTTTTTGCAGGCTGCAGGTTCATAGTTCCCGTTGTTTTTGGTATCTGCCCCCAGTGGGTGAGGTTGGTTCAGTGCCTTGTATAGGCTTCCTGGTGGAGGGGACTTGTGCCTGTGTTCTGGTGGGTGGGGCTGGATCTTGTCTCTCTGGTGGGCAGGGCTGTCCGGTGGTGTGTTTTGGTGTGTCTGTGAACTTCTTATGAGTTTAGGCAGCCTCTCTGCTAATGGGTGGGGTTGTGTTCCTGTCTTACTAGTTGTTTGGCATGGGGCATCCAGCCCTGGAGCTTGCTAGCCATTGGGTGGAGCTGGGTCTTAGCATTGAGACGGAGATCTCTGGGACAGCTTTCGCTGATTGATATTACATGGGGCCGGGTGGTCTCTGGTGGTCCAGTGTCCTGAACTTGGCTTTCCTACCTCAGAGGCTCAGGCCTGACACCAGGCCGGAGCACCAAGAGCCTGTCAGCCACACAGCTCAGAAGAAAAGGGAGGAAAAAAAAAGAAAAAAAATTAAAAAGAAAAATTATTAACATAAAATAATAATAACAGTTTTAAAAGAAAAGAAGAGAGCAACCAAACCAATAAAGAAATCCACCAATGATAACAAGCGCTAAAAACTAAACTAAGATAAACATAAATATCAGAAACGAATCAGTCGCAGACAGCAAACCCCAAGCCTACAGTTGCTCCTAAAGTCCACCGCCTCAATTTTGGGAACATTCATTGTCTCTTCAGATATTGCACAGATGCAGGGTACATCAAGTTGATTGTGGGGTTTAATCCGCTGCTCCTGAGGCTGCACGGAGAAATTTCCCTTTCTCTTCTTTGTTCGCACAGTTCCCAGGGTTCAGCTTTGGTTTGGGCCCCGCCTCTGCATATAGGTCGCCCTCAGGCATCTTTTGGGAAGTCTGAGGTCTTCTGCCAGCGTTCAGTAGGTGTTCTGTAGGAGTTGTTCCACATGGAGATGTATTTTTGATGTATTTGTGGGCAGGAAGGTGATCTCCACGTCTTACTCCTCCGCCACCTTGAAGGTCCCCCCAACTCTAGTAATCTTTGATGCTTTGTTTGCTTTTATGGTGTGACAAGATGTTCTAGGCTCATCTTATACATTTGCTGCTTCAGACCCTTCTCCAAGGAAGCCTGATTTCTTTGGGGGGGATGGTATATAGAGTTCATAATCTGATTGCTAGGGTTACTCATTCCTTCCAGGATGATCCTTGTTTCTAGGCCTTGCTAGGCAGTGTGTGTGTGGATGGATGTAACATAAAACATATGGAGTTCATCCTGATACTCCCAGTTCACAATCAGGACTACAAAATTTTAACCTGATCTCATCAAGCTTACATTTGTATCTTCTTGCAATAGGAAATTCTTGTTTTTCAGTAATATAAATATTATTACACATTTGGTTTATCCCACAATACACATACAAATGTCTCAGAATAACAACAACAATAATAATAACATAGCTTCATCAATAATATGATTATTGAAAACAGTTTAGGATTTTGGTGTCGGGGGAATGGGGCAATTCTTTTTATTCTTAGGGTATATCCCTCCAAGGATTTACAGTCAAATTACTGTGTTTTAATTTCTCTATGTGTAGTTATGCCAACCAGCTGGACATACAGACTCATTTGCTACACTTTCATTTTAGGAATTTCTTTCAAAAATATTGTTCCTTATAATTATGTCAAATATTTACATGTTCCAAAGCAAATCCACAAAACAAGGTATATTCAATATCCCTGTTCCCTCCACCTCATTCCTCCCCCTCCCTATAAGTCCTTTGAATTTTATTTTATGCTTTATCCTTTTATTGTCTTTTCAGAATATAAGCAAATACATATATATCTTTGCATTCATTCTCCCTTTCTTAAATAAATGGTAGCATATTAAGCACACTTTTTCCTGTCGTGTTTTTTTTCACTTGACAATAATCCTGTAGGTCACAACTTGGGCATCATATAAGATATATTTCAAAAAGATTCCTAGAACTGAGGCTACTGGGACAAAGAGGAAATGCATACTTATTTTGATAGATATTGCCACATTCCCCTCTACAAAGGTGGATGTGACTATTTTCTGCAGACACGTTTTAATGTTAAAGCAAATGATTAAGTGAGATATGTTATCTGTAGTGAGAAAGGCTAAATGATTGCCCCAAAGGACCAGACCTGGGACTTGAACCCTTGAAATGCCAACTAATGGTCTAGTGGTCTGACCCACTGTCCTGTACCTTCTCCCCATTTAACAGATGAAGAAAATGAGTCACATGTAGGGACGTGATCCATGCAAAATGATAAAACAAGCTAGGACCTAAAACCTATGTCTCCTAACACTAAAATTAGATCTCCTTTTTTTTTTTTTTTTTTTTTTTTAGAGATTTTTTTAATTTTTTTATTTATTTATTTTTATTTTTGGCTGTGTTGGGTTTTCGTCTCCGTGCGAGGGCCTTCTCCAGCTGCGGCAAGCAGGGGCCACTCTTCATCGCGGTGCGCGGGCCTCTCACCATCGCGGCCTCTCCCGCTGCAGAGCACAGGCTCCAGACGCGCAGGCTCAGTAGCTGTGGCTCACGGGCCCAGCTGCTCCGCGGCATGTGGGATCCTCCCAGGCCAGGGCTCGAACCCATGTCCCCTGCATTAGCAGGCAGACGCTCAACCACTGCGCCACCAGGGAAGCCCTAGATCTCCTTTTAATGGGTAATTTATTTATGGTGAACTTGGTTTGATTATCTGTAGATGGGGAAGAAAAACATAATAGTTCTCCTAAGTAAAAAAATTAATGAGATAATTATGGGTAAATTCTCCCTTGGGTGTAGGAGAGATTCTTTGAGAAATGGCTTAACTCCTTCAGGTGACTAGGGATTCAGCAATTCGATGATGATGTCAGGCCACAATAATGATCTTATGAAGAGAGAGATGATCCTCCCTTCCCAAAGTCCAGCATGCTTAGGCACCTTGCAGAATCTGTCCCATTTCTTGCAGAGTGCTTTGAATTTCTGTGAACAAAGATGCTGTTATGCTATGTAAAACTGTCCAAATGGGTGTGGACAAAGATGTAATTTCCCAGTGAATGAACAAGCTGCAAAGCACAAAGCCTTTTCTTTTCCTTTCCTAAAGTGACCCTGGGGTTCTTCTTTGTGCTTGCTTTGTGACAGGTTGATTGACTTATGTGCAATTTGGGACGCTGGAGTGTTCCTTCCCGCTGCAGACTGGAAAGGAGCCCCCTCTGGTGTTACAGGAAGGAGGCTGAATGAGGCAGAGACGGTGAGTGGGGCTTGGGCCTGGGCCTGGGCCCCGTGTCTCAGGGGTAGGGTGGGAAGAAATTCTCACCTCCTGCCCCTTCTCTTTGATGAGAGATGTTTCAGGCCCCGGAATTTTCTGAGGGGACATCTCCTTCCTTCTCCCCAGAGTTGGCCACAGAGCCAGACCTCAAGGCCTTCCTAGGCCAGGAGGCTGACTTTGGGGAAGCATTTGTTCCTTTTTCTCCAGCAGATGCAGTGAGCCGGCATTAGCCCTGCCATTGTCCCAACTGTTCACTTCAGTTGAAAAATTGGGAAACAGCTGTGTTTGTGGCCCTCACTCCCCCTTAGCCTGGCCTCTACAACCTGGGAGCCTCCTGAGTGACAGCCCCAGCATATGGGGGGCAGTCTGAGAACCCCTCCTCTGGGAGGAGCAGTGGGCCCTGGCAGATGGACAGCTGTCCAGGGCGCCGTAAACAGCTGAAGCTGACATCACTGAAGCCACACCCTGTGTCCAGGGTCTGCATTGTTCCATTCTGGGGTAAAATTTCCTGCTGCTCCCAGCAACTCCTGTCTTAGTCTCAAGGCAGGGATGGCAGGGGAGTACATGCAAGAAATAAGGGCTACAAATTTAACCAAGGAGTAATTGGCATTGAATCACAGGCTAGCAGCCTGGAGGCTTCTGGGCTGGCGGAGTCTGGCCTGGAGGCCTGAACAGAGAAAGGTTTCCCTGTTCTTGAGTGTGGGCATCTCAGCCTCATTGCTCCAACTCCCTTTTCAGATGGCTTCTGTTCTCCCAGAAAGAGTTGGAGATTTGGGCTGGGAGGATGCAGGCAGGGAGGGAGTTGAAAGGTAGGAACAGAATACGCTGATGACATGGATTCTGGCTGTCCTTGCTTTGTGACTGTAGGAAAGTTTCGAACCACTCTAGGTTTATACAGTGGGGATAATAATGGACATCTTGTTGTAAAGATTAAACATATAAAGAGCCCTGCACTGTGCCTGGCTTATACTAGGTATTCAGTAAATGAAATTATTTGTCATATCAACAGTGGCTCAGATATACTTGTTTTATGAAGGTAGTTTCTGTGTGGGTTCTCTTAGGTCTACGACTTGCCTTAGAACAGTGTCAGGTTTCAGGGACCACCAGGGAAATCCATCTGACCACAGGACTTTTTCACCTGTTACTAAGTATTGAACTTTAACATACTGGCAGTAGCAGGGGGGACACCATTTTTTTGGTTTGTATTTGGAGGACTCTGATTGCAAAAACAGTGTACAGTTTATTATAATGGGCCTGTAAATATATGCAAAACAGCACGGGAACAGATCCCCAGGTTTGTGCCAGAATCAGGGGTTAGTCCAGCTTTGTGGTCACTGTGGCCCCTCTCTTGGCACTTTTTCATGAACCCTCCCTACTTTCTATCTCTGCGCCCCCTCCTAAGGCCCTTCCACACTCCTCCCTGGTCACACATACTCTGGGTTGCCTAACCAGATCCCTGCCTAAGGAACCTGGGAGCCCCCCACCACCTTCTCTGATGATAGCAGTGTCACTACCCAGCAGCACATCTGACTGGCAGCCAAAGTCACACCCTGCTGCCTCCTGCCTGATGCAGAGCAAACCTATTCTAGCTTGCCCCTCTGGACACTTCCAGTCTAATCCACGAGCCCTAAAATTGGAACCTAATATTGGTTCACTATATTTTTACAGTGCATTCATTTACATTAGTTGTGTCATTTGACTTTCACGACAATTCTGTGATGTGGGCAAGGCTGGCGTCATCATTCGCATTTGATTGATGAATACAATGAGGCTCAAGAAGTTACTTCTCCAACGTTCACAAAACGAACAGCAACAGAACTCATATTAGAACTCAGATGTTCCCTGGTGGCGCAGTGGTTAAGAATCCGCCTGCCAATGCAGAAGACACGGGTTCAAGCCCTGGTCCAGGAAGGTCCCACGTGCCGCGGAGCAGCTAAGCCCGTGCACCACAACTACTGAGCCTGCGCTCCAGAGCCCACGAGCCACAACTACTGAGACTATGTGCTACAACTACTGAAGCCTGAGCACCTAGAGCCCGTGCTCCGCAACAACAGAAGCCACCGCAATAAGAAGCCCGTGCACCACGACGAAGAGTAGCCCCGGCTCGCCGCCACTAGAGAAAGCCCTCACACAGCAACAAAGACCCAACACAGCCAAAAATAAATAAAATAAATAAATTTTTTTAAAAAGGGAAGAACTCAGATGTCCTGAATTGTGGGCCGTTTTTCTTGCTGGGGCGCCACACTGCCTCCTCCAATCTGAGGCACCCACACTTCAGGAAGTGTCAAAGGATCAGAGGACCTTCAGACACACAGGGAAACTTGTAACAAAAGAAGAAAAGAGCGCACACATATGGCCACCTGAGGACCACTCAGCTCTGGGGGGGCGCTGAGGCGGTTCTTTAGAGGTGGTAACAGCCATCTTTGCCAGAATCAGCACTGGAGGACTCCCCAGCCGCCAGCGCCGTGCATTTTCCATTTAATCCTCCTCACAGGAACCCTATGAAATAGGGCCCATTGTTACCCACATTTTACTGGTGACAGAAATACAGAAAGGTGGAGGAACATGCTCAGAGCCCCACAGCTGAGAAAGCGGCAGCACCTGAATTCGAATCCCAGCTGTTCTCCAGCTCTGGGACCCACACGGTTGACCATTTGGGCTTGGGGTTGCAGGGTGTTTTCAGGGTGGTGTGGGGCTGCAGAGATGTTTCTGAGCAAGCCTCCGGCCAGGTTCCAGGTGAGAGTCTGATTTTGTCTGTCCACTTGGGAAGCCTCAGAGGAGCGAGTCCTCTGTTTCTCTGTCCTCCTTCCCTCTGGCTCTTCTCCTTTTGTTCTGGGCCACTGCCATCTGGAGCGGCCCCAGGCATCTGCTCCCCAGCACGGGTCTCCTCCCTCCCTCCTCCTCCTGCAGCCCCAGCGTGAGGCACCTTCCCACACAGACTACTCTCTCCCATCCCGTCTCTCCCCTGCCCCAGTGCTTCAGCCCCTGGGCCTCGCCAGGCACTCAGAGCAGACACCTGCCCTTTGATGCAAGGCAGAAGAACCACCCAGCTCCCCCAGGCCTTCAGTTTCTCAAATGGAGTCATTTGGTTAATGGCACTTACACTCCTCAGCCCCTCTGCCTGTTGGCGAGAAGCTGGGCCTTCTCTCTCCAGAAACATTACAACAGGCTGCTGTGGCCAACGTGGGCTCAGGACACACCGCTGTGGGATGATCGGGGAAGGGCCGTGGAACTGCATTAGGAGCTGTTTTGCCTCCGCACTCCCTGCCCCAGGACCAGTTCCGGGCCCCTGAGGCAGCATCCGTGCTTAGCCACCTTCTCCTGGGCGCTGAGACCTGCAGAGCTAGGTGTGGAGCCAGAGCTGGCAGCAGTGAGAGCTATTCCCCTCAGTAGCGTGTGCTATCTACCTTGTTTCTGCGGAGGTGATGCAATCGCTTCTACACCCCTCTCGGCCTACCTTGCTGCCCTACTAAACCCACCTTTTTACTGGAGGCTGGGCTGTTGGGTTTGAGACAGCATGTCACCCTGTGAGTTTCCGTTTCTAATGGGAGGATTGTAGACTAGCAAAGGGAGGCCCTTCTACAAGCAGGTGTATGTGCTCACTCAGGGCATTAACACCAAGCTTTTCCCTACACCGCTGGAGCCAATGGTGTCTTCGGCGTGAGCATAATAGCCAGCACTTTGCCCCAGACTTCTAGACAAATGGTGCATCTTATAATGCAGGAAACAACCTTCCCCTGTCTGTTCCACCTCCCCTCCACGCGCCTGTATTTTCACATCTCCTCCAGCCTGTAGAAGCCTGCCAGGATGGCAGTTGGATCCAGACCGATGTCTGTGTTGGATGTGAATGCAGAGGGCTGGAGAGAGAGGAAGAACAGATGCTGCTCTCTCCTGCTGTCTTAGTCCTTTCCTCCCTGTGCCTCCTTATCATGTCAGACAGGAATCTTAAAAATGCAACCGGGGTTGTGCAATCCTTGGAATATCAGCAGCGAGACCAATATTGACAGCAGGATGGAAGCCTCAGAAGAACTGACCTGGCTCCGTTGAGGTTGACTCCAGTCTGGTGCAGTTGATGTCATAGGTCATGGACCACTGGTGGAAGAAGCTGGCATGAACAAGGGCAGGATTGGAGCCGTGCAGGGTGGTCTCCAGGAGTTTGAAGCACTTTGGTTAAGGAGGCCAGGGTAAAGGCAGGAGAGAGGGCAGCACGGGGCTGCTTTGGCTGGTCTGGAATCTTGCAGGAACCTCCCTTCTCTCTGGTCCACAGTAGACAACACTTGTGCAGATAACCGTATGTTGGTTCTAAGAGTGAATAATAACTCCTTGGCCACAAAGCTAACATATGGTTATTAGCACAGGCATTGTGTATTTTGTACATCTACAAAATAGATCTGTAGGTTGGGAAGTCCAGCTTGTCCAAAGTCATGTAGCAAAACATTGCACCAGCTGTAACTTGTGGGGAAGGGAAAATGACCAATAGTTTTTGAATGCCTAGTTTGGGCCAGGCCTTGTGTTAGATGCTATACATAAACATTAACCCATTAATTCATTTTAAATGAATTAAATCAACTCAGTTAATAATCATCACAATAATCTTATAATAAGTAAGTGTATTATCCCATTCAAAGACAAGAAAACTGAGGCTCTAAGAGAGAGAGTAAACAAATTGCTGAAGACCACGCAGCAGGTAAATGGCTGAGGTGGGATTGAAACTCAGGTGTGTGGCTCGCAAGTCCATGCCCCTTCCATGTGCCAGAGGGATTATACTACATCACTTACTCTTGAAGCTGCATCTCAGAATCCATGTCTGGGGTGTTTCCCCTGGTCTGCATCTTCCTAGCTAGCCCCGTTCTGCTTTGAGCTGGCGCTCGCTTCTATGAAGAACACAGGAAAAAGGTAGAAGCCACTGCCCTCACCCTCAAGAAGCTCACAGTCCGGTTAAGGGGCTGGAGGTCATCTCTCTTGCCCTCATCCCAAGCTTCTTCAATAGTCCTGCCTCCCCGCCCCTTTTTTTTTCCTGCTTGAGCTCATCCTATGGTTTTCAAATGGCTTTAGAACCCTGGTCTGTTGAAACTAGGCTTGGAATCCCACAAATCGAGGGTGGAGTAAGCAGCTTAACGTGAGTGACATTTGAGCAGATGGGTCCAGATGGTAGCTCTTCAGATGGACAGAGGTCCAGGCTCCAAATGGACACCCCACTCAGGGAGCCTGAGAATGCATTGGTCAGTGACTAGAATGAGGAGCTGGGGTTTGAAAGAAAGGTGGCTAGGGGTTTGTACAGCTATCACCCTTTAGGAAAGCTGCCAAGACAGAGATTGAGGTTTCGGGCTGTTCTTTCTGCAGCATTCCCTTTGTACAGCATTTTGCAATTTACTGTGGAGACAGGGACAAGACAAACAGTGTCTTGTTCTGGGTGGCATCCAGGAACTTAGCCCTAGGTCTTTTTTTAAAAATCAATATTCAATATATTAAAGTTAGGAATCCTCAAACCTAATTTTTCTTAAACTTTTCATTTCAACTGACAAATTTTACAATTCTCTTCATAAATCCCATAAATTTTAACAATCACTTGTTTGATTCCATTAATAAACTTAGTTAAGTTCCTTTGAACATTTGAAACTGCATTTATAAATTTAATCATTCATTTCCCTTTTTGAAGTATCACAATTTTCTAACAAAGTCTTCCAAGTTCTTATGTAATTAATTCTTTTTTCTCATTGATATTTTAAATAACAGCTTTATTGAGATAAAATTCACATACCATACAATTCACCTATATAAAGTATACAACTTGTTAATCAACTATACTTCAATAAAAAATAAATTTGAAAAAAAATTAAGTATACAATGCACTGATTTTTAATATATTCACCAAGTTGGGCACCAATCACCATAATTAATTTTAGAACATTTTAATTACCTTCCACTTCCACCAAAAAAACCCATACCCATTATCAGTCACTCCTCTTCCCACCCCTGACCCTGGTCTTCCTCTAGCCTTAGGCAATCACTAATCTATTTCCCACTTCTGTAGATTTGCCTATTCCAGACATTTTGTATAAACGGAATGATACAATGTGTGGTCTTTTGTGTCTGGCTTCTTTTACTTAGCATGATGTTTTCAAGGTTCATCCGTGTTGTAGCATGTGTCCATATGTCATTCCTTTTTTATGGCTGAATAATATTCCTTTATATATAGATATACCACATTTTACTTATCCATCATCAGTTGATGGACATTTAGGTAGTTTCAACTTTTTGGCTATGATCAGTTATGCTACTGTGAACATTCATGTTTAAGTTCTGATGTGGACATACATTTTTAGTTCTCTTTGGTATATACCCAGGAGTGGATTGCTGGGTCATGTGGTAATTCTGTGTTTCATGTTTTGAGGAACCCTAGGTCTTCTCATACTAAATTTAAGCTTCCCTTTCAGGCCTTCTACCTTCAGTCTCTACCTTCTCTCCCACTCAGATCCCTCCTTCTTACCCCTCCCAAATATTGGGCTGTACCCTTGGACACATAGGATTATGTCCATAGGATTATGATTACTTCCCCCTCCAGCCTTCCTCAGAGCCATTTCCCTTTACTAACAGGCCCAGGGGAGCCGGGTCTGCTATCCTGGGTGTCTTCTCCCCGACTTGGAGGGGGATGGAGAGCTTCACAGCCCTCTCTCTTCTCCCTCCAGCTGTGAAGAAGATGTGTGTCTAATTGCTGTGAAACTTTCTCCCTGAGGGTAGAAAACAGGGAGATGAGTGTGAAGTTGGTTCTTAAGTTGTAGAGAGGTGGGGGCTCTTCTTCTCCTTCTTGTAGGTGGCAGAATTTCTCCCCCCACCGAGGGAAGATTGTTTCCTGTGTCTTTAGCTGATGTCTCCAAGGTGGAGGCTGTCTGCATACCCTACATGTTAACTTTTGTTCCCTTTGCAATTTTCTTTACCTGCTAATCTCTATAAGAAAACTGGTCAGAGCTCAGTTAACCCCAAGCAGGGGCAGTGAGTAGAGCTGGCATAAGGGAAATTCACAGATATCCACAAACCTTTTTGAAGGCAGCCCCTACACAGCGTGTCACATCAGCTAACAGGCAGCTATACTGACTACATTTGAGAGTCTTTTCCATTCCATGTATGTTTCCCAGTCCTGCCTCTTGGAGGATGAACGAATAAGCAATAATAATGAGGAGAAAATGCACAGCCCCAAAGAACCTCAGAAAGCTGGCTTGGCTGGATTATAGCACCAGCGATATCCCTCCCAGCGCGCCCAGCAACTGCCGGCCTGTGCGGTCGGCTGTCCAGGGCTGGGCTGTGGACCCAGCTGCCTGTATACTTTGGGCTGTCTTGCTATGCCAGGCTAAGATGTGTCAGGCTCCAGTTGGCCTGGGGTCAAAGAAACAGGATAAGGCAGCAACCCCACTTCTTCCATATATCGTGTTGTATGTACAAGGGTGTTCATTGTAGCATTGTGGTGATGGAGAAAAAATAAAGAAAAATAATCTAAAGGTCCACTATAAGCAGATGGTTAAAAGATTTGTTGTAGATCCACACAAATCAGTTATGAAAAAGTATGCAGCAGGTCTCTTATGTCCAAGCTCTGTTGACTTAGTGTCTCAACCGGCTCTGCCCCCGCAGTGAGGTGCCTGCACCTTTCCCCCTAGAAGGGGGGCACTTTCCTGGTGGGCGCAGCCTTCGTGTGGAGCCTGGCTGCCTGGTGACTTTTGCACACCAAGGTGCCCTGCAAGTGCTTTGTGCCCCAGAGAGCCTGGAGTGAACTCGAGAAATTCACTAGATATTTATGGTGGGCACCTCGAGGAAAAGGTCCCTTCCCCCTTTCTTCTTTCCCGACCCCTCCTTCCCTCACCCCCAACTTAATAAATAGCCAAGTGGTTCAGGTTTCAACCTATAGATTAGGTCTGGGTGTTGAGCAGGAAACAGCTGTTTTCAGCCAGATCCTTAATCCTAAACCCAGGTGTCCCCCTCCACCCCCTCCCGGCGGGAATCAGGGCCACCTGATACTGTTGTTCCCCCACCCTGCACTCCTGCTGAGACCCTGTTGGCCTCTGTGAACTTAGCCCAGGCAGGGAGAGGAGGGGCCAGACCTGCTGGTGCCCCTGCCACCAAGCAGAACCCTATCAATGGTTAAACACACAGCCCCTCACTCCTCCCAGATCTCTCCCCCTGACCACGCAAGGGAGCCAAGCATGAAACACAGCCACCGAGCAGATGGAGACCACCCCCCTCCAACCCTGAGAAGGAAGGAGCGGGGAGGGGGCTTGAATCCCATAACAAGGTGTCTTTAGCTGTTGGAAAATCCTAGAAGACAACTGGTTCAACCCCACACAGGGAGGAAGCAGGGTCTCCCCTCCTGGGCAGGGGGAGAGGCAGATCTAGAAGCAGGCTGGTGAGTGCTTTCTTAGGCTGTCAAGTCCTTGGGCCCGGGAGGGTTCGGTGTAGTTACAGCCCCATAAAGGGGAGGTGGGAGGATTGCGCGGGCAGAGAGACTTTGTAAAGATGCTGAGACTGCGGTCATTCCGTGGGCGGTGAAGGGGAGATGTGAGATATCAAGCTTCCGTGGGGCTTTCTCAAGAGGAAGGCAGGGAGCTCTCCCTGCGGCTTCCCCGTCTTGTCTCGTCCTCTTCCAGAGACCCCTCTATCCTCCTTCTCCCTGCTTGGTGCTCTGTCTCTTTGGGACAGGCTGATGATTAATAGGGGGCATTTCCAGTTTCCTAGGAAACCCCTCTGGCCTTCAGATGCCTGTGAGTGGAGGCAGTGAGTGGGCTCGGGTCACCATCTGTTGCATGGTTCCTTCCTTGGCATGAGAGATGGAAGGGAGGAGGAGAACTGAGGTAGGAGGGGAAGCAGGGAGGAGGGTCCTCCACAGTGCCCAGGGCAACCCTCTGCTGAAGGTGACCTCAGAACCAGGGCAGCTAAGCGGAAGCCCTCGGGATGAGGACGCGGGGAGGCTGGGAACGGAGGTGATGGCCGTTCTGGGGTTAGTGCCTGGAGCGGCTGAATCCCAAGATTCTGAGAGTCTGTCTGTGGGATGGAGAAAGCAGGGTGGCCTGACTGCGATCAGACAGAAGCCCTGAGAGGGAGTGGGGGAGGATTTCAGGAAAAAAAGGAGATGAGTGTGTCTGCTGAGCAGGGACAGGATCTATCTACTTCATGGGATGCTTAATAGATATTATTATTAGGTTATTTCTGTTATTTTTATTACTCAGGCTTATACTGTAACAACAGTTTTTATCATGTGTGATTTAATCAAGGGTTTATAATATACTAATTCATTGGTGGGATGCATATCTCTCAGTAATAGGAAGTATCTGATAAGATGGCTGTTCACTCGCCCCACGAATATTTATTGTACTGTCTCACTACAAAGGGAGACAAAACACGGACTCTGACCTCAAGAAGTTCAGAGTCTGATGCAGGAGATGGATGTTGGAGCAACTATTCCCACAGGCAGGAGGAAATGACCCCTGGAACAGAGTGTGCTGGGGAGCACAGGGGAAATTGCAGCCCACTTTCAGTGGGAAAGTAGGGTCAGCATCGCGGAGAGGTTGCCACTGAGGGCCTTGTAGAGAGGTAAGGGGATAGCACTTCCAGCCTATGCATAGTGTGGCCAAAGGTCCAGAAAGCTCCTGGCCGGTCTGGGGAGTGGTGCGAGGTCTGGGCTGGACCTGCGGGAGAGGAGGCTGAGTGGGGCGGGAGTCCAGTCACAGGGGCTTGCATGGTGCACAGAGAGTGTAGATTTTGTCTCTTAGGCCAGTTCCTCGACTGTTTTTTCTGCCAAAACAAACGTGATAGAGGACACACACTGGCTCTTTCTCTGTTCTTCGAGAAAGAAAACAGAAAGTGAGGGAAAATGTGATTATTATAGCAGTAACCTGAGCCACTCAGATTTATATTTATGTATACATCATTTACAACTGTTCTTGGTTTGTACTGGGAACAGATTACTTGAGAAATTCCTTATATCCTAGTCCTGAGTTCCAGCTAAGAGGGCCTGCCTGCCTGTCTACAAGGAACCCCCCGGCCCAGTCTGGAATACTTCTGAGCTCTTTTCAGACCTCACACACACGGCCCTTCCTCACTTATTTTGATGTGCCTCTGTCTCCTCTTTTGTTTCAGCTCCTCTCTCTGATTTCTGAACAGGTTGCTTCTGGGCACCTATAGTAATAAACCCTGCTGCGTGTTTGTTTGTTTTTTTTAATCTAATGCAGAATGGCTGAGTTTTGCGTTGGCTCTGTTGGGCTTTTATTATCTCTCTGTTCCCCCACAATATCCTGTGGCAGTGATGTGTGAGTGTATTCCTTAGTTGGTTCTTGTAGTACTATTCTAGTCATTCCATTAGTTTACTCTAGGAGCTAGCTGCTGGCACGTGGCCTCATAGTACTAATCTGTTGGTGTGCGTATCCCCAGGCAGTAATTCGGGAGCACAGCCTCAGACTACCTGCAGAGCTGTTTTGTTCACGACCCTGGGCATTTCTAACTGAACTTGGTTCCAAGCTCATGATCTCCCTGAGCCCCAACCACTTCCAGACTTTTCCCCTTTCTTTATTCTTGATGCCAGTTATGTGTCATCCTAATCCAGTTTCCCAACCTAGAAACTTTGATGCCATCCTCCTTCTCGCCATCCACTACCAGTCGGTCATCAGATTCTAACCCTGTTGAATCAAACCCAGAGACCATCCTCAAATCTCAGGGAGGCCTTGGAGGCCATCAAGCCATTCATCTGTCACACACACAGTCTCTTTCACACCTGCCCAGGGGCACCTGTGGAATCTGGAATCTAGGAGAAGGCAGGTGGAGTGACGGGGAGAGAAGTGGTCGAGAAACCTCACCCCTGGGCTTCGCTTCCAGAGCAGGAAGATGATTTAGGGCAGAGAGTGGCCTGTGGCTAAGCCCCAGACCAGCCAGCAGATGGACAGAACGATGGGCAGATCACAGGCCCTCTCTAGGACTTAGGCTTACCTGATAAAGGTCTGTGTGTAGTGGAGTCACTTGAACAGTGAGACAGCTTCCATCTGTACTGTGCTTCACATTCCTATGCATTATTCATGTGATTCTCACAATGAGCATTTGCAGCAGGCAAAGCGGGAATATTTATTTCCATTTTTGAGATTTTTAAAAAGGCTTAGAAAACAAGTAATTAACAAAAGAGAAGTGGCAGGACTGAGAGCTTTGCTTGGATCTTCCTTGCCATAAATATTTCCTGCCAGGGACCGTGCCAGACACTAGGGACACAAAAATGATCAGGGCATTGTCTGAGCCTCACGAATTCCACAAAGAGGGGAGACAGGGTAAGCCAGTGGTGAGCAACCTACAGCCCTCAGGCCAATCCCAGCCCACTGCCTGTTTTGTAAATAAAGTTTTATTGGAACATAGTCATGCCCATCCGCTCACTTATTGTCTATGGCAGCCCTCACACTGTAATAGTAAAGTTCAGTACTTGTGACAGAGACCGTCTGTCTTACAAAGCCTAAAATATTTACTGTCTAGACATTTACAGAAAAGGTCTCCAACCCTTACTTTAATCACATAGTTTTGCCAGTGTGCTGAGGGCCTCAGAGAGGCGGGTTTAAGCTACAGTAGAGATGAGATGGACTCTCAGCTCTGCTTGGGGGTGGGGGGCACAGGCGAAGCACAAGGAATTCTTCACTGAGCAGTGAGGTCTTGAAGACTGAGTAGGAATTAATCACATGACAAGGAGGGAAGGCCTTTCCAGGCACAGGGGATGGCACGGGTCAAGTATGGAGGTTGTAAACGGTGTGGTATGCTTAGAAACTGACACAGCATTCAGTAAGGAAGCATTTAGGGTTTGGGTGGGCTTGGAGAGGCCTCCAGGAACCTGATTTCAAAGAGCCTGGTATGCTACGCTTGGGGGTTTGGATTTGATCTTATAGATTGATGGGGAGAAATGGAAAGGTTTGCAGCAGAGCACTGACATGATCAGGTGGGGTTTTAGAAAAGTCACTGTAATAGCAACACGGAGAATGGATTGGAAGGAGACCAATTGGGAGGTTATTGCAGTGGTTCATGAGACATGATATTTATCAGAGGTAAGCAGGTGGGAACATGCAGAAGGGAGGGGGAATGAGAGACACCAGGAAGGAGACAGTCCAAGGGCCTTGGTGCCTGGATGTGAGATGTGAGAAGAGGTGGGATTTAAGGGTGATTCCAGGTGTCTAGCTTGGTGACTTAGGTGGGTACCACCAACAAAGACAGGGAATAGAGATGGAGGGTCAGGACCCTGATGGAGACACTGAGGACATCAGGCAGAAGAGGATCCAGCAGTGTGATCAGTGCCGCTGTGGAGGTTAGAAGGGACAGAGAGAAAACGAGGCCCCGGGGTGGTTTTTCAGAGGCCAAGGAGGAAAGGATGTTAGGACGGATGGCTGGGGTGGTTAACAAGTGTTAGTGCCTCCAGGAGGTCTGGCAAGATGAGACTGAGAACACTGGTTTTGGCCATCAGGAGGCCAATGGGAGGTCCAGACAGGAGAGTTCCAGGATGTCGTTGGATGAGGAGTGAATGGGAATGAAATAAGTAAAGGCAGAAGCCATTGACCACTGTTGAAAAAAAAAAAAAAAAACTTTCATGAGAAGAAATGGAAGAAAAAACTTCAGGTACATATAGGGAGGCTGTGAGAGACAGAGAATAATGTTATGGTTTCGTTATGAGAGAAACTCATGAAGATATTTCTCTGCTAAGGCAGGGAGCAAGTTGAGAAGAGTTTGGAAATTCAGGAGAGAGCAGATAGTTTTGGGTTTTTTTTTTTCCAATTTATTTATTTATTTTAAGATGGGAAAAAAAGCACTGATTATGACACCCTCCTGTGTCCCTCTTCACACACCCCATTAGCACGGGAGGGTTTGGTGGGGGGGGAGGGTGCTTTATCTCCTTCGTTTCCAGCACAGTACACACTTTGGCTACATTTTAAGGGCCTCAGGAGACAGAAATGCCCTGAGTTTTCTTTCTTTTTTTTTTTAATATCTTTATTGGAGTATAATTGCTTTACAATGTTGTGTTAGTTTCTGCTATATAACAAAGTGAATCAGCTATACGTATACATATATCCCCATATCCCCTCCCTCTTGAGCCTCCCTCCCACCCTCCCTATCCCACCCCTCTAGGTCGTCACAAAGCATCGAGCTGATCTCCCTGTGCAATGCAGCAGCTTCCCACTAGCTAACCAATTGAGAGCAGAGGGTTGGGGCCAGGTCCAGGCAGAGGCAGGCAGGTAGGTGGAGGGAGGAATGCTTTTTTAATACAGAAAGTGGAGGTCACGGGAAGCGTATGTGTTCAACCAACATACTAGGGACATTTCTGATTCTGATAGCACTGTCATTTCCAAGTGATAGAAAACTCAACTCCAGATGGCTTAAAAATTCAAGAGAATTTTTAATATAAACACACAAGTAATTTAAAATCCCCAAGTAGGGCTTGCTTCAGGAAATGCTCAATCAGTGACTCAGTGACGCGAAGGATCAGGTCTTCCTGTGTCTTCTCTCTGCCTTCTGCAGTGTTGGAGTATCCTCACATTATGCTTGGAGACCACCCTACTCCCACTCACTGAAGCTCCATCCTCTCCCCTTAGGGGGGTTCCTCACTGGATCTCTTTCAGAAGAGAGGGGGAAACTTGTCTTTCCCAGAGCTTTTAGCAGAAGTCTACGTGAAGCACACTGCCTCTGGCTGGATGAAGTATCCTTTCCTAAACCAACCATAGTGGTGAGGGGTAGGGAATGCTAATTTTCTTATACTAATCACAAGCCAACCCTGGAATTGGGGTAGGATCATTCTGAGAAAGAGGCAGAGATAAATTTGCTGAAGAAAAATGTGGGAACTATTATGGACAGAATCGTGTCCCCCCGCAAAATTCATATGTTGAAGGTCTACCCACAATGTGACTCTATTTGGAGACTGAGCCTTTAAAGAAGTAATTAAGGTTAAATGATGTCATTACGGTGGACCCTAATCCAATAGGGTTGGTGTCCTTATAAGAAGAGGAAGAAACACCAGAGGTGCCTTTGCACAGAGGAAAGGCCATGTGAGGACACTGCAAGAAGGCAGCCATCTGGAAGCCAAGGAGAGAGACCTTAGGAGAAACCAACCCTGCCAGCACCTTGATCTTGGACTGCCAGCTTCCAAAACTGTGAGACAGTGAATTTCCAGTCTGTGGTATTTTGTAATGGCAGTGCTAGCTGATGAACACAGGTACAGGAGGAGGAGAGCAAGGATGCTGGATAAACATCCAGTAAATGCCCACTAGGTTCTCTGTGTGCTTGACAGCCTCAAGGAATTCACTGGGGAGACAACAATCTACACCAAAGACCTAGCACTCATTACAGCGAGTATATCCCAGAATTCTCTGGGAGCAAGGAGGATGAGGACTGCATCCAGCCTTGGTGGGATAGGGTGTTCCGGGGAAACCAAGGAAGGCTTCCCAGAGGTGGTGTCACCTGCACTGAGCCTGAAAGATAACAGAAAGTTGGGTGAAAGAGCAGAAAAGGCAGACTAGGAAAAGAGAGTAACTTATGTAAAGTTAGTGTGAAAATAAATGCCACCCAAATGAGAACAAGCAGAGGCTATTTATTTGGAGTGAGCTATAGCAAGGGAGTCAGCCACCATCACTTGCTTTGGCAGAGACTTAAAGGCAGAGAGGGGAGAGGACAGGTTTTTAGTGAAAGAAAGGGAAGGCTTCCTGTATGCTCGGACTGACATGGGCACCTGGAGGCGGGCTAAGTAGAAGCAGGCATCCTATGTGATTGGTCTGAGAAGCATATTTGTCTTTCCCTGGTTGGTCTTGAGTTGGAAATACTGGTAAAAAATATCTGAAAGCCTGTAGTCACTGCCCGAGTCCTGACCACTCTGGGCTGTCTGCTGCAGAGGCTGTGGGCCAGGCTCCTGCTGTTGTAGATGGTGTGGCCGTCGTCTGTGCGGTCCTCTTTCGGTGGGTGAGCGAGCAAGGACTATTCATGGAACTAGGAATAATTCAGTATAACTGGGGGTGAGTGGAGGAGCGGGGGATGAGACTGGGCAGGTATGCAAGGGCCTGATCAGGGAGGGCTTTCGAAGCACGTTTTATTTCAAGAGAGACATAAAGGACAGAAGCAGCTGGGGTGGGGATGGACACAGGTTGACCAGAGGTGTCAGGGATTGTGAGGCTGTCCCGAGAAGGCACCCCAGGCCTCAGTGAGGAAATGCTAGCCACGGGAAGCCAGACGGTTTCCATTGCAGTGCTGCGGCCCCAGCCTGGTGTGCTGTTCCTCATGCCTGCACCTGGCTGTTGCACGCACATGTTTTTGCCACTGGGCGCAGGGTTTCTGCATTTGGGACGTTAGGCTGTTGCACAGGGGTTTTCAGTTCTTTGTTTTACTAACAGAATCCTTTCTTGAAACAAAACCTTATGCAAAAGCCCAATGTAAAACAAGGACTGTGAAGCAGCTAGCCACCCACCCTCCCCCTGGGAGAGGGCCTGAGGCACTTCCAAAGAAGCCACCCAGCTTCTCTGGACCCATCGTAAACACCCAGCACTAAAAGATTCTTGCAGAATTTTTCAGCTCTGCCCTCACCACCGGGGAATACTTTGTGTGATGAAGTTTCTGGGTTTGGAAGCTGAGGGGCTGGCCTTGCCCCAGAGGATGCAGCGCCTCCTACAAGGTCTCCCTGCTTCCAGTGCTGTCCATCTACATTCCACCCTCCACACAGCAGAGTGGTCTTTACAAACAAATCTTACCAGGTCAGTTCACCACTTAGAACCCTACAATAGTTTCCTGACATGCTTAGAATATATTTTAATTCCTTACTTTGGCCTTCAGCCCTCTGGGAGTATACTCTTGTCTCCCTCTCCGACTATGACTTGTTCTGTTCTTCCCCACGTACCCTCCAAGCTCCAGTCACACCGGCTTCTTTCAGTTTCTTGCATGTCCCCATCTGCTTCCTGCCACAGGGCCTTTGCACAGGCAGTTCTCTCTGCCTGGAATGTTTTTCTGACCCATCTTTACAAGGCTGGCTCCTTATTGCCGTTTAGATCTTGGTCAAATGTCACCTTTTCACAGAGGCCTTCCTTGACCATTCACTTTCTTTTATCACATCACCATCACTGTGGTTTCTCTTTTCTTTTTTTTAATAGACTTTATTTTTTAGAGCACTTTTAGACTCACAGCAAAATTGAGCAGAAGGTACAGAGATTTCCCATATGCTTCCTGCCCCCACACATGCACAGCCACCCCTGTGTCATCACCATTCCCACCAGAGTGGTACATTTGTTACAACTGATGAACCTACATTGACACGTCCTTATCACCCAAAGTCCATAGTTTGCAATAAGGTTTACTCCTGGTATTGTACATTCTTTGAGTTTTGACAAATTATAATGATACCATTAAAGTATCATACAGAGTAGTTTCATTGCCCTAAAAATCCTCTGTGCTCCACCTATTCATCCCTCCTTCCCTCCAACCCCTGATCTTTTTATTGTGTCCATAGTTTTGCCTTTTCCAGAATGTTCCATAGTTAGAATCATACAGTAGGTAGCTTTTTCAGATTGGCTTCTTTCACTTACTAGTAGGCATTTAAGTTTCTTCCATGTCTTTTCAAGGCTTGATAGCTCATTTCTTTTTAGTGCTAAAAAAATATTCCATTGTCTGGATGGACCAGTTTATTTATCCATTCACCTACCGAAGGACAACTTGGGTGCTTCCAAATTTGGCAATTATGGAAAAGGCTACTGTAAATGTTGTGTGCAGGTCAGATTGTATTTTCTTCTTTGCACTTATTGCTGCCTGATTTTGTTGTTGTTGTTGCTGTTCAACGTTTATTTCCTGTCTTCCCGACTGAGAGATAGGCTCTGCAAGAGTAGAGAAACCTCAGCTCTTGTCCCTGTATATTCTCTAGACTGGCGCCTGCCACCAGGTCTGGTAAGTGAACGAATGGCCGGCTGACTGCTGGCCAAAAGTCCAAGGCGGGTTCTGCTGCAGGGGCCGTGGTGCTGCCGACTGAGGCGTGTCTCAGCGCAGCCTGTCTTTTCTCCCCATCACTTCAGATGTGTTGTGACCACCGGTGCAGCCTGCTCAGAATGGGGCTGCGGGAAAGCGGGGAGCTCCTGACGGCAACAGCTTGTGGGACCTGTGGGCCTCTCATCCATCTGCCAGGGACAGCTTGTGGGATCAACACCAGGGGCACCCCCAATCTGGGGAAAGAAAGCAAACCAGGACCCAGAAAAAAGGAAAAATAGAAAAGCACACTGACTGTGGTTGGATAAGTAGTATTGCTCCTTGGAGCTGTTGCTGGTAGTGTCCTAGAGGTAGTTCAAAGCCCGATGGATAGCAGTAGCTAACATTTCTTGAGCTTGTGCCCCCATGCTTTGTTAAGTGCTTTATATAGGATTTGGGATATCAAGTCACAGCGGCAGCCCTCTGGAATAGATGCTTCTATTATCTGCATTTTTCAGATGAGAAATACAAAGCTCCAAAGTTTCAGTACTTGCCCGTGATCCCCACCTTGTAAGTGGGGAGCGGCTTCAAACCCAGGTGGTTTTGCTGCCTGGCCAAGAGAGGCTGTCATGTCTGCTGTCCCCACCAGTGGCTGATCATCAATCAACTCACGTGTGCTTTCCTGGGCCCCATCTTAGATATTTTGAATTCAAATCTCCCTCAGGGCTTGCAGATTTAAAGGCCTTGAGTTCAGGAAGGTTGCCTTAGTGTGTGAAGCACCCCCATATAAGATAACAGAGGTTCTAAGGACATTCAAATTAAAAAAAATTTTCTATTCTGCAGGCTTGATTTGACGCCCTACCTAGAAGTTTGAGGGTCCAGGGATTTGTGTATTTAAAGAGTACCCAGGTGATCCTGATAAGCATCCAGTTTCCCTCCTGTGGGGGCACATTGTCAGGGACGCACCTGACCAAATGCCATTTGGATTCTTTATGAAAAGCAGTGAGCTCAGCACGTCACATGCAGAACACTTCATATTCAGGTGACTCTATTCTCTTTTTTCTTTTCTTTTCTTTCTTCTTCTTTTTCTTTCTTTTTTTTTTTTTTTTTTTTGGCTTTTCTTTGCACACAGTGGATTGGGGTGCGGGCATCTCAGATACACAAGAATTGAATTAATCGTGTTCTCCAGCTCATAGTACACCAACAGTCCACACAAGATTTCTCCTTTGGTTTTATTTATTTTTGTTCTTTTCCTCACTCCCCATGCAGTAGACCCCCCTTCAATGTATTTTATAGTCTTACAGTTCACCTCTTACCTGTTTGATTCGATATAAAAGGATCCTTCAGATACATCATAGTGGTAGCGTGTGTGGGTGGTGTGTTTCATTTTCATGAATGGTTTTGTACGATGGCTGTGGATTATTCTTCCTTGCATCTCAGAGAAGCATCTGCCTCTCTGGAACTTCCTCCCATTTGATTCTTCTTTTGCCCCCATGGAGCTAAACAGAAAAATTCCACGCCCTCTTCAGACTTTCCAAGACAGTCATCACCACCCCCTCTTCTGCAGTCTCTATCTGCCCTCTCAAGGATATGGGATTTTCCTTATTCCTCCACGAGATGCTCCATAGTTAGATTGCATTTCCCTTGAAGAGCCCTGACAACTCCACCCCCAAGCCCCGCCCCCGGCTGGATGGTATGCTTCTCCTCTCCTAGCGATAACCTGCAATTGGTTTATTCATTTATTCTTTGATGGACATTTGGGCTCGTGCCACCTCTCAGCTATTGTGAATGATGCTGCTATGAACATGTGTGTACATGTACGTGTGTGAGTCCCTGTTTTTAATTCTTTAGGACATATACCTAAGAGCAGAAATACGGGCTCATATGGTAATTCTTTGCTTAATTTTTTGAGGTACTGCCAAACTATACATTTCTTTTTTAAATTGCAACTTTGCTTAGGACCTGTCATGCATATTGAGAGACAGGGAAATTGGATGGGAAAACCCTGAGCTAGGAATCAGGAGACCTGGGTTCTTTTCCTAGCTTTGCCACTAACCTACACAGTGACCCTGAGCACATCACTTCCCCTTTCTGGGCTCTTGTTTCCTCATCTGAGAAGTAAGGGGATTGCATAAAGCTAAATACTCTCTAAATTATCTTCCTTTTTAAAGATTGTTTTGGAAAAATTGGATTCCAGGAGAAGAGAGAGAGAGAATTGTCAAACAGCTAAATGTGATTATTTCTCTGTTCTTTTCCTACTGTGTTTTTAAATTGTGAGTTAAAGACACCCCAAATAATTGGACTTTCTTCTTGCCAATGTGTATCTAGTTAATGAATAGCTTCTGGCTGCCCGTTTCCATCAAGATTCCCAGAATAAGATATCCTTCTCTTTCCCATCACTTCCTACCACTTGGCAGCTCCTGAACAAAACATGGCGGTCACGGAGCCAAGACTGGAGCCATCCCCGCTGTCCTCCTGGAAGGAAAGCTGAACCTCCCCCCGGTGCTGGTTCCCTCAGCACTAAGGTTTCAGTTGGATAACCTGAGTCTAGCCTTTGGAAATGCAGGAGCCATGGAGAGGCATTAGCAGACTCTTTCTGAGACAGTGTGAGGATCATCTTAGGAGAAAGAACCAAAGACCTGCTGTGATGCCTTCCAGCCAGACAGTCCCCCCCTTGGGAGATTTTCTACTTTCTTAACTCTCTTACAGCTGGATGGTTCCCTGGCCAGAGAACAGTGCCTGTGTAGGGAGGGAATTTTGTCCTCCACTGATTGGAAGCCTTCACAGTTTGCTGCTCAGGTCCAAAGCATGTGTTCTCCTGCGCCGCCTGGTGGTTTTGTGGGGAAACACAAAACCTGTTTTAAACAGGTTTAAAACATGTGATCCAAGTGGTTTATTATTTTATTTGCTCATTTTTCATCCACCCATCACATGGTTTTGAATGCCTGCTATGTTTTAGGCACTATGCTGTATTCTAGGAATAACAAGATGAGGCACCTTCCCTTACAGTACCTTCCTTTTTATAGGGGGTACAGATTAGTGACTTTTAGAGTGAATACAAAGTGACAAGTGCTATAATAGGGGGTCATGAGTAGTGTTCAGGAGCGCAGACAAGGGGGCACATAAGTCATACTTAGCATAGCCTAATGGGAGAAGGCAGGTGCAAAGAGTGTTCTAGACAGAAGTTAATCTGTGCAGGAGTCAGCACAATAGAGCATTATGCACTAAGAGACCTGGTAGAAGACCCATGTTGGCTGGAACACAGAACACAAGGGGATGGTGATAAGAAATGACCTTGCAGACGGGGCTACATCATGCAGGGCTTCTGAGCCATTTCACGGACTTCATCTTCAAGTTTGGAGCAGCAGTGAGCTAGTGAGTTTGACTAGGGGAGTGGCGTATTTATACTTGCATTTGAGGAGTAAGCACTCCGGTTGTGGCTGGAGAATGAACCAGAGAGGCAAGAGTAGAAGTGGGGAGAGACCACTTAGGAAGCTGTTGCAGTAATTGGCGTGAAACAGTGGTGCCCAAAACCAAGGAGGAAGCAGTGGGAAAGGAGACCAGCAGATGGAGTCCAGAAATACACATGAGGTTGGAGGCTGGTATTGGGCCCAGCTTTCAGGAAAGAAATTGCTGAAATCTGAATCAGCATCCTCTAGTTTGCTCACATCCCGGCACAGGGCATGCCTTACACCCTCAGTCTGGAAACCTGGGAGACGGTGGGGTTGTACAGGTGATAGAGGCTTCGTATTGCTGCCAAACTGTTTTAAACAATGTGCCCATTTGATAGATAGCTGTTGGTCCAGCAAAGCTGGAGGAATTGTGGGGAAACTGCCTCCCACTGTCCTCTTTGCCTTCTTTGGCCCCATGGTAGGTAGAACAGCAAAATGGACCAGTTTTTACAACTCTGTGTTTCAGAGCCTCAGGCAGTTTTATAGCTCAGTATCTGAGCCTCAGCTGTAGGCCATTCTTGCTCTTCTCTCTCAGGACAAAGGGAAAAGGGTTTGTCTCTCAAGGACCTGTTCCAGGCTCCTTGGACAGCCATTTTTAACCCTTACCCCTGTAAGCCCTGGAATGATGTCTTGTGCTTGAGGATGTGAACATCGTGCTGTCATAAATGTTGCTTATTCTACCAACCTCCTGGAGCCTCCTGTCCTGGGCCCTCATCTCAGCACTGCCTTTATCTCTTAAGGGACAACATCAGGGACCACCACCAAATATTTAGCTGCACAAAGTGTTTGCAGAAATCATTCATTTACAAAAAGTCTTCGGGGCAACCCAGTTTTCACTTACCAAACTTCTGGCCCACAGTGCTGCCCCCTCCCCCTCTCTCTGGGTCAAAGGACAGCACTGTGATCTTGTCTCTGTGCTGCTACCCCAGACACGCTCGGCCTCGGGTCCACTCATCACACGTGGTTCATAGAGGCTGTGAGATTGGTGCATTTCCTACGGGCTCAGTGCATGGCGCCTTAGGGGCCAGTGTTTGTTTTCATGACTGTTCTATGCTGAGTTGCCCTTCCTTCTAGAATACTTGTTCTCAACAGGGGGTGGTTTTGCCCTCCAGGGGACAGTTGTCGATGTCTAGAGACGTTTTTTGATCGGAGGCAGGAGTGAGCTCTACTGGCATCTAGTGGGTAGAGGCCAGGGATGCTGCTCAACATCCTACAATACCCAAGACAGTTCCCCACACAAAGAATCACTGGGTCCCAAAAGTCAATAGTGCAAGGTTAAGAAACCCTGTATTAGAACATAGGTCTATAACCAAGGGGACCCTTGAGTCCTCAAGGCCCTGTAGGATTGCTGGAGCAAACCAGGAGTTCAAGAAAAACTCACCTGTCGTCACATTTCTTTCCACAGCTGAGCTCTGTCCGGGAGGCCCAGTTACAGCAGCTGGAGGCTGTGGGCCAGGGAGCAGGGAGCGAGGCCCAGTGCTCAGGATGGCCAGGCAGCAGCCATCGCCCTGGGTCCACACAGCCTTCCTCTTCTGCCTGCTCAGCCTCAGCGGGGCCATCGAGATTCCTATGGATCGTGAGTCCTGCGCCGTCCTCTTTTATTCTCCTGATTTGTGGCAGAGGAGTTGGAGGGTAGGGAAGGTCAGGGGAGAGTGAAGACCATTCAAAGAAGGTTGGGGACGGGGAAGCAGTGGCTTCTGGATTCAGAGCTGGGTTTCCCTCCGAAGAATCGATGCAGGTGGCCTCATATTTGGGAACCTGAGACCTTGAGTTTCAGTGCCGTCTCTCAGGGCCATGGCTGGGCTGATGGCTGCCTGGAGCCTGCTGAGTGGGACCAGAGCCAGCAGAGTTTGGAAGTCTGAGTGTCACTGGGGAGTTCTTCCCTCCACACCCCTCCCTCGGCCCTCCGTGGTCTTGACTTACCTATCGAAGTGGAGTTTCCAGGGGCCGAGCGTGGTGGACAGCTCTTATTTGCCTTTCTCATATGTCCAGGTCCTCTTGGCTGAAGTGGTGAGGAGGACAGATGGCCTGGGAGGGTTGAGAAGGAGATTACTTTTGCAAAAGACTGTGGCTAAATGAGGCATTAAAATAGAGCCCCATTATAATGTCACCGTGGGAGAACCAGGCATGGATTCCTTCTGTTTGTTTTCAACTTTCCCATGGTAAAGTCGAAAAGTAAAATCCATGGCATCTGTTTCCCATGGTGGGGGCATTATTCGGCCATCAGGATCATAAAGTAAAGCTTAAAATGCAGATCTAATAGCCATGTCTCCACCAACCATATCTGATGTTGCATTCGTAAATGGCCCATTGACTGGCAGCCATGCTCCTTGGCTCTGCATTTAGAAGTGTACCACCTTTGCCACAATTCTGACACTTCTGCCAGAAAGTCTTGGCATTCCAGTGCTATGATGTAGACATACCACCTCTGTCCCCTGTTCCCTGCTTCTAGGAATAGATGGGGCCCACATGATGCCAGCATTGACTTGGGCTCTCTCCAGGTGACAGGTGTCTGGGGAGGGGTGAGAGAGTGATATAGCCTCCAAGAAGTCCCCACTGAGCTCTCCAAAACCAGCCCCTGGGGCCTGGAATTAGCACAGCTTGGAGAAGAGTTGCAGGTATCTCTGCTCCCCGCCCCCCACTTCACCAGTAATAATTGCTCAGAGGAGTGGGTGCTTCTGGATGGAGAAAGCCAGGAGAAACTCTAAGTTGGACCCAGAGAAAGATGGACAAGGTTCCTACTGCCCTCCCTATGGCCCCAATGTGTGTATGTGTGTACGTGTGTGTGTGTGTGTGCGTGCACTCGCGCTCATGCACTTAGGGAGGGAGGGAGAGGGGAGTTGTAAAGGGGACTGTTCCCGTGGAGACCATCTGCACTGCTGGCTCAAGGATAGTTTCTCATTAACAGTCCCAGGCAGATAGTCTAATAAGAAGCATGATAAGGCCACGTCCTTGGAGAGGAGAGGGGCTGCAGAGGAAATTGGGTTATGAAGGAAGTGGTGAGGGCTCGTTTCTCTTCTGCCGCTTCTCCTCACTCACTCACCTGCCACTTTGATCCCTGGGGCTGGTGGGTGAGGGGTTCCTGCAAGGTGAACCTGTAAACAGATGGCTTTGATGTCTGTGTTAGGAATCTGGAGTCCTAAAGCTCAGCCGCGCCCCAGACAGGACCCCCGCAGTCAGTCTCTCCAGAGCACCACCTGTGGGCCAGAGAGCTGCCAGGACCCTGAGGAGGGTCTGGAGGACCCCTTCCCATGTGTTCACGGGAACTCAGGTCGCTACTTGCTCAAAGTCACACAGCAAACGAGTGATGGACTCATGGAAAGAACCCAGGCCTCTTGGCTCCCCAGTCTGGCACAACATGCCGCACCCCTACCTCTGGTAGTCTGCCCCCTTTTAGCTCCTCTTGGAGCCCCTGTTATTCTCCTTGGAATAGCAGCTGCCGTGTGCTTAATAGAGAGCTAAGGGCTTTCCAGGCATCATCTCCCATGATTCTCACAGCGAATCCATGAAGTAGGTATTATCCTTAGCTGACAGGTTAGAAATCCGAGGAGCAGAAAAACAAAGCTGTTTTCTTCTGCTCATAGTGGCAGGGCCAGTGTTTCTCTGAATGAAGAGGTGAGTCCTTCTGCAAAGCCACTCCCAGTGCCCTGGGAGCTACTGCCGGGAGCCTGCCTCATACATACTGTGCCTCCCTGGTTGCTGCAGGCACAGTGGCCGTGGCGACGTCTCCAGCCTGAGTCTACAAAAGCTGAATGCAAGACAGGAGTGAGGCAAGCCCTTCAGAGAATACCCAGTTGCCATGGGAAGAAGTCCTCTTCAGCCAGGATTTTCCCTCCCCCTGGGCCCAGGATAGACGCCTCCTAGATTATCTGAGCCTGTCCTTCCATCTCACCCTGGGCTGAGCCCCAGTGGAATGGGCTAGGGAAAGATCAGGCTTTCTCCCCTCCACCCCCAGCTTTATTGAGATATTATTGACATATATGTCAATTTAAGGTGTACAACTCGATGATTTGATGCACATATACAGTAGGAAATGGTCACCAGAATAGGGTTAGTTAACACATCCATCTCCTCACATAATTACCTTTTTGTGTGTGTGGTGATAACTTTGAAGATCTCTCATAACAACTTACAAGTATATAGTACAGTACAGTTCATTGTAGTTGCCATGCTGTACATGAGATCCCCAGAACTTATCCATCTTGTAGCTGAAAGTTTGTGCCCCTTGGCCAGCATCTCCCCACTTCCCCCACCCCCGGCCCCTGGCAACCACCATCCTACTCCCTATTTCTTTCAGTTTGACTTTTTTAGATTCTGCATATAAGTGAGAACACGCAGTATTTGTCTTTCTCTGTCTGACGTATTTTCACTTAGCATAATGACCTCAGGGTTCATCCATGTTGTTGCAGAAGGCAGGAGAGGTGTCTGCCCCCCCATGTTCATGCAGCATTGCTCACAATAGCCAACGGGAGCCACCTCAGATCAGGCACTCGTAACTTTCTCTGTGTGGTGGCTGGAAGGGACTGAGGGGCTCAGGCCAGAGGCTCCCCTGCCCGGCGTGCCCTCCGCTCGCTTCCCCTTTGCGAGGGCATCGTCTGTGCCCTGAGGACCAGGGCGCTGCTTCTGCCCTGGGGAGATTGGGTGCAGCAGGCTTTCTGGAACAGACCCCCTGGGCCGAGGCACAGTCCCTCATTGAACACTCGGCCTCCCGCTCCCACTGCTCTGCCAGCCGAGTCACATGTACCCCAACTCTCACCACCCCAAGCAGAACAGCATGACCTTTGGAAAAAGCAAAGGGTTGCCCCGTCCACCGGAGTGATCTTGCCAGAAAAGTGAGTCTGCTGGCAGCTTGCCGCTCCATCTCCCTCCCCACATCAAGGAACTCGGCATTTTTCTCCTAGGAACCCACAGAGGAGGGCCCTGGGGTAGGAGAAACACTTCCTCCTCACTGTCATCCCGGGTGGTGAGGCTGCAGGACACCTCAGCAAAGCACAAACACACACACACACACACACACACACACACACACACACACACACACACACTCCATCCTCCAAGGGATGACTGCTGGGGTGGTAGATATCAGAGCCAGGGAAAGAAAAGTGGCTCATGAATAAAGAAACCTTGCAGACTGGGCAGGCATCTGCCTCACCCCCTGCAGAGACCATTGGAAGACTTCTCCTCCCCCTTGGAAGTCAAAAGAGCAAATTCATTCTCCACTTGACATCGTCATCCAGCAAGTTCCATAGAAGGAGAGAAGGGCAGGTGGTGTGACATGGGGGGAAGGGGCGTTCCCGGGACTGGATGGGCCGCCTTTGTCCCTAGGCAGGCTGTCCTCGCTGTCTTCTCCCTGTGGCGGCATGTCCTCTGGGTTGATTGTGTCCCTGTAATAAACCCCTTGGTAGCACCATGGTGGCTGCAGATGTCATTACCTCTTTAGGCAAGTAGTTTCTCAGGAGGCCCCCGGCCTGATTTCAGTGTGGGGCTGGGGACAGCATCCTGAGAGTCTCCCCTCCCCCAAGCTCCGTCCAAAGTGTCAAGGAGAACGGAGTGCCAAGACCCCACCAGACTAGCTCATCTCTCCGGCCAAGGATGGATTTGCAAAAAGAGCTCTCAACCAGCAGTGGGAGAGCTGATTCTCATTCCTATTCTGCACCAAACTTCCTATGTGACCTTAACTGAGTGACTTCCCTTCCAAGAACCTGAGATTCCCTGGGCAACGTCTAGGGCTGTTTCCATTGAACTGGCCTTTACATAAAAGAGGCTTGAAGCCCATGTGGGCAAAGCAGATCCTTTGTCAGCCTTTCCATCCAGGGTGAGGCCAGAGCCCTCAACTGGATAGGAGGACCCCAGAGACGTCAACTGTGTCTTGAGATGAAGAAACCAGGGGCCTGGGCTGGTTTTCAAAGGAGTGGGTCAGGTGTCAGCCCTGCTGCTCCTGACAATGGTCCCTTCTCCCCACCTCCCCCTCCCTGCCCAGCCCCACTGATTTTCCAGAATTACCTTTCTTGGGCCGTGGCAGGAAAATCATAGATGGGTGAAGATGCTGCAGTGGGGAGCTCCACAGAGCCTGTGTTCAGAAACCACAGATTTCTGCTGTTCCCCTGGACTTTTCTTTTCCTTTTTGTTTCCTGCCAAGGCTGCCCCAGGCACATGGTGAAGCAGATAAAATTTCTCTTCAGTGCCCAAACAGGCCACACAACCCTGGCCCAATGAAAGAATTGTTTTGAACCTCTCCATAAGCCTTACTCTCAACACTTTCACTTCCTGATAGCATGTGTAGCAGGGCCCTCATCCCTGCTACCCTCCATCTCCCCTCTCTGTCTGCCTTCTCTCTCCTGTGGCTCCTCTTGCATCTCTTAGCCCTGTCTTAACTCTGCCTTCTCCAGGCCGCCCCCTCTCTGAGCCCCTAAACTCCTCTTGCGTATCTCACTGCAGTCAAGTCAGAAAGCTTTGAGGTCACCATGGCTCAGCCTTCCCCCAGGAAGCGCTCACTCGGAAAAGGTCAGCTCACAACACCGGCAGTGTCTGACATCCCCACCAGCATGAAATAAGAATGGCATACAGTAATATAATCATGTAATACATATATTGTATAATTGTAAGGGAAAAAGTTAAAAAGTTATAGCAACACATGTTGTCTTTTCTGCAGACAAATTTTAACCAAGCCCTTCTCCCCCCAAAGAGTATACCCTCTAAAACCTCTGAAACCTTGCTATTCAAAGTGTGGTCCACAGACCACCAGCACCGGCATCACCTGGCTGCTTGTCAAAAATGCAGAAGCTCAGACCCCGCCCGGACCTACTGAGTCAGAACTTGCATTTTAACCAGACCCCCCTGCAAGGTGATTCTCATGCTTCTCAAAGTGTGAGAAGCCCAAACCCCAAACGTGCACACACCCGTACATGAGCACGTGCACATCTCAGGTGAGCGCCGGGGAAAATTTGTGCCTCCTGCCTCTTTACCCTCTTTGTAAAAAGCACAGAAGGGAGTGGTGGGCTCTTCATCCCCAGAGTTTTTCAGAAGCAGAGTTTCCATAGAACAATGTACTTCTGCCATGAGCAGACGACGATAATTCATCCGTCCCTCGAGCTTTCCAAAGGATGGCAAAGGAGGAGACCATGAGGAGAGAAGGTGCTTTCAGATGTGAAAGAGAAGAAGGTGTAGAGGGAGGAGTGAGGCCTGTGGACCTGGCTGGGCCCTCGGGTTTCACCCTGTAGCGGTGGTTCAGATCCACTCCTTCCCTGGCGCCCCCAGCCTCACCCTTGGCTAAGGAGCCTGCTTTTCTCGGGGGCATCTGGAGATGACAGGCTGCATCTTCGGACCCCAGCCTCTTTTGAGCAGCATTACCACTCCTGATGGGAGACATCCCTGGAGACGTCATCATTTGGTCAGAAGGTGGTCATTCTGCTCCACTGCGCAGTCTGGTCTCCTGGGGGAGGCATCACCTTCTCCGCGAAGCACTTGCTGGGTCTGTCCCCAGCCCTGCTTGGCTATTCACGGAGTTCCGCAGCTGGGAGGAGACAGCCCGCACACTGCCCTCCCCAGACCTGCCTCGCCCTCTCCCTGTATGCTGGGGTGTGAGGCCACCTGGGCGATCAGTCGTGTCTGACCACAGATAACCGATAACCGTTGTCTTCTTTTCTCCCCCTCACAATGCTAACCCATCGGGAACTAACAGCAAGCATTCAGAATGAGCGTAAGTCCCCTGGACGCCTGTCTGCACTTGTGCCTCTGGGAGTTAGGAGGGCAGCAAGGAGGGGCGGGAAAAGGCCAGGGAAGAGATCCCTGGAGAACTTTGGAGTTCGGGGCTGGGAGTGAGAGGAGCTGGCTCTTCAGCTGCAGACAAGTCCCTGGGAGGGCTTCTGGGGACTGAAGCGTCTTTCAGCTCCAGCCTCACCACAGTTTGGCCAACTGTTGATCCTCCAGGGCTCAGAACCATCGTGGCCGCTAGGTTCTGGAAATCGAGCAGCTTTTGGCTCCTTTATTCATTCAACAAACATTTGTCAAGAACTGTTGTACGCTAGGCATTGTACTAAGCACTGGAGTCCAAGAATGAGTAAAACAAAAGCCTGGCCTTCAGTTTCTCACAAAGATATTATGAGATCTTAAAGGGATTCTTCTTATGCTTGGTCCTTGACGCACACCCCCTTTCCTGCAGCCCCGTTTAAGGAGCTGGGTCTCTAGAATGGGGCACTGTTCACCCCCCGCTTGCCTGCTTGTCTGTGTGGCTCCTGAAGCTCTTAATTTCAGCCGCTCCCCAAGGGCAGGTCCCTGCAGCCCTGACTGCCCACTGTGTGTGCTGTTGCAGTGTCCCAGCCCCCAACCATCACCAAGCAGTCAGTGAAGGACCACATCGTGGATCCCCGTGATAACATCTTGATTGAGTGTGAAGCAAAAGGGAACCCTGCCCCCAGGTGAGTGTACTGGCAGGTAAATCCAAGCTGGGTGGAGGGAAAGGGGCCTGCAAAGAGGGCATTTAAACCGTCCCCTTCCCCTGGGGTCTGATGATAGTTGAAGCAGCTGAGAAATTAAGTGTATCCATTCAAAAAGTGTCCATTAGGCACCCACAAGGTAGAAGGTACAATTTGGATAGCCAGGAAATTTAGCTGATGAGGACACTGGGGGCCAGAAAACTTAACTGGCTTAAGTTCACACCAAAAAGCCAGGACTAGGTGTTAAGTTTTCTGACTTTGAGTAAAACATTCTTCCCACTGCCTGTGTTCCCAGCATCCACCCCATGCTTAGGTTATAGGAAGTTCCTCTTCAAGCTAACTTGAGTCTTTCATTCTGAGCTCGTCTCTGCTTATTTGTGTGCACATCAGGATCACAGGAGATGTCAGCAGACACGAGTTGCAAGCCTGCTGTGCCAGGCTCTGGGTTAGATGTTCCTCACACTGTCTGTTCAGCCACCTCACTGCCCTTTGGGGAAGGACTCCTGTCCTCGTGAAGAGGAAGTAAAATGGAGGCACAGAGGTGCGAAGTAGCTAATCCCAGGCCTCTGACTGCCCAGGCCCGGTTCGTCTCTACCAAGTGATAAGCATTGGTGATAAGGATGCACTACGCGTCCACCATCTTCAAAACAGCGTCCACAGGCTGGAGCTTTCAGGAGCCTCATGCTGGATTCACACCCAGACGTGACAGGCCCCCACGTAGAGTGTGTCTGTCAGCAGGAGAAACGAGGCGAGGGCAGCCTGCCTCAGGTGTGTGGCGTCCTGCTTCTGCCTCCCTCCCCGGGTGTGCCCGAGATGGTCTGGCCCAGAGCTGTGAGCCCGGGAGCAAGAAGAGCCTCTCTTGCCCATGACGGGAGAAGCAGAAGTCACCCTGAAAAGTCAGGCAGGGCACTGGTGACCTTGCTTCTGAGGTTTGGCCTTTCTTCCACGGTCCTTCGCAGGGACATTGAGACACTGAGCAGCCACTATTGCTCCTGCTTCTTTTACTTACGTCCTGGGCGGCTGCAGACACACGTCCCCCCAGGAGAAGCATAGGGATGTTCTAGTCTCTCCACCCCGGGGCTCAGTTTTATTAAGGCTGCCTTTTCTTTCAAAATTGCTCCTCCCGAAATGTACAGCCACCGTTTTATAATCTACATCCACTGAGCAGCGGCATAGATAACCTGGGCCATTTCGATTATCAAATAAAGACCCAGGAGGAGCAGGGCTGGCTCCCTGATGTGTTCGGGTCGGGTGGAATAGGCATTTGGGTTTGCATTCCTAGTCGGAGGTTGGGAATGTTTGGGGGTGGAAGTAGCAGCTGACTCTGGATTTTTTTTTTTTTTTTAACATCTTTATTGGAGTATAATTGCTTTACAGTGGTGTGTTAGTTTCTGCTTTATAACAAAGTGAATCAGTTATACATATACATATGTTCCCATATCTCTTCCCTCTTGGATCTCCCTCCCTCCCACCCTCCCTATCCCACCCCTCTAGGTGGTCACAAAGCACAGAGCTGATCTCCCTGTGCTATGCGGCTGCTTCCCACTAGCTATCTATTTTACATTTGGTAGTGTATATATGTCCATGCCACTCTCTCACTTTGTCACATCTTACCCTTCCCCCTCCCCATATCCTCGAGTCCATTCTCTAGTAGGTCTGTGTCTTTATTCCCGTCTTGCCACTAGGTTCTTCATGACTTTTTTTTTTTCCCCTTAGATTCCATATATATGTGTTAGCATACTGTATTTGTTTTTCTCTTTCTGACTTACTTCACTCTGTATGACAGACTCTAACTCCATCCACCTCACTACAAATAACTCCATTTCGTTTCTTTTTATGGCTGAGTAATATTCCATTGTATATATGGAAGCAACCTAAATGTCCATCATCGGATGAATGGATAAAGAAGATGTGGCACATATATACAATGGATTTTAAAAAATCAAAATTGCTGCCTACTCCTCTAAATAGCACAATCCCCCAGGGGCTACTTGGTATCTATCACTTAGAGCCATGACTCCCAGCCTGGGTTGGGTAAAACTACTAATGTCAGGGACCTGCCCCAGAGGTTCACCTGGGTGGGACCCGGGTCCCGGAATTTTATCAGGCGTCCTAGCAGGTCCTGCTACTCAGCCAGGGCTGGGGCCCCTTGGTCTGGAGGAGCAGTTATGGGCCTGAGTCAGAGTCTAGGGCCCCGAGATTCTGACCTGGAGCTCGGAGCCTGGAGCCCACCCTGCTACTCTTCGTTGTCCCTGACCACCCCCCTCCACCCCACCCCCTTCATTGTCCACAGCTTCCACTGGACTCGCAACAGTAGGTTCTTCAACATCGCCAAGGACCCCCGGGTGTCGATGAGGAGGAGGTCTGGCACCCTGGTGATCGACTTCCGCAGTGGCGGGCGGCCAGAGGAGTATGAGGGGGAATACCAGTGCTTTGCCCGCAACAAGTTTGGCACAGCCCTGTCCAATAGGATCCGCCTGCAGGTGTCCAGTGAGTGCATGGGGCAGGCCCAGGATGCCCTGCTTCTGGCTCAGTGGAGGGCAGGGCATGGAGGGTCATTCCAGACGGGTTGTCCCACCCTTGTCCTGCAGGTACCTCGGTGCCCCGCGTGTCCTGCTTGCTTTTCCGCCTCTGAGCAGGGGTTCACCTCCCCCAACTCAAAAAGATTCCTTGGAAAAGAAGTTTCCAAACCGGTCGTGAACAACTTCACTGGCCACTCCGGGCGCAGGGCGGGGAAGGAGAAGAGGCTTTAAAGATGTACATCCATTCAGTCAGATGAAATAGGCCTCTCCCGCCTCTCAAGGGCTGCGCCTCGCTTGGACTCATAGGCCCCGTCCCTCTCTCATGCCTCCCTTGTTCTCCCATTTCCTCTTCTCTTTGCCCTCCTTGCGTGCCAGCCTCTAACCCTGCTCCTTGCCCCAGCCCAGCCATCACCCTCATCGCATCCTCCTTTGTCTGTTTCTCCCTAGAATCTCCTCTGTGGCCCAAGGAAAACCTAGACCCTGTCGTCGTTCAAGAAGGTGCTCCCTTGACGCTCCAGTGCAACCCCCCACCCGGACTTCCGTCCCCAGTCATCTTCTGGATGAGCAGCTGTAAGTCTTGGGAGTGTTTTATTTCTCTTTTAATCTTAGGGAGTGTTAAATGGAGAGGGGTCTTCCCAAGGCTAGACGACCTTGACTTGTGAGAAGCAGATATAAGGTGGCCATGTGGCAGAGAACACTGGCTTTGCAGAGAGAGGTTGCTAGGGCTCACTTTTTAGCCTGGCTGCTATTAGCTGTGTGATCTTGAGCAAGCTGCTTAACATCTCTGGGCCTCAGTTTCCTCCTCTGGAAAAAATAGGGCTGGTAATCGTACTTACCTAATAGAATTACTGTAAGGATAAATGAGTTAATACATCCAAAGTGCTTAGAACAGGGCCAGACACACAATAAGTGCTCAGTAATATTTGTGAGGATGAAGAAGAGGAAGAGCAAAAGGAATGGGATGGAGGGGAAACTGGTTTTCAGTCGGCCAATTGAAGGCAGGTTGAAACCAAGCCTCCTCTTTCAATCTTTGGTCCATCTGGATTTACTCCGATTCACTCTTCTTGTAGGACAGAAGTGGGATTCAGGAATGAAACTTTTGATAAAGGAGTGATGGGGAGACAGGATGTTTGGAGTCGGGGACAGAGTACCTCATTCAGAGCTTGTCCTGGCTCAGTTTTGGACAGAGACTCACTTAACTGCTCTGGACCGATGTTTATTCCTGTGTTTTCAGTCAAATAAAGGGAGGGGGCATTATGAAGATGGATAGAAGACTGCTATCTACCTGAGCATCACCCTGGCTTCCTTCCTCCCTCCCTTCCTGAATACCTCCCATCCCCTCCTTCCCCTCCTCCTTCCCTATCTATCCATCCTTTCATCAATCTATAGATACTCCTCCCTATCACCCATCATTCTCTCCATCCCTGAATTATTTTTTTTTTAATATTTATTTTATTTATTTATTTATTTGGCTGCGCCGGGTCTTAGTTGCGGCACGTGGGATCTTCTTTGCCACATGCGGGATCTTCCTTGTGGCATGCAAACTCTTAGTTGCGGCATGTGGGCTCTAGTTTCCTGACGAGGGATCGAACCTGGGTCCCCTGCACTGGGAGTGTGGAGTCCTAGCCACTGGACCACCAGGGAAGTCCCCATCTCTGAATTCTTATTAGCCTGCTTCCGAAAGAGGCTGCTTTCAGTTGTTTTGCGAGGTGAGGATGGCTTTGTGCTCAATCATTGTCCCTGCCTTGCCTCATCACTGTGTGTATATGTGGGCCACAGGCTGGAGGGGTGGTTTGTTAGCTAACAGTTCAGACTTCAGACTCTCCTCTCATCCCCCGCATCACACCAAGTTGTGTCCATGCCACCTCCTGAGCAAATCTCATGGCCCTCCTCTTTCCATCCTCTCTAGCATCGACCCAGCACAGGCCGCCATCGGCTTTTCCCTGGGTTAGAGTAACCATCTGTACCTGGCCTCCCCTGTCTTTCTAAAAATGTAAAACTGATTCATTCATGCTCAGAGTCCTTCACTGCCTCCTCATCACTTCCCATAAAGTCCAGACTCCTTTCCCTGGCACACAGCTCCTGATGTGGTCCCCTCTGACTCTCCAGCCCTTCCCCTACCCCCTGCCTCTCCCCACCCCCACTCCCCTGCTCAGGCTGTGGATTCTTTCCTTTAGCACACGCTGTTCCTGCTGCTTAGAAACCGCTTAGGTCCTTTCTCTTCTGCCTGGTAAATGTCATGCAGCCTTCAAGCGTCAGCTCAAACCCCAGAACGGACTGGGTGCTCCTTCTCTCAGCTCCCCTTTCTTATCTGGGGCTTCCCACTCACCACACTGCATTGCATTTATCTGCTGTCTCTTCTACTAGACCGAAGGTGCTTTGAGGGTAGGAACTGTCTTTCTTATTTATCTCTCTTTCAACAGTGCCTAGCACAGTGCCTGACACATAGTAAGCCTACAGTAAATCTTTGATAAATGAATTGAAAAGCTCACCAGACCATCATTGGAAAGTTGGCATCATTAACGTTTAAGAAATGCTTTAAGAAATGGTGACTTGATAGATAAACAACAAGGTCCTGCTATATAGCACAGGGAACTATATTCAATACCTTATAATAACCTATAATGGAAAAAGAATCTGACAAAGTATTTTATATATATATAAATAAACTGAATTACTTTGCTGTATACCTGAAAGTAGCACAACATTGTGAAATAAATAAATAAATAAAATAGAACCACTTTTCAAGAGAAAAAAAAAGAAATGGTGACTTGAGAAACAATCATCAGGGATAAGAAGGAGATACCTATGGGTAGTCAGCCTTATTAAGTATATTTTCATAAACCTAACAGCCTAGAAATCTGATCATTTGAGTTTACAGATGCAGTGCTTGAAAAAAATGTAGATTATGTTGTCAGCATTCTCAGCCACTCCTGTGATGTCATTAATTCTAAAAAGCACACATTTTCATATTTTAACATCTCTAAAATTGGAAGGTGTCCTAAAATTGTTGGTACGCATCATTGATTGGTATATCTTACAATTATAATTGGTGGTGCTTTTCTCTTTCTTGGGGATGAGTAGACGTTTAAAAAATAGGTGAACTTGACTCCCAGTTTGGGGAGCAGCTGAAGGATTGTGTTTCCTCCCTCTGGCCTCGGAGCCAGTCAGATCTTCTGTGGCATGAATAGGAGATAGAAAAGCATGGTCACGGAGCATGAGCATGGTGGGCAGGCAGGTCTGAATCGAAATCCTACTCCCCTCTCGCTGCTTTTGCGACCCAGATCATGTTAAATCCTCTGCTTTCCTATCCTTAAAATGGGAATAAGCCCTGCCTCAGAGTTGAAAGGATTAAATCAAATAATGTCAAGCTCCCGGCCCCCACCTGGCCCTCTGTAGGTGCTCAATTGCCAGAACTATGATGATTTTTATTACTGTTATCGTTACTGCTAACCTCCCACTGTACCTCTGCTTCCTCATAGCCATGGAGCCCATCACCCAGGACAAGCGTGTCTCCCAGGGCCATAACGGAGACCTGTATTTCTCTAATGTGATGCTGCAGGACATGCAGACGGACTACAGCTGCAATGCCCGCTTCCACTTCACCCACACCATCCAGCAGAAGAACCCATTCAACCTCAAAGTCCTTACCAGTAAGTGCAGGCCCCTGCCCGGGGCTGGGAGCAGCCCGCTGAGCCCAAGCGGCCCCTGGCACCTGGGTCTGGGAAGAGCCTTGTCCCCAATCCTGACCTAGAAATCCTTGCAGCTCATTGTGCCTGAGTGACTTTAGCTGCTCTTCAGCCACATCTCTTGATTCTGGAGCCTTGAGTTAAACTTGGTCCTACTCCACACCAGCGCTTCTCAAATTTTGGTGGAATCAGAATCACCTGGCAAACTTGGCACCCGTACCTAAGCCTAGCCCTCTCCTGCCCGGCAGTCCGGGGCCTCTTTGGGCTTCATGAGTTCTCCAGGTGTTTTGGGACACACCACAGTTTGAGAAGCTCTACTGTAAGTGGCCGTCCACCATCGCTCTCATGCAGCCAGCTTGATTATTTCTAGTCCTTGTTTGGTTATCTTTATTTCTAGAATGAAGCAATAGTATGGAATATCCAAATTAGTGAGTACAGCAAAATGAATTGTGTTTGATTCTGTAATAAGTATATGCTGGACCATGTGGAGTCGCTGTGTTTAAAAGTTGCAGGTTTATCTTTTAGTTTTATTTGTTTTCATTTTTATTCCCTGATTCTGTGTGGCTGGTACCAGAGTGAATCAGCATTTCCTGACCCATTTTAGCATGGGTGACCCTCCACCAGGAGAGAGAGAAGCCAGTCAGGTCGGAGAGACACTTTTTTGCCAGGCGCCAGCCGGCCTGGAGCTTTGGCTGCAAAGTCCTCAGCCTGCTCAGGACGTTGAAAGTGGCTCTGTTGGTTTATACCATGGATTTGTAACTGGCCTTCTGTAGAAAAGCCCCCCGAAAGACCTTCGTCTGTCTGACACAGCTGTGAGTGTTGTTTTCAATGCCATGGGCGGAGGCCAGGCAGAGGGCCCCACCTGGGCGCTGGCAGTTTCCGCAGGTCAAGGAAAGAGGCTGAGCCCTGGCTCCCTGGAGCGCACCCGGGAAGCGGGTGGGAGGTTGACGACGCCTCCTGGGTGGGCGCAGGAGGCGGGGGTTGGCGGGGGGAGGTGCGGGTGAGCTCGCCCCTCGGTCAGGACACGTGGGCTCTTCTCTCCCCACCAGTCCCTGCCGGTGATGGGAACCCCTGGTGCTGAGAGTCAGCCCTGCGCCACACTCCGTCTCCACCGCAGCACGGAGGGGGACCCACAAGAAGCAGCATCCCTCCTGTTCCCCTTCTCCTGTTGTGGGCCTTTTCTTTCTTCCTTTCTCTTCATGTTCTTCCCTTTTCTTTTTCACTTCCTTCTTCACTGTTTCGCCTCCCTCTTTCTTTCTCTTTTCTTTTCCCCTCTCATCTTTCTCTCTTTGAACCCCGTCTCACCCTCCTCTAATTCTCCCCCTCCTGCCTGTACAGCTCCCCACACACTGCTCTGAGCTGCCTGTGCTCTGGTAGCCAACACGATGGCCAGCAACCCAGGGACAAGCCCCAGTTGTTCCTGGCAGGGTCGCCCAGCTCCGATCCACTTGCTACCTGTTCCCTGGTTTTCTTATTCCGGACCCAGGCCCAGAGAGGACCCCTGCGAAGAAAGTTGGGTTGTCTGAGCTGTCGCCTCAGTGCAGGGGCGATCGCCTGCCAGCTGGCTGTGCTGGGGAGGACAGTGTGGTCTGCCCAGGACCTCAGAGGGGCCTCCGGAGCCAGGACAGAGCAGGCAGCCTTGGGCAGTGGGAGAGACAGGAAAATCAAGAGCAAGATGCTCCCTG